>NC_137821.1:22624663-23224663 GCF_963921795.1 Nannobrachium achirus
AGTCCAGTCCAGTTAACTGTAGTCTACCTCTACTCCTTTAGTCTCGCATAGCCAGGCCTTCAGAGATCTCCGCCGACTGATAAGTAAACCTGCATTGCAGAATCAATGCGAAGGACCAGTGGTGTAAAGTAACTAAGTATGTGTGCTCAAGTATTGTAATTTTTAGGTACTTTTACTTTACTGGCGTATTTCCAATTGTCTACTCCACTACATCTCAGAGGCAAACATTGTACTTTTAAAATATATAAATATATATTTTAGACATAATGATAACTTGTGAAACAGGACATTCTGCATTCACTTTTGGTATTTTAAGTATAATTCTGATGCCGATACTTTTGTACGGTTACAAAAGCCAAATTTGGTCCTTCCTAATCTGGGCAGAGGCATTCAGTCGGTGGTAAAGGCGTGTCCAAAAAGAAAAAGAAAAGAAAGGCAGAGCTTTGTAACCGGTTAGTGCTGGTACCTTAGCTGGCTGACAGAGCCCATACAATGAATTAACTGTAAATGTATCCAGACAATTGTTAGGCGGAGATAGACGGAAATATCCGATCGTCTGGCTATGCTTATAATAGTCCAGTCCAGTCCAGTCCAGTCCAGCTCAACTCAGCTCAGATCAGTTTCAGTCCAATCCAGTTCACTTTTGTCCAGTTCAGCTAACTGTAGTCCAGTTCACTTCAGTTCAAGATCAAAATGGCCACCATGTGAATATGGTCAACTAAATTAAACTCAATTCAAAAATGAATTATTTCTCTGTGCTGGTCTGACAAACCACACACACACACACACGCACACGCACACACACACACACACACACACACGCACACACACGCACACACACACACACACACACACACACACACACACACCAACGAGCTGCGCTCGGCATCTCTTTTTCCATGTTCGCCCAGACGACAAAGAAAAATGTCAATCAAACGGTCTCCACGACAATGATCACACCGCCGCCGTCCTCCGCCAGTGGCGTGGCGATGGTGGTGGTGCCAGGGGAGGAGTTACACAGAATAAGCTCCGCCCCCGTGGTGGCCGTGGTCACCAGACCTCTGGCGGGGCAATCAACGCTGTCGTGGAGCTCGGTGACGTCACTTCCTCTCTCCTCTGACCTCTGCTCTTCTTCCTCCTCCTCCTCCTCCTCTTCCTCCACCCGACAGCGGCACACCTGGAGTAAAGGATCACAAGAACCACTTAAACCCTATATGGTCGACCTGGAGTTCCTCAGGGCTCTGTACTAGGGTCTCTTCTGTTTTCTGTTCATCATTAATGCGTTGCAACGCGTTCTGAGCTTGTCGATCTTGTCGACAACAAAGCTTTCCGCACAATACCGATATTGGGTTTCACCCCCAAAAAATGACTTATTTTCTACTCAATGTCAGATCCGGAGACCACCACGTGGTCCAAATGGACCTTTACAGGTCTGTAACTCAGAGAGTTAGAGTCTCTGAAACTCTCAGAGTTACAGGCGGGTTGAGAAGCAGTGCCTCAAAGCACTCACTAGTAGGCTGATGAACATTCAACCTACTTACTTATTTTATAATCCTATTTTAAACATTTGTTTTTATTGTAGCTTAAGATTTTCACATGTATGTACTGTATAATGTATGTATTGCATCTATTTGACAAACAAAAACGTTATCTGAATCTGAATCACCTCGATCCCGGAGTCTCCTGTCAGCCGCCGCCGTCTGTACTGACTCTCGTCCGCTCCGACGTCATCGTCGTCGTCGTCTTCGTGGTCTTCATCGTCGTCCTCCCAGGCGGGTGGGCTGGCTTCGAACACGTCCACGCACGGCGAGAACAGCGTCTGCTTGGGCGGCGACTGCGTGGAGCGAGGGGAGGGCGACAGAGAGTTGGACGATCTCTCCGACTGGTTGGGAGAGAGGAGACAGGAGCCGTGGGGCGGCGGAGTCTCCAGATGGTGCGGAGCCGTGAGGGGGTCCAGGAGAAGGGAGGAGCAGGGAGGAGAGGAGGAGCGGGAGAGGATGGGGTCTGGACTGTGAGGAGAAGGCAGGGAGATGGAGAGAGAACACCCGGCAGGCTGGAGGGTGAAGGCCGGATTCTGGAGCGGGAGATCAACAGACACGTCTGGACCCAGGGAAGAGCCAGGTTCTCCTGGTACAGAACCAAGATCTACTGGGACAGTAACAGGATCATCTACTGGGGGAATACCAGGTTCTCCTGGCATAGTGCCAGAGGCTACTGGGTCAGAACCATGTTCTCCTGGGATAGTATCTACTGGGACAATTCCAGTTTCCACTGGGACAATACCAGAATCTAATGGGACTGTACCGGTTTCTACTGGAGCAACACCAGGTGTTAGTGGGGAAGAACCAGATTCTAGTGGACCTAGGGCAGAACCAGAGTCTCCTGGGATAGTACCAGCATCTGCTGTACCTGGGACGGAGGTGGTCTGAGTGGAAGCAGGTTCTACCGGACCCGAAGAAAGGACTTTTGGTGAGCTAAGAGAACGAGGGACTATGTCTGAGCTGGGACATACTTCTGTGTTTGAGACTGGGGCGACCCTCGGATCAGGGTTATGATGATCTAGGCCGGTGTTGGGGTTGGGAGTCAAGATAGGGACCTCCACCGTGTTTGCTGTCAGGGCAGAAACTCCACTGGCTGGGGATGGCGCCAGGTTAGAGGTTACAGCCGAGTTTGTTACTGGAGAAGAGAGGGGTAGGGTAGGGGTAAGAACTGCACAATAAGTGGAGTTAGTTACTGGGGAACTGAGGCGCAGAGTTGGGGTAAGAACTGGACCACCAGTAGAGTTTGTCAATGGAGAACCAAGGGATAGGGTTAGGGAACTGAGGGGTACTGGCGGAGAACTGAGGGGAATGGTTGGAGAACTTAAGGGTAGGACTGGGGAACCGAGGGTTACAGTTGAACTGAGGGGTAAGGTTGGGGACCTAAGGGGTACGGTTGGAGAGTGTAGGGGCACGGTTGGAGAACTTAGGGGGATGGTTGGAGAACTTAGGGGGATGGTTGGAGAACTATGGGATACAATCGGAGAATTTAGGGCTGCAGTTGAACTGAGGAGCACGGTTGGAGAACTCAGGGGTGGGGTTGAAGAACTTAAAGGTATGGTTGGAGAACTGAGGGGTACGGTTGGAGAGGTTAGGGGCACAGTTGGTGAACTGAGGGGTAGAGTTGGAGAACGGAGCGGTACGGTTGGAGAACGGAGCGGTACGGTTGGAGAACGGAGGGGTACGGTTGGAGAATGTAGGGGTACGGTTGGAGAATGTAGGGGTATAGTTGGAGAACTGAGGGGTACGTTTGGAGAGTTTAGGGGCACAGTTGGTGAACTGAGGGGTAGAGTTGGAGAACGGAGGGGTACGGTTGGAGAACGGAGGGGTACGGTTGGAGAATGTAGGGGTACGGTTGGAGAACGGAGCGGTACGGTTGGAGAACGTAGGGGTACGGTTGGAGAATGTAGGGGTATAGTTGGAGAACTGAGGTATAGGGATGTAGGACAGAGGGGTAGGGTTAAGGAACTGGGTGAAAGAATTGGGTAAGATAGAAGTCCCTGATCGGTAGTTATTAGGTTTGAAGGGACCGGAACAGTAGAAGGACTACAGGCTGCACTTGGACCGCAAACCTTATCTAAGGTACTGGTATTTGGACCAGGGACTATATTCAGGGTACTGGGGCTAATTATTGGGGCATAGCTGTCTAGACTAGGGACAGTGTGTGGACTAAAAGGGCTGATTTGGGGGTTACTTGGAGCCTGATCAAGAATATACTTTTCCTGTTGCATTGTGGGGGATGTAGTTTCAACAGGAAGTGTTTTCACTGAGCTTGGAGAGGACAAAGGCTGGGGGGAGGCTTCTCCGCTAACAACTGCCATGGTAACCATCTGCTTGGCAACCGTCGATGACGCGGCGACTCCGCCGACTGCTCTGCGTTCGTCACTAGGGGACGAAGCCTCTTGCGAATCGCCGGTCAGGTCGCCGGTTACCATAGAAACCGTAGCGGTCCCTGCCCCTGCTGTGGGCGTCTCCAGGCAGGTTGCCGCGGCAGCAAACGTCTCCATGGTGATGTCCAAGGTTAGGGGCGTGGCCTCGCTGGGCGTGGAGGCGTGGCTTGTGTCGGTCTCGTAGGTGACGGGGGCGGAGAGGGAGAAGCTACAGGGAGAGGAGGGGCAGCACGAGTCACAGGAACAGCTGGAGCTACAGGAGAGAAGACACCCCCCCCCCCCCCCACACACACACACACACACACACACACACACACACACACACACACACACACACACACACACACACGTATTTGTAACTTTATATTTATGAGGACATTAACATTTTAGGATGGTGATTTTATGAATATAATTTTTTCATTCTTGGCCATTTTTGGCCCAAGGTAGCATAAGTGAAATTTGTGTGTTAAAATAAGTGTTAAATAGCTCTATATTGTGATAGTAAGTAAAGTAAGCAAAGAAAACACACCCAGTGAGAAAGTGAGCAGTGCTACAGTATTTACTTGCGCCAGCAGAGTAAGTACAGCGCAAGTACTGCGTTCGGCTGCGTATATAGGTAGGTAGGTAGGTATATGTAGCCGAGTGTGTTTAGGCCCGTAGCCCAATTGGGATCAGCATTTCTGGCAACGTCATCATTAATAGCCAATGAGGGACCAGCATTCCTGGTGATGCCAGTGGTGATGTCACTGGCATCACCAGTGGTGATGCCAGTGGTGAACGCTAGGGTTTAATGCCGGGAACCGGGATCCCGGGACTCCCGGCCTGAGAGCACCTAATTTCCCTCCCGGTTATTGGCTTCGGGAACCGTCATCCCGGAGATTGTCTTTTTCTTATATAAATTAGGCTACTAATTATTACTAGAAAGGCCTACTACAGTGCGTGGGCAATGGGCTGCTTGCCACATATCCTCGCCTCCTTTTTTAACAGGAAAAATATATATCAGAATGAATCAGAACGTCAATATGCCTACAATAATCCAACCAAAAATTAATCTCTCTCTGATTTGCACTGCCTCTTTGATGAGCGCAGCCGCTGCGCAGCGCGCAATCTCGAGAACGAGGGGGGGGGGCTTCTTTATTTGCTGTAACATGATGAATTGCCCAGTTTGGGACATAATAAATATACTTGACTATAATGGACATTTAGTTTGGCTGTTGATATGATATCACGGGAGGGCGGCGGTCAGATGCAGTGGAATTCTAAAAAGCCACGTCCCATACAATAGGCCTACCGCCTACTAAATAAACTTAATTGATTAAATCTAACGTGGCGTGGCACCGAAATTATACTGCGTTCCACTTCCAACAGTCCCTTTACCATTACAGAGAGACCACCTGTATAGCCTATTTATAACGTGATGTTTTCCAGCAGCAGAATGAGCAAAATTATGGAAAACAAGTCTGTTGTTATAATCCAACTGCTGTACTGTAATACATTTGTGGTCTACCTTGCTTTCTGCCGGTGAACTATGAAGAATGATCTTGCAAGCGTTATTATCCCCCCAAATATATCCGATTGTGTAAGTAATGCAATGCTTTATAATGAGCCATTGAGCAACATTGAAGCGTTGCATTGTGAAGAGCTGTGCGCGACAGCGCATCCAACGGCATCTCCCATTAGCTTGATTATATAGTTTGTCCTGCGAGTGTCATGCTGACAATAGCCGATCTGCAAGCTCACATAGCGTCTAATCTACGACGTGTTGTGAGCTTGCAGATCATCTATTTTCAGTGACACGTGGAAATTCAGTCGATAGGCTACGCAATGTCACCCCCTGGTTGGTTAAAGGGGTACTGTCACCTAAAGCCAAGGCCGTTCCATGGTTATTAAACATTATTAATTATTATTATTATTATTGACGGGAAATACCGGGGAGCCCGGGAGAAGCTCCGAAAAATCCCGGTTTTTAAAATGAGCTAAATTCGGGAAAATATTAAACACTAGTGAACGCCCCTTATGGCGCGCTCCAATGACTGACCAATGACAGTCCGGACAGACACGGGACGAACAGACAAAGCCAGATGTAGGAGCAGTTAGCACCATAAAAAAAAGAGGAATATTTAAATTGGTCCGCGACCCAAAGATGGTTCCGACCCACTGTTTGGGGAACAGCGGAATAGAGGTATAGTCTTGTATTCAGACGGTCAAAGGTTGACACCAATCATGTTGCCATACCTTAGCTTTTGCTGAACTGACGCCACTGCGTTAGCATTACCTGTTGTCAGAGCTGAGAGAGGAGGGGCCATCGCTGTGTCCACAGTGCAGCAGCAGCTCGCGGTGGGAGGGGCCAGAGTGGAGGTGGGCGGAGTCAGTGTGGAGGTGGGGGTGGGGTGTGCGGGGGGGCTGTGGGAAGCGGGGAGTGGTGAACACAGAGCTGTACGGTGGAGGAGGGGTGGAGGGCTGAGCCGCTACTTCCTCATAGGAGGGAAGCTTCAACGACGCTAGGAAACCTTGAGGGAGACCGACAGACAGACAAGCAGATAGACAGAGAGAGAGAGAGAGAGAGAGAGAGAGAGAGAGAGACAGTGACAGATGAAGAGTTCAGACCGTTTGAAACAAAGCCATGGAACTACCGCTCCAACACTAGCGCTGTGTCTATTTTGGAAATCAATGCGACATTGTGAAAAACTAAATGTATTATTAAATATATTTAAATAAAATAAAAAAAAAGATAAATACATTTTCTGGTATCTGCATAATTTGCGTCAAAAATAGTATCTAATAAATATTTAGAGAAATCATCTGTGGAATGGTTATTGTGAAGAATGTATACCAGTGAAAGATTATAATTATCAAAAATAACTTTTGTTTCATTGAAAAAGTCACACAGTATCACTTTAACCATAACAACCTTCTCTCTCACACACACACACACACACACACACACACACACACACACACACACACACACACACACACACACACACACACACACACACGTACTGAGGTCCAGCATGGAGGAGGGGTATGACGAGGCTCCATGGTACGCCAGCAGGCCGATGTCTCTCTGTCTCTGCTGCTGCTGGACCCTCAGCTTGGCCCGGCGGTGTCGGTACGCACAGCAGCAGCTGAACAGGATCAGTACCGTCCACAACAACCAGAACCCTGGAGGAACACAAATAGGCCGTTTTCACCAATATGAACTTGAACCCACCCTGTAGACAATATGCCTTCCGGTTGGTTCCAAGATTTCTAGCGGAAGTGCTGCGTTTAACGGAAGTTACGTTTGGGGAAAACCGGGGAAGCTCACTTCTGGGGAAGCTCACGCGGCGGAAGTTGAACGCTTTCTGCCTTATATTGTCACCAGGCTTTTCTCTTCGCAGACGAGTAAAGCCTGGCTACGCGAGGCTAACTTGAACCCAGATCGTCGAGTAATAACCTGAAAACTTTCCAGAACCTGTGAAAGTTCTGCGACCGCCTGTTTTACTAACCTGACTCCGTCAGATGGTGGCAGCATTGATACTCAATACTGTCTGGTGAAGCCAGGTTATTGTTTTACGTTTTCCTTTATAACCTGAAGTGGGAGGTACGTCATCAAATTGTATTTACAAAAAAATAGAAAAGGTAAAGTAACATATCTACCAGCTCAAAACACTTTTGTATATTTTTAAAATTAGAATAGGGGTCATGGCCGTCTAGACCCGAGGATGTCCAGTGTAGACAGCGCAAGAAAAATGTCTGAGACATTGATGGGGAAGAAATCTGACGAAGTACTAGCCACTCCTAAGGGCCGATTCATACTCCACTTTTAGAACCGAATTTATTTCGGCAACGAATAGCCGAATTAATGTGCAGTATGGATTGGCCCTTAGCCTACTCCTACTTACACCAATGGTTCATAGTAGCAGTTAGTAGTAAGGGCACTTACAGTTACACCATAGTTTGTAGCATAGTTATAGTTACTAGTTACTAATAGTTACTAGTTACTCACACCATAGTTTGTAGTAGTAGTTAGTAGTTACTTACACCATAGTTTGTAGTATACTGTAGTAATAGTTAATAGTTACTAGTTACTTACACCATAGTTCGTAGTAGTAGGTGCAGCAGCCAGTCTCTCCACAGCAGTGTCCAGTCTCACAGAGGTAGCCTCCGTTAGCGTTAGCGCTAGTTCCGGGGCAGTATCGAGGTCTCCCCAGCAGGGGCAGGCTACCACCAGAGTGGTACTCCATCTCGCCCCTGCTCTGCTCCGTGCTAGCACTGCGCCACTGCTACCTGGGCGCTAGCCTTTACCCGCTAGCTGTGTGGTGCTAGCCTGCTAACTAGCTAATCTAGCCGTTAGCTGCTGACAAACATAAAAAAAGGTATATGATTTGGAGTCCAGCTACATTTTTGAAGTATAGGTTCGGGAGATGGGCTTCGGTTTTACAGCCCACCCCCCCCCCCCAAATGTAACCACTTTTACTTGAACAAAATATATTAAAAATACATATATAAATCGACACTTAAAATATTGAACTCCAGAATATTCCTCTATAGCTGTTGATGCTAGTACATTTGGAGGTCCACTAATGGGCCTCGAGCCACAGTTTGAGACACTGCTGCTGGCTGTTGATGAAGGACTGGAGGTTCTACAAGCGGGTTGGCTGTTGAGGAGAGAGAGAGAGAGAGTGAGAGAGAGAGAGAGAGAGAGAGAGAGAGAGAGAGAGAGAGAGAGAGAGAGCAATATTGTAACTGTTACAAACATGAATTGAATTGAATTGAATTGAATTGAATTGAATTGAATTGAATTGAATTGAGAGACAAAGTCAATCTGACTATCTGTGTCAGACAGAGAGACAGACAGAAAGAAAAAGAGAGAAAGAATAAAACAATTGTTTACTGATGAACATGAGAGTGCACCACACACACACGCACGCAGCCACGCACGCAGCCACGCGCACGCGCGCACACACACACACACACACACACACACACACACACACACACACACACACACACACACACACACACACACTCGTCTCACACAGAACTGACTGACCACTATTGGACTATTTGATATTCATCGGGGCACAGACTTAAACCACAAACCAACACAATGTCTGTCTGTGTCTCTCTCTCACTCTCTCGCTCTCTTGCTCTCTGTCTCATTACACACACACACACACACTCTTGTATTACTACTTGTAAGGACATCAACATTTTAGGACGCAAATGTTATGATTGCCATTTCTACAATTTTTGGCCATTTTTCATTCTCGTTTGCTTATTTCACATATCGTGGCTGTTGGGTGTTCCAAATATGTTCCTTTTCAGATAAAAAAATAATAATAATCGTGAACATGTGTAATTCTTTGAATATATATATTTCCTAAAAAATAAATTACACAAAACTTTGCCTCTGGGGGTCCCTGGAACAAAATATTTTGAGATTGGGTCCGAGGCCAAATAAATATAATTGTGATAGGTCCTTGGGTTGGTCCTTGACTTGAAAAGGTTTTGAGCACCAGTTATAGCAACATGTAGGTTTTTCAGAAAATGATTTAGAAGACATTATTTGAATCAGTCTCAGGTCATTAATAGGTCAACACCAACTTTAAAATCCTTGAGAATAGTACTTAGTTGCAGGGGCGTCAATTGGGTATGGCAGGGGTATGCAGCTGCCATACCCTGGGTCCAGGGGGGGAAATAAAAGTTAGACTACTTTTAAATATAAATCCATGAATGTCTCTTTTTCTATCTGTGCTGGATATTATGTTGTTAAAAATTACTGTAAAATAACTACAAATGCAAAATGTAACAAAATGGTCACTTTAACAAGGTATTATAATTATATTCTCCACACTTGTATTCTCCCCATCTTGTCAGCTGCACAGGTGCAATGCATTATTGTTAATTGTAGCACATTTACTAACATGCTAAGTAAAGTTTAGCTGCACTTGAACAACCGTTCCAGGCTGCCATATCCAGCCCAAGAAACCGTAGAAACCTGTGTAAAAAACTGTCAAAACTTTTTTTTTTTTTTTTTTGTGAAAATAGCCGATCTACATGCTCACAACGCGTTGTGCATGAGCATGTAGATCGGCTATTTTCACAATAGAACCGTGTAATACAAAATGTAATGCCTCTTTTCCATGAGGACTCCCATCTTTGCCATACCCTAGCTTTTGCTGAACTGACGCCACTGCTTAGTTGACCAGGGTCTGTCAGGTGACCCTGGTCCCTCTGGTCTCAATTCCACTATTTCCCTCAACAACACCAAATCATGTTTTCACTGAAAATAGACGATCTACAGCAGGGGTCTTCAACGTTTTCAGGCCAAGGACCCCTTAGTTGAGAGAGAGAGAGAAAGCAGGGACCCCCACAACCTTTTCATAAATTCCATATATATAGTTTCATTGTTTGACAGCACAATCATCAGTGTATTTTGGATTCATGTCAATTTGTGTTTTCAGATACCACTTGAGCCATCATTACCTAATAAACTTGACCTTTTACTTTGTACTTAGTCTGCTCTTTTTCCCCACTACACCAAACCTCTTTGCCGAAAATAGCCTACAAGCTCACAACGTCTCACGCTGCGAGGCGTTGTGAGCTTGTAGAACGGTTATTTTTGGCTACAGTTCTCAGAATTTGCACTAGGGTTCAAGTTGTTAAAAGGATTGGAAGATTTGGAGGACACCCTGTAATGACTCTGAAGACCCCCTGAAGACCCCTGATCTACAGGCTCACATCACGTCACATCGCATTGAAAATGTTCAACTTTTTTTTTCTTTTTTTTTAATCTCAAGGATAATGACATGCCCAAAAACATGGGACACCGGGTGTCAAATGTTCTCTTCATGAATGCAACAAAAACAAAAACAAATTTGTTATTTTTTTTTTCATATAGGCCTATCAACCAATCGAGTAACCATATACACTTATTGCTCTATATATGCCCTGGCCTATATTGTATAGTTCATCACACAATGGTGACTGACATGCAGAAGTAGGCCTAGTGATAGTCGATCTAATAGAATGTAGAAAGGAGATCTATTATTTTCACAAATTTTGAAACCTTTTGTCTCTAAAATAGGGATTGATTTTTTATTTTTATTTTTTTGTATTATCATTTATTGATCAGTTTGATTAACTGTTGCACTGCTATATGAATGGACTTTGAGGCAGCTCAATGTAGATATTACATGATGTAGGCTATAAGTGAGCTTAAAGTTCACATGCAGTGTTGGATTGAGATACAAAAGGAATCAAATAGATTCCTGGAAGGAAAAACTAATTTGCAGTAATGAGAAGGACACACACACACACACAAACACGCACGCACGCACACACACACACACACACACACACACACACACACACACACAAACACACACACACACACACACACACACACACACACACACACACACACACACACACACACACACACACACACCACAGAGAAAGGTGCAACACTGCAGTGTGTGTGTGTGTGTGTGTGTGTGTGTGTGTGTGTGTGTGTGTGTGTGTGTGTGTGTGTGTGTGTGTGTGTGTGTGTGTGTGTGTGCGTGCATGCGTGCGTGCCTGCGTGACAGCAGATAGCCTACTGTCCCACACAGAACGATGCCGGGGACCCAAACACACGCGCACAGGCCAAGTTATGCTGCTGCAATGCTGCATGCACGCACGTACACACACACACACACACACACACACACACACACACACACACACACACACACACACACACACACACACACACGCACACGCATGCACACGCATGCACACGCGCGCACAAACACTACGACACGAACACGCACGCGCTACATTGCATTATAACGGAACCGTCCAACGTTGCGGGCTGGCTGCAAAAGCGTGTTGATTTATAAAGGCGTCCTTTGGATGCAAAGAACGTCGGAGAATCATCAGAGGCATTTGTAGTGTCAACTCGCCGACAGAGCTCTGAAAATAGCCGACGCGTTGTGAGCTTGTAAATCGGCTATTTTGCCAGAACCGACGGATGATAATGATGAACACAAACAGAACGGTAGCCTACCTTTCTCATAATTGATCCTCTGGCAGGGATGGATGGATGGACGGACGGATATGGAGGCCCCCGCTGTCTGTCTAATAGATGAGCCTACACAGCCTGTCTGTCTGCTGTGTGTGCTGTCTGCTGGCTATCTGTCTGTCTGGATGTCTGTCAGTCAGTGTCAGTCTGTCGGTCCCCCGTGTGTGATCCAGGGTCCCGATCGTCTCTCATCTTGTCCCCTCTCCTCCTCCTTGCCTCGGTGTCGGTGTTGCGACCCCTCCTCGCCAGCCCCCCCTCAGCCTTTCTCTCTCTCTCTCTCTCTCTCTCTCTCTCTCTCTCTCTCTCTCTCTCTCTAACCACCACCATGAACACAGCAGCAAGCAGTGTCAAGTCACTCCGCAAAAACCCCTCAACGCCGCCAAGGTCTGATCCCTTCAAAATAAAGTCCAACCATTAAGCAAAGACCACTGCACAAGCAACTGATGAACTGTCAATCAATCATGAACTCCTCCTATGTCATGTTTTAAAAGAGTAGTCCATTGAAAGAATGTATTGAATTTAAGGGTTATAGCCAGGGATGATAACCTAATCAGCAGTGAAATAGATAAATGATGGTATTTACAATCTGATCCATATGCTCAGCCCTGCACCAATCAAAGTCACTGGATTGGTCTAAAGATGGGGACTCTTGGGAGTTAAGATTTCAGAATCCCAACAAAAGACAATGGTGTCTACATGACAAAACAGAGACACCGGTGTCTACTGTCTACATATTGACAAGTCAGCTGGGGCATTAAGGCCACTGTGGCCTTTAAGGTCATGCCAGTTTGAGGGGCACAAGGCCAAACTGAGGGGCAACGGCGGCCATCACAATTACTGGACAGTCATAGAATGTTCTTGTTTAAGATCATGGTGCATTAGCCTACTAATTAGTAATTACCTTTTTTTTTTTCTTTTTTTTTCTTACTGTGTGGAACTACCGGGTCAGCCGTCTAGAACTCTCTCTCTCTCTCTTGCATATAGAGGCAAACCTTTCCAGTGAAAAAATGACTACAAAGTAATCAAAAAAGTCAACCAACGAATTTGTTTCTTGCAGAGGGTCGCCCCACTGTAAATAACAATACACAGAAGACTCTAGGAGGTGCACTCATTCTAGCCCTCCTTTATTATTTATTTATTCCTCCTTTATTATTCGCCCCCTCTATTGATGCACCTTCTCTTTATTGGTACTGTACTGCTCTTGTCTTTGTTTTTGTTTTTTTCCCTCTTATATCTTTTCTTACGTCTCTGTAACTTTGTAAATAACTGTATACTGCTGTGCTACTTCTGGACAACTGAATTTCCCCCTTGGGATAATAAAGGTATATCTATCTATCTATCTATCTATCCTTGACTATGGAGTCCATATGGTATCGTGATGCCCCAAATGCCTTAAAATCAAAGCTCCAAACAGCCCAAAACAAACTGATGGATCACTTTTTGTATTTGTCGCATTCCTAAGATTAGTGAATATTTGATTATAGTACCCACATTGATTCTGGATGGGGGGTGTGTGTGTGTGTGTGTGTGTGTGTGTGTGTGTGTGTGTTCAGCCACATGCACACACACACACAGACAGACAGACATAAAAGGGGGCTTGAGCCCCTGCCCCTTTATCCGTCTGTAAAAAGTGCCCTCTCCAGACCATGAATGCAGTTATGGTGAAGGAAATGCAAATGCCCTCTTTCCATGCCATACCTGAAGGCAGGATTCAATATGAATATGCTTCAGTGTGGTATCAAGCACTGAAAATATTAGCCCCTGCTTCTCTAACATTCTATGCTTGTCGTCTGTGTGTGTGTGTGTGTGTGTGTGTGTGTGTGTGTGTGTGTGTGTGTGTGTGTGTGTGTGTGTGTGTGTGTGTGTGTGTGTGCGTGTGTGCGTGCGTGCGTGCGTGTCTGTCTGTCTGCCTGTTTCAACAGTGGAGGCAAGGTGCAACATCCAGTTGCCTTTAGAAGCATGAATCAACGATGTTGCTTTTATTCTGAAAGCTCCATGGAAGCGGTGATGTTGTGTGGATTTAAATAGCATTCTAACAGACCTACTGTCTCTGCTACTGCAACAATCGACAGTGTTTTCTGCTGGAACTACAAACCACTTGTAGAGGGGAAAATAACTCACTTTATAATAATAACGATCTCAACATGCGTTTATATCATGATACACAAGCAGTCTGTTACACTATGTATTTAGATAGCCTGTCATTTGTACGTTTTAATACATTAACATAGAAGATAGGCCTATTTAGAGATTATGATAACCAACAGTTTTTCCACATCGGCATCGAACTACCAATACATCTGGATTTTTATATTGAATATATATGTATTTGTATTTGTAACGGGGGGGGGGGGGGGGGGGGGGGGGGGCACTTGGACGTGATTGGCCTGAGGTGAAGTGCTGTCAACCAATCAGCCTGCGAGTTTGGATACGCGCTGCGGGAGGCTGCGGCTCCTAGCAACAAGAGACCAGATGTATTTATTTATTTATTTACTCTGCAGAATTGATTATTACTGCATTTTCTAAGCGGAATTAAACATTTTGACATGATGATATATAGCCTATATATCTTTAAACCAAATGTATGAATCTTACCAATCTGTAGGCTATGTATATTTTAGATTAAAAAGCTTATTGTTTAAAATGTTCAATGAATCTCAATCTCAATATTTATCTGAAATATGAAATACGTACTGTTAAAGTAGTAAAATACAGAAGGCTACATACAGTATCGTCTACACATATTAGCTAAAATAAACACAATTTATTTGATGGCATTGCCATATACAGTACATTCATGCTTTTTTAAATTAATTTATTGTGTTTGTCCCAGATTGTCACCATGAACCCTGAACTTGTATCTTCAACATTACCAGTTTGAAGTTCTATTGAACAGAGTGGTTTACTGGTCAACTCCTAGTATAACAAGACTGTGGTTGTACTGATCAGCAGTACAACAGTAGGAGACTGTGGTTGTACTGGTCAGCTCCCGGTACAACAGATTGTGGTTGTACTGGTCAGCTCCACAGTACAACAGTATAGTCTATGGTTGTAGGCTACTGGTCAGCTCCACAGTACAACAGTATAGTCTATGGTTGTACTGGTCAGCTCCACAGTACAACAGTAGTAGGCCTAGACTGGTTGGTAACAAATCTGTTGGCCCTCTCGGCCGTTCACCCACGGCCGTTCCGCCGGTCTCACACTCACCGCGCTGACCGCTTGGTGGGGCTGTACTGTACTTAACTGTACAAAAGTACAATTTTGAGGTATTTTTATTTTACTTTACTTGAGTATTTCCAATTTGCAATACATTAACTTCGACTCCACTAAATCTCGGATCCAAATATTGTACTTTTACTCCACTCTATTTAAAAACGTATAGGTTTTAATGTTATGTTTTAACATTACGCCAGATAGATGCCCTGGGCGAACGGCCAGGAGGGCGAACAGCGTGGTATTCGACAGGTTGTACTACTTAGCTCCCAGTACAACAGTATAGACTGTGGTTGTACTGGTCAGCTCCCAGTACAACAGTATACGCTGTGGTTGTACTGGTCAGCGCCCAGTACAACAGTATACACTGTGGTTGTACTGGTAGGCTCCCATGCAGTACAACAGTATAGTCTGTGGTTGTACTGGTCAGCTCCCAGTACAACAGTATAGTCTGTGGTTGTACTGGTCAGCTCCCAGTACAACAGTATAGACTGTGGTTGTACTGGTCAGCTCCCAGTACAACAGTATAGACTGTGGTTGTACTGGTCAGCTCCCAGTACAACAGTATAGTCTGTGGTTGTACTGGTCAGCTCCCAGTACAACAGTATAGACTGTGGTTGTACTGGTCAGCTCCCAGTACAACAGTATAGACTGTGGTTGTACTGGTCAGCTCCCAGTATAACAGTATAGACTGTGGTTGTACTGGTCAGCTCCCAGTGGCCAACAAGTCAAATTCAATAGCTATGACTGAAGAAGCGTGCTGCATTCCAACAGGTTAAAGGCCAATTTCTATTCAATAACTTAGAAACTAGATAGCCGCTAAGCCGGGCCAAACTAGACTTTAGGTTTTTCAGGGACGAAGCAACCAGGTCTAGGCCTATCAGTGCAAAGAGTGGTAGAGTAGAATACAAGTTTGAATACAGCAGCTGTACCATGACAATGTTGAAGTAGCAATAAATAAACTAGAAATACTGTTCCTTCGAAACAGTGTGGGCTCGATTCCAACCCAACAAATAGGATACTTTAAGGTACTGTAAGGTACAGTACCTTACAGTATTGTACTGTACCTTACTATACTGTACTGCACCTTACTGTACTGTACTGTACTGTACTGTACTGTACTGTACTGTAACTTACTGTACTTTACTGTACTCTACTGTACTGTACTTTACTGTATTCTACTGTAACTTACTGTACTTTACTGTACTCTACTGTACCTTACTGTACTGTACTCTACTGTACCTTACTGTACTGTACTGTACCTTACTGTACTATACTATACTGTACCGTACTGTACCTTACTGTACTGTACTCTACTGTACCTTACTATACTGTACTTTACTGTACTCTACTGTACTTTACTGTACTCCACTGTACCTTACTGTACTTTATTCTACTTTACTGTACTTTATTGTACTTTACTGTACTCTACTGTACCTTACTGTACTGTATTGTACTTTACTGTACCTTACTGTACTGTACTCTACTGTACCTTTCTGTACTGTACCTTTCTGTACCTTACTGTACTTTACTGTACTCTACTGAACCTTACTGTACTTTTACTGTACTCTACTGAACCTTACTGTACTGTACATATTCTATGTGTTCTAGATCTACATTTTTGATTCTGTGTTTGGGAACCAGCAACTGTCAAATGGACTCCAACTGTAGTGGAGTATATTGAGTGCATATACTGTAGGCTAACAATCCCAGATCACATCTGTCCTCCACTATGTCTATAACCAAGGCGTTCTTCTATGTGGCCACTCCAGACTGAGGAGTGGAGCATGGCTTTTATTGTGTTTGTGGATCTGACTTGGAAATGCATTGGTTTTGATATCTCCCTGACAACCAACAACAACCACTAATATGGCTGACTGTCCCTGCGGGCTCTAGGATATATGGCTATGGGATTTACATCCCATCGCCCGGACTTGATTCTTGATCACAGCTGTGTAATCAGTAGAGTGGAGAGGGACATTTATTTATAGTTTTAACTATAACTATAGTTTTATACATCACACAGCTTAGACATTTGGATCAAATCAGAGAGCAGACCTGTGTGAACGCAATGATATAGATAGCATATCTGAAGTGTGAACACTGCAGCCACAGCGCCTTAACATAAACATGGGTCTATTATCCTTCTCTCCACTCTACTAAACCCATTGGAAATGCATTGGGTGCTTAAAGTTAAACATTTTTATTTTTTTATATTTATACTACAAAACATTTCAAAACCAAAAGTACAAGCACACGTGTCCTCAGTAAGCTGAACACATAAAAATTTGAATGGTGTTGAAAGGTGTAAGCGTTTAAGAGATGAAGCGCGCCAAAGTTTTGAGGAGATACACATATAGCTATAAATAAATAATGAAGATAACATACGTGTGCTCGCCTTGCAGGCGAGCCCACAATAATAACTAGATACTGTAGGTGCAATTCTGAGAAATTGCAAGTGTGGTTGCACTGATGCGAGTCGCAAAGAATCCACTGGGAACTGAATTCTATCTTACCATTTATATTATATATTGTGTCAAAAGCTTAACTTTTCTGCAAAAGTTCACTTTTCTGGCAAAAAAAAAAGAACAAAAGAGAGAGAGAGAGAGAGAGAGAGAGAGAGAGAGAGAGAGAGAGAGAGAGAGAGAGTTCTAGAACAACAGTGTGTTGCCTATAGCAACCACACTAATAAGAAACAAAAACACATTTCTGACAGTAGGAAAATTAGTAGTTATTTATGCTGAGACAAACTCGTTGAATATATCAACAACCTTGCTGATCAATTGAAGCAACAGCAAAGGCCAATCTACAAGCTTACGTGTTGCGCTGCAATTTGGCAACAGCAGCCAGAGGCTATTGGTATTTGGGGCTCCTTGGCATTGAAACGTTTGGGAACTCCTGTTGCAGTAGTGAACTGAATCCAGTCCAGAATTGTTAGGATTCCCAGCATCTGGATTTACAATGTTTAGACAATATAATAAAAAAGAAATTATATTAAAACAAAGAACAAGTTTTGTTATTTCATATCATATGAATAAATATCTGATTAACAGTCACAATAGAGCATTATTTCCACATAAAAAAATAAACAGACATTTCTTTTTTGCAGAATAACATTTAAAATATAGGCCTACAGTAAAACAGGGATAGGGGTGCCATCTGGTGGTCAACCAGTTAGTGCAATGACCAATCTACTACTACTTATTCATCATAATGAAAATGCTGCAGAAAAATGCTAAGACGTAATAATAATAACAGTAATAAATACAGGAATAGAAATTATCCGAACATTAAATAACAGAAAATGTTACAATAAATGATATTAAAAGAATACATTTTACAGAAAGAAAATATAAACACATCGTAAAGTATCAAAAATATCTAAGTAGCAGGTTATTAACAAGAGACAGTAATAACAACAAATACCAGTAAGACTCCCTAATCGGGAGATAAGCGACCGTAGGTCACTTATCTCCACAAATAGGGCAAAAATGTGTTTTTCCAAAATCTTCCTGATCCATGTTGATGACATGAGTGTAGACATAGTGTGTAGTGAGTTTCGTGATTTTAGGGCAAAATCTGTAGGAGCAGTGTCCAAAAATGTGTTTTAAAAATCGGCCTGAAGGTGGCGCTAGAAGAGGGGCATGTGAGAAATGAGGGGTGGGGTCTCCGCGTTGCCTTGGCGGACGAATAGGTACCGGGCCCGGCTCTCCCGGACGCTCCTAGCCCGAGTTACGGCATTTTATGTGAGCTGCAGTGGAGGGGGTCCTCCACTGGGGGCACCACCACTTTTGCATCCGTTCTGGAGCAGCAGGAGTGGGTGGTCCCCAGGAATTCCCCGTGAGCAGCCCCGTTGGGGTGGTCATTTGGTCATTTTTGCACATGTGGTCATTTTTTACACCTGGGGGTCCCCCAGGGACCTGGGGGTCCCTGGAGCTCCGGGGGTCCTTGGAGGTTGTAGTTTGGCAGGTAAGGAGTGTGTGTGCAAAATTTGGCATGGATGGGGGCAACGGTTGTGGAGATATGAGCAGGACAAAAGTGTGACGTGTGACTGACGGACTGACTCACTCACGGACAGCCCGTGGAGGTTTTGGTAGTAAATGCGACCTACGGTCGCAATCAACAATACATATGAATGGTTATACTGAGATGAATAAACATCACCACGCTTTTAAGGAAAAGTCAGCTCTATGAAGAAATGTACACAGTGGTGGAAAGTAACTACTGTAAACACTTTTACCTAAGTACTGTACTCAAGTACAATTATGAGTTATTTTTACTTTACTTGAGTAGGCCGTTTTTCAATACTTAATACTTCTACTCCATTCTTTTTTTTCTTTTCTTTTTTATCCCACGGTTTTGCAACCCATTTTCTCACCCAGTGCCAACTACCTAACCTGTATTCCAGGTTTCTGTGCATCTGGTTTGTCCAATGGAATTGTATGTTCATGTCAAGTAAAATAAACAGAAAATAAAAAAGGTTTTTACGGAAAAATAAAATGCAAAATAAAATAGATTCACAATATTCACATTTCTACACGGAGAGCAGACTGCTTTTTCTGCATAAAATGATAATGGTAAATGGTAAATGGTGCATTTATATAGCGCTTTTATCCAAAGCGCTTTACAGAGATTGTGCATTACATTCACCCATTCACGCACACATTCATACACCGGTGGCGGAGGAAACCATGCAAGGCACCAACCTGCTCACCGGGAGCAATGTGGGGTTCAGAGTCTTGCCCAAGGACCCTTCGACATTAACTCAGGGGGAGCCCGGATTCGAACTGGGAACCCTTCGTGCTCTAATAACGGTTTCTCTACCCCTGAGCTATGCCACCCCAAATGATAATCATTTGTTTATGTAAAGTAACCGTTTTTAAAATATTACTGTTGGTTTATAAAGCATTGAATGGTTTACCGTCCAAACTCATTTCTGATCAAATAAACTGCTGGGGCTTCTGGGTAGTGGCTGTGGGCGTATTCTGCGGCTTGGACTTCTCTGAGGACTCCCCCTGGTCGCCATGGAGATGAGAGGGGGGCTGAGCTGTGGAGGGGAGGAGAAGAGAGATGAGGAGAGGAGAGGAGTTGAACATACCTCTCCCAAGTAGAAATTCTATGTGGCTAATCTTTCTGGCGCAGTTCAGGCCAAAGGTAGCCTAGTTCCAGACCCTGAATCGCTAGCCACACCCCTTTAATTTTTTTGTTTCGGCGATTATGTCAATAAGCCCTTTTGCAAATCCCGCCCCATTCTGCCCTGTTACTATGATAGGACATTTGACCCTGGGCAGATTGTTTTTATAGTGGCAGTGAATGGGATTTTTTTTTTCCTTCATAGCCTCATTACAGCTATATAAAGTACCAAAGGAAAAACATCTAGGTGATATTAATAAAAAGGGAAGACAAAGGTACAGTAGTTACATTGCAAAACAGGGGGTTTACCCGAAAATATATGTTTTAATTTGTTTAATCCCAGTGGGACAGAATCCTCTTTGCAGATTCTTTTATAGTGGTAGTGGATGGGATTTTTTTTCCCTTCATAGCCTCATTACAGCTATATAAAGTACCACAAAAAACACATCTACGTGATATTAATAAAAAGGGAAGAAAAAGGTACAGTAATTACATAGCAAAACAGTAGTTTTCCCCCCGAAAATAAATGTTTTAATTAGTTTAATCCTCTGGATCAGAAAGAGAATAGACCGCGCATTGCATCCTGGGTAGGAAGAGGACAGAACTATAATCCTAACCTCACATAATAGGCTGGCTTTTCGTAATTCTGCCCATTTAAAATATATGTACCCAATCGTGACTCTTAGACCATTGATATGGTCCATGTGAACTAGTTTGTTGAAGCTTATTCATTATGATGAGCGAGATCACGGCCGAGATCGCGGCCGTACCGGGCGATCGCCGTGTCGCGCACTGCGGACAGTTTTGAAAGCCACATTTAACATTCTCCACTGCACAAACTCCACCCCCGATAGCCAAAAAGTGAATGTTTTTTTCTGGTTGGCCAGTCAGGGAGTCTCAGGGACCAATCAGAAGGCTGACAAACGGTCTATTCAGGCTGAGTGTCAGGCTAGGCCAAAGGTGGTACTGCAGCTGAAAATGCTCTGAGAGCCATTAAAAAAATGAGAGAGGCTCTCTATTCAGGAGTGGTAATTTAGCCTCAAGCCTTTTGAAAAACGTTTTTGGGACATAAACAATATGACATAAATACTTTTTAAATGCATGGTGTATCACCTTTAACAAAGCAGAGGGGAGCCGGCCGACTTTGAAGATTCCGACATTTTCAAATACAGAGTGAATTCCCCAGGTTAGTATAACGGTAATCAAGAAATAAATTGCAAGACTCCATTTTGGAAGAAGCAAGATGTGATAATTTCCCAAACTATTTAGCCTAATTATTATACATAAGAGAAAAGCGTATCTGGGTATTGAAAACCTCAAGGGATGCGTCCATGACGTACCATGCGGCCACTTAAAATTACATTTTCCAATGCTAGCACTTTTGAATTATGGTATGTTGAGGGTTGTATATTGCGATGGCAGTTTTATCACATTAAAAAGGAAAATCTAACAAATGGGACACATTATTAGAACACAAATAAAATCCCTACAACCTCTGTATTCAACCAGTGAAATTACAGTATTTTACGATGCCTCTCATAAGGATTGCATTGACAGACAGTAAGCAGTACACCGTTCTCCCTTACCCAAAGTGGGTTAGGGTTAGGGTGAACTCTTTTCAGCCAGCAGGTGTCCTACAAGACCATAGGATCAATAGAAGAGCAAATAAATTAGATCACCTGCAACCACTGCAGCTGTGTTGGTTAGATTGAGTGGGTAAAATCTAATTATTAGCGCACGTCTGTCCGCAGTCTGTCTGCAGTACTCTGACGTCATAGTACTGACATCACAGACTGTCCCGGACACGTACGGAACACCATGTATGGGCATAAAGATCTTCTTTCGTGTGTCATCGTCCTTGATAATTGGTTGGCGATCTGCCCAACGGGCACAACAACATGGAACACCAAATATGGACATAAAGATCTTGTATGGGCATAAAGATCTTCTTTCGTGTATCATCGTCCTTGATGATTGGTTGGCGATCTGCCCAAAGGGCACAACAACATGGAACACCAAATATGGACATAAAGATCTGCCCAACACCCTATTTGCCCCCCCCCCCCTGGGCAGAAGACTAGTAATACTTTATTAATCAATGACATAACTTGTGTTCCGTCTTTCGTCATCGTGCTCCGTTGTCCCCCAGGTCCACCTGGGGACTTCCTGGAAGAGCTGGCAGAGGTGACACCTCTCTCATTCTACTGTCTCTGATTTCAACCTACTAGTATGTGTGTATGTGTGTGTGTGTGTGTGTGTGTGTGTGTGTGTGTGTGTGTGTGTGTGTGTGTGTGTGTGTGTGTGTGTGTGTGTGTGTGTGTGTGTGTGCGCGCGTGTGTGCGTGCGTGCGTGCGTGTGCGTGCGTGCGTGCGTGTGCATGTCATACTGTGCATTTTGGACAGGGCGTGCTCGAGTCCCTTCATGGCTTTAGTCTGATTACTTCTGAACCTAGCCAGACCAAACTCCTGGTAGAGAGAGAGAGAGAAAGAGACAAGAGAGAGAGGAGAGGAGGTTCAAAGACAGACAAATGATAGAGATCTAATAATTCACTAGACAAATTAACTGTCAATAAGTGTGTAATTAAAAAATGGCAGGCAAGTGAATCTACCAATTGACCACAATATTTTTATTTGGGTTCTTGATTTCTTCCATTGTCAGTTGTGTGTTGCTTCTGTCTGCCTTCTCTGAACCTCCCTGCCTAAGCAGGTCTCCAGACTGCCACCAACAATGTGCCAGTTAACATTGTATTTGTGCAATTGCATGATTATCATTAGCCTGGTCTGTCCCTGCTGCATGTACAGTACATCATCAGTGCGCATGTACTTGTGTGAGTAGATGAAAAAAACGTAACCATCCTAACCTTCAAAGTGACTGATGCAACGCCATTCAATTTAGCTAAATCACTGGTGCACATACAAGACACAAGTTTTTTAAATTGAGTTGAATTGCATTCACATGCTTCACTAGATTTAATTTGATCAGTTTGTGTGCGAGAGCACAATACATATACACCAACTATGTAGTACGGATTCACGTTCAAAAGAACCAACAGCCAAACAGATCTACTTCATTATTTGCAGGCAACACAGTCTTACAGCGACAATACTGCACCAGTGCTACCAGTGGAAAACTTAGTGTGGACTGTGGAGCCATGTCTGATCTGAAATAACTAATGTGTGTTTGTGTGCATGTGTGTACCTGTATAGGTCTAGCCAGTCCATAGACACCAGATGAGATCCAGGCTTCTCTTCTGAGTTTGGTCCAACATGGTCGCTCTGCGTGCATCTCGAACAAACACCTCTCTATGATAGTCTGAATATAATGACATCTTTGTAAGCATTGATATTCAATATGCTTCATCAACATGAATCGTTCTTGTATCAAAGCTCCACTGTCAAATGTGTGGATGCTTAAGCCAATTAGTAACGTTAACTGAGATGAATATGTATTGATCATTAGTCCTACGGATAAACACATGGAGATATGGCTGGTAAACACTGGATTATTGCTTCATGAAAACATTAATGATAGGACAACCAATAAGTGATAACTTCGAATATTTACAAACTACAGTAGATCAAGAAAACAGTATCAGTTACTTTTAATGTAATTATATGGAAATTAAAATGAGAAAAGTTCTGAAAAGGTGACTGTCTGACAGCTCACCCGCACTGCCCGGGAGCGAGGACGCGATGTCCAGCGAAATACTGTCTGCATATGGAGCGTCGGCCCTTTGTTAGCCTCCTGGTTGGTCCCTGACTGACGAACCAGCAGGCTCTATCTGCCTTGTCCCGCCCTGGTTCCGCCTTTTTTATGTTGAATTAGCTAAAACATAATTTTTGGAGAAATAAAAACATTTAAAAACATGCTGATTCACTATGCTGCCACTGAGCAGCTCCAATTAACTGAAACAACGTTTGAAATTAGAATTGAGCACACAGAATAACAATATGAAGCAACTGAATTAACATGGCAGTGGATGGAATGTCCCACTGAATGTCCCACCAAGACACAGCAACCAATGGGTGTGGAGAGGGGCAGGACAATGGGCGGGACTTGACAAAGGGTGAATTGCGTTGCGACGTAGCCTGAACCAACTAGTAAGGCGTCTCAGGGCGACAAGCGCCATGTCTTGGCCATCTGGCCAGTGATGTATCGGAACCAGTAACCCATATACTGTATAGAGACCCCTAGTACCCATATAAGGAGATCCATGTACTGTATATGGAGATATGCTGTGAGATATTCGTTATGTGAAAGTCCTATGATGTCTATGACATCTGACATCATACCCTTTTATGCCCATACATGGAGATCCCTGTGTAGAACCAGCCACACAGATGTGAGCTGTCTTGGCCATCAGTCTTGGAGATGTATGGATTCTGTAATTGTTAGTGTGGTATGTGGCCGATGTGGCCTCCATATATGGGCCTTCCCATGTGAAGTCCTGTTAGATATGGCTTAATATTGATGACATCAGGGAACTCCATATATGGGCATAAGGGGATTCTGTTAGTGACATCACAGTGAAGCCAGAGCTTGATGTCATTTTAATATAGGATTGTCTACTCTGTCGAACACACTTTCAATATAGTAGCCGCCTAAAATAGGGTATCTTCAACAGGGTGTCCGGGACCCTAGGGGGTCCTCAGAGTTACTACAGGGGGTCCTCCAAATCTCCAAAAATAGCAGATCAGCTATTTTCGGCAAAAGAGGTTTGGTGTAGAGGGGAAAAAGAAGTACAGAGTAAAAGGTCAAGTGTATTAGGTAATGACGGCTCAAGTGGTTAAATATCTGAAAACACAAATTGACATGAATCCAAAATACACTGATGATTGTGCTGCCGAAACAATGAAACTATATGGAATCTATGAACACGTTGTGGGGGTCCCTTCTTCATCTCTCGCTCTGAAAACATTGGAGACCCCTGGCCTAAAAGGTCTGGCTGATGTGTGTGTGTGTGTGTGTGTGTGTGTGTGTGTGTGTGTGTGTGTTTGTGGGTGCGTTACCATCAGTGTGTTATGGTTGATATTAAACGTCTTGGTGATGAGTGTTTGTGTTTGTGGGTCCACAATGGAATCTTCCACAATGTAGACGTTCTTGGCCAGTTGGGCAGGGAACACACGCTCCGCCCATCGAGGGAGACGATTGGTCTTCGTCAGCAGTCGTCGCGACAACAGCCGGTTGCTAGGGGTGACCTCACGATACAGGACGTCCTCGGTGAGAACGTGAGTGCTGTGGACACACACACACACACACACACACACACACACACACAATTTGGCTCTATATTACACAGCACATTGTACAGCGTTCTTTGTTTATTACTGTATTTTCATGAGTAAGAAGTCGGTTGTAGAAGTCTTGATCTCAATTATTTTTTTCCATAGATTCATACTACTTAAGCCCTATCTTATACATAGTTCTATGGTAGTCAAAAAACACAATATTAGCAACACTTCACTAATGACACCTTCTTCTCAAAAGCAACCACTCACTATATGTTATACTACTACTGCTATATATACATACCGATTCAAACAAAATCTACTTCTGTCCATGACTCCACTGCAACAGCCACAGGCCTGAGGGGTGCTTTTTTCTAGTATTTAATTATCTTAGAAAACACAGAACGCGTTCTGATGTGATGTTTTCTGTTGTGTACACGGTGCGACAACTCAAGAAAGTGTCCAGCCAGTATGTGTGTGTGTGTGTGTGTGTGTGTGTGTGTGTGTGTGTGCCTGACTGCAACTTTATACCTGAAGGGATTAGGGTATCGTTGCCAGAAGGCAGACAGGACATGCTGCCAGGGACTCCTGATGTCTGTCTCACTGTAGAAATACCTGCCCATGTTCACACACACACACACACACACACACACACACACACACACACACACACACACACACACACACACACACACACACACACAGGCCCTGATACTATGGGACGCTGAGGTTCCTCAAGGCACCTTCATTCAGGAACTACAGAGGAGAGAGAGAGAGAGAGAGAGAGAGAGAGAGAGAGAGAGAGAGAGAGAGAGAGAGAGAGAGAGAGAGATGCAGACAGACAGATTGTGTTTGTTCAGTACAGGGCTCTCCCAATCGCTCCAGCTGCCTAAACAGAAAATACAGGTCAGAGAGCTCTTGACATGTTCTTAACAGTCCCCATTGGCCCCCTGCTCGATGCCCTCTTATTTTATTTTATTCTTTCTCAAAACAAACTATAATAATGGAGTTTTGCACAAAAACTAAATTCACACAATTTTTACACCACAAAAGCTTTGTGTTGTGCTCTCTCCAGCACTTAAATAAATACCTTCCACCACATTTAACTGCATGCTGACAGACTACACTTATGTCTTTAAATGCAACTTTTTTGCTGCAGAAACCCACGACGCACAGATCAGCCATAATTATATTACTGCAGAATCTATGACAGATGATAGAGGGATATCAGATCAGTATGTATCTGCACCATTTGTTTACATTCTAGCTACCGTTAGCATCCATTAGCCAACGCAATAGAAACGCAGGTTAAAGTTATATCTGCTAAGCTACTAACGCCATGCATAGAAACGCAGTTAGCCGCTGTGCTACCGCCATGGAAACTCAGGTTAAAGTTAGCTGCTTAGCAACCGAGTAACGAATGACCGCCTCACACAACATTACCACATCATCATCATCATCATCATCATCTTCATCATACCGGGGTTCTTCGTCCCCCATCGATCCCAGCATCCGTGTGTGTGTGTGTGTGTGTGTGTGTGCGTGCGTGCGCGCGCGTGCGTGCGTGTTGGTGTACTAACACCGTCATGCCACGAGGGGTCGTCTTCGACCCATTTAACATACCGGTATTTATTAGAAGTTTGCATAGGGAAAGGTAGTTCCATGACTACAGTTCACTGACTGGTACAAGGTCAACTAAAAACTAGAAACTCATGTAATTCCACTGAGATCCTTCTCTTTAACTCATGATATAACATTGATTGCATTACAGACAGATTAGCCTTACATGTATGTTGTGATGTCTATATATCGGACCAGTTACCCATAGCCTATATGGAGACCCCTGGTACTATGGAGATCCATGTACTGTATATGGAGGTATGCTGTGAGAGCACAAACATGCTTACTCAGTTATTCGTTATGTGAAAATCCTATGATGTCTATGACATCTGACATCATACCCTTTAATGCCCATACATGGAGATCCCTGTCTGTAGAACCAGCCGTTTGTGTGGTATGTGGCCGATGTGGCCTCCATATATGGGCATTCCCATATGAAGTCCTGTTTAGATATGGGCTTAATATTGATGACATCAGGGAACTCCATATAAGGGCATAAAGGGATTCTGTTAGTGTGACTGTGACATCAGAGCATGATATCAGAGCAACAAACCCATAGAACCACAGTGTCAGGCGTGACAGACAGATAAACACATACAGACAAGCTGTGACCGTTCACATACTAAATACTCATGACAATCATACAGTATGAGTGTCCGCATGAGTGTCAGTATGAGCACGAGACTAAAGTCATACAAGACTGACGTCACCACAGCTGATGTCACGGACAGGCCAACACAAGGAGATCTGCACCTGTGTCGTGTTTGGTGCGATTTTTATTCACAGAATACAGCATTATTATGAGTTAATATGCAGTATTTAACAAATACTGTAAAAGTTAACCAAACCATTCCATGTCTAAAATCAACCACAATAATTCTCTGAGCGGTGCTAACGGCTCCTATGTCTGGCTTTGTGTGTCAGCACAGATTGGTGTGTAGGAGCACAGATCTCCATTCATGAGCTGCGTCTCAAGTTCTTAAATTAGATCCTATTTCCCACACTTCTTTCCTATTTCCTTGTATGTTAGTACCGCCAACTAACAATAGAGCGATCCTGCAAGGGAGCTGGCCCTATCACCTGTGATGTTGCCATCAGAAATGGGACATCTTCTCTATTTCCTTAATGGGAGGGACTAACATACAAGCAAGGAAATCGGAAATAGGATTTGACCTGAGACGCAGCTACGGAGATGGCTTTGTGTGTATGAGCACGGATCTCCATGTACAGTATGAAGATAACTATATTACATTTTAAAGTAGTGATATTACTTTGTGTGTATGAGCACAGATTTTTTTAATTATGGGTGATGTGTTTGTTTTATCATACGGTTTCTCTTTTTTAATCTTATGTTTTCTGTTTTTTAAATAATTATATATATATATATATATATATATATATATATATATATATATATATATATATATATTTTTTTTTCCATCAGATCTCCCAACAGCAGACCACTCAGTTATGGACTAGACACATTTCGAACATGTTTGAACAAATGTTCATATTCATAATATAAAGGCAACAGCATCATCAGATCCGGTTCGGATTTTAACAGTGAAGCTCAGATGGCTTGTAGGGTACCAGTGGGTAGATCGCGTGTAGGCTACCGGTAGGTACATCCACACGTCTGTTTCTATCTGTGAGCGGTGCTCCTGTTAGGATCTAACCTCTCCTACATCTGGCTTTGTCCATTTGTCCCGTGTTTGTCCAGGCGCCCAGGGTCACATTAGCCAAGCTTAGCAGGACGCTTAATGAAATTAACTCATAAATAGCACCGCTCGCTTAACACTGGATGTGATTTTTCTTTTACTTTTTTTACTTAATTTTATAATGGATGGAAGTATATAGCAGCAGTCTTGTCGGGCTGAAACCTTGCCCAGATAGTCATACGTTATACATAAGTCATAGATGACTGACATCTGGCACATACTATCCACATGAAGTCAGTTATTACTTATTAGACCACGTTTGTTCTCATTTGTTCTTTTCACAGTTGTTCTCCTGTGCGCGTATATAGGCCAGAGAATAGGAGATGGAGATGGCTTTGTGTGAGGTCAGGGCCTGGTGTCTGGGTCTGAAGGTTAATGACCTGGCCCTTGAGCAGAGGTAACCCCATGTCGCTAGGGGCTGTTCATGATCTGGACAGCAGGTGAGGGTAGGTAGAGACCGTGATCCTGTCCTGATTGTGAAGCCTCCTTGGTAATCATCTCTTCCTCAGGACAGAGCTTGCGGGCCATGTCCAATATCTTGCCCAGGTTCTCTGGAGGGGGAGGGGACAAGTTGGACCAGCTGGTGCTTTGCCTCTCCAGATCATCCCCAAACCACTTCACCACCGAAATCCATTTGCATTTCACATCGCTGTCACTCTGTAGGATCTGGTAGGCCACAGGAAGGCTGTGGAAGATCTCCACCATCCACCAGATGCACCAGTAGGCATCTGTTTTATAGGACAACTTGGACTGCTGGATGATTATGAAAAGTCCATTTGTGTTATCACTGATCACATACTCAACTCTGGATGTTTGCCAGGAGTCATTTATGAACAGGATCCGTAGAAGCAGCTGATAAGTTTGATACAGTCTCAGCTCAGTGGTGCGTGCCACCTGCGAAAGCAGCTCGCTGAGAAGGTTGCAGGAGAACTGTTTGTTCTCCCAGCAGCAGAAGCGCAGCAGCTTGAATGTCTCCTCGTCGTTATTGCAGTCCTCAATTATCTTTTTTACATAGCTGGTACTTGCAAACAGGTCCTTTTTCACACACTGCTGAATAGGCATCAACATCGACACATCAACATCGGTGTATGGATTAGAGAGAGGGCAGTTCCCACTGTTGGAAGACTGCATGTGTGAGACATCACAGCAGCGTACCAGCTGGGAGACCACAGTGTAGAGCTTGTCCAGATTGCCATGCTGGTTCTTAATGGAAGGATAATTGCCCTTGCCCAAAGCCAAACCCATGAACATGGTGGGAACATTCAGCCTTAAAAGCTGTTTCTTTTCTTCCAGGCCCTTATTGGCATAATCAACAAAGACACCGAAGTACTGCTGCAGGTGATGGCTGTGCTCCGACACATCTCTCCTGAGCAGGTTGAGCACATCTTTCAACAGGTGGTCACTCAGACTCAGGTTATCGTAGTCCTGACCTGACTGTACGGGGGAGGCAGTGGGGAAGGTACAGGGGCCATCTTTCAGGGAGGAGGACGCGATGAAGACGATGAGGTCAGCGAATACTTTCCGGACCTCAGCATTAGGGCACACCAGCAGGTACTCTGAGAAGCGGTCGCTATGGGAAAACAGAGCATTGCATGCAAACCAGTAGCGTACATTCTTACTGTGTCCCAGCAGGTTGCAGAGGACATACCAGTCACTGGCAGGACCCTGCACTACTTTATTGGTGTGAAAGCCTGTGCTGAAAAGGAACCTAGCAGCCAGCTGAACACTTATCATGGCTATTTCCTCTGCCAGAAGACAATCTTGTCCTTGTCCGGGATTTAAATAGACATTGTTACAGACCAGGAGTTTCTTAATGAACTGGAAGTATTCCAGGCTGTATTGCATTCTGTTATGCATGAACTGTATATTCTGCTGGCGCACGCTGCACTCGATTAAGCTGGGCATCTGGACCCGTTGCAGCTTGGTGGAGATGGTCAGCTCCTTAATGTGCTTGGTCATTTCGATGTCCAGCGAGTCCATGCGCTCATAGAATAGGATGTAAGCACTCCACCAGGGCTTCATGAGGTCGAACACCTCATCCATGTACTGGCCACCAAAGCACCGTTTCTTCATCTCCTCATCATCCATATTGCACTCTGTCACAACACGATCATCAAACTTGTACCAGCAGTTGCGTTCAGCGTCACCACCGTTGCGTTTAATGACGTAGGAGTAGTAATGGCCACCGCTAGCTTGGCCCGAGTGCACCAACACACCCACCAGTCTGTATTTGGTACTACCGGGTGGCATGGGCTCTGATGTCTCATTCTGCTGAGTCCTTTGATTCTCTGGATGTATGTTGTCACCCTCCACCTTGGCCACACCGGCCACTGTGTATGGTGCCATGTTGAGCTCACGCGGGAACTCAAAGTAGTCATTGAACTTGATGGCGCACTCACGCTCCCAGTCGTAGTCGAATCGCTTGAGCTGGATAGCTAGCAAGGGTGGAAGCTTCTTGATCAGCAGACGCTTCACTGTGTCCACCTTCTTGTTGCACTTCTCACAGTGGTAAGCGTTGGCTCCCTCCAGCAAGTCTCCTTTAACATACTGCTCCATAGAGTCCAGCAGGTTCCGGTGGTTTCTGACGTCTACATTCAGAGTTGTGAACGACTCTTCACACTCATATCTGTGGGGGCAACCTTGACAGATCTTCTGGTCAGCAAAGGAGCCGCCCAGCACCTTCCTGAGCATAGTGGGGTGGCCAAGGGCTTTCAGAGCTTCGTCCAGACTGTCCACCAGAGAGTTGAAGAACTCCAGGGCATCGTGCTGCTCCCTCAGGTTCACTGGCTCACCCCACAACTTGAAATGTTTCCAGAATCCTTCTGGGATGTAGTACTGCCTCCTAGAGGCAGCCAGGTGGCCAAAGATGATCTGTAAGTGGTGCAGCACACCAATGTTGTACTCCATTCTGTCCTCTGACTTACCAGAGGGCATGTCCTCGATGGACAGGATGCCATTGCGAATGGGAGGGATCATGTACAGCTGCTGGATGACTGAGTTCATGTAGCATGTAGCTCCTGCGTTCTTCAGCCCTACAAAGCCATTTCTTGGCCGTGACCCCACTGCAGGCAAGTACTCCCAATCAGTTAGCGTCTCACAGCTTTTGTAGTACATGTCTGTGAGGGTGTCAACGATCTGCTTGAGGTTGGGGATGCAGCCTACGGCCAGGGCCACCAGCAAGTCGAAGCCGGCATTGATGGAGGCGGGACTGCTGCACACTGGTATCACCTCCTGCTCAGTAGAGAACTTCCCACTAGTCTTCATGCTAGACGCCGTGAAAATGAAGTCATCTATCAGCACCTTGATGAGGTTAATTCCTCCCTTCTCACAGCCGATGTAATACTTCTTCTCTGGGGTCTGGAAGGCCAGCAGCTCAGTGGTGACACCGATGTGGCCTTCCAGAATGGTGTCCTCAACACTCGTCTCCCCCGTCCTCTTCACTTCATCCCGAATTCCCTTGAGCCAGTTGATCTCGTCGTTGAGCAGCCCCTCTATATTAGGCAGGTTGATTTTGTTGTTTAAGGCGAATTTCAGGAAGCCTCGGAGCAAGGTGAAGAGCTCCCCTGGACTCTTGGCATGCTCCTTGGTCATGGTGAAAAGGAGCATGATGAAGGACAGAAGAGGTTGATTGTCCATACAACAACTGGTGGCCATGAGGAAGAACTGTTTTTGGGCCATCTGACGCACAGATTTGCTGTGGCAGCGCAGCAGCAGATCTATGAAGAAGGTGTGCCAGGCCTCTTCTTTGATGAGCGTGTCCAGAGCCATGGGCATGAGGTTGAAACACAAAGTCATCACTTCCAGAGCCTCACAGCACAACTGCTCATCCTCCCCATCTGGATCCTTAGCCACATTCATCTTATAGATCTGGATGATTTCTTCATTGGAGCTGAAAACAAGTTGTACTGCACCACAACCTGATGCCCACACTATCTTCTGTAGAGCCCACATAGCACTGATGTCTGGGACGTACTTTGGTGCATGGAAGTTCTCGTCAGAGATCTGCTGGGCAAGGCGGCTGGATACATTCTGCAGTATGTATCGGGAGGCAGGGCTGGCGAGGACAACGGGGATGTTGCCCTCACGACTGCAGGCCTCATGCACAGCAATATAATAACCGGAGCTGATGGTGAGAAGCAGCTTGGTGATCTTCAGCACATTGAGGTAGGCCTCACGCCTCGTCTCCATGTCTGCAGATGGCATGATGTTTTTCATGGTGAGCATGCTCAGCACGAGGGGTAACCCACCGCTCCTCAGGAAATTATACTGGAAGTCACTGGCCTCCTCTCCGATAGTGGCTGGCATCAGCAAGGCATACAGAACCTCAATGCGGTAGAGCACCTGTGAGGGTGAGGGACCAAAGAAGTAGGAGTCTAGTGTGGAGTAGTTCTTTCCCACGTTGGCATGGTCCATACACACTGTACGCAGGTCCTCCACTGTATTATTATTTAGGGGCATAAGCTTCATGAGTACCCGAGCGCCGTCCCTGAGCAGAGGCATGTTGAGTTTACAGCCCAAGTCAGCCAACCGCCACAAGAAATCAAAGTAGTGCCATTTCCGGGACATGATCACACTGGGAAGGCAGCTCTCAGCCTCAGGGTAGGGTCCATCACTGTAGTGGTTGCCGTGGTTTCCAGGAGACTGAGTGTAGAAATCGGAGGAGCTTTCTGAACTGGAGGGCATGTTGTCAATGCTCACGAGAGTCAGCTTGGCTGTGATCAACATTTGATCCTTCAAATTGAGTTGTCCAATCAGCTTCCTGTCATCGAGTGGTTTGACCACCTCCCCGTCAATGTAGAACTCTATCTTACAGTTGTCTTTGAAATGGGAGAGGATGTAGCGGCGCACAGAGCCGATGGTGTCGTTTGTGTGAGAAAAGAACTCCACATTTCCGTGGAGGATTTCCACTGTCAGCTTGATGTGTTTCCCCCAGAAAGCCCTGGACATGGGCAGTATAGACCTCTCCTCGTGGTAGTTGCTGTCACACTTCTCAATGTACTCCTTGAGCACGGTGAGAATTCGGACCATGCGGATGGCCTGATGGCATGTGCAGTTCTTTCTGTCCTTGTCTCCATTGAGGATGATACAGTCGTAGGATGCGTTCAGACGATTAAAACATGACTGGATGAAATCCTCATGGATCTTCACCTGATTGACTTGTAGTTTTGGTCCAAGGTTGGTGTAGATATCTTTTAGCAAGTCTATGGCTTGGCTGGCTATGTCATCACATCCTTGTATTAACACCCTCCAGAGGTAGTCGAGACCTATTAATTCCAGGTCATCCATCATGCATTTGGACACCAGCTTGCCCTCCCTTCCATTGACAGCTTTGAAGAACATTGTGAAGCACTTCATTCCGTTCTCTGTCAGCAGAGATGGGTCTAGCTGCAGAATGTTGTTCTCAAAGAAGTCCTTGTTGATGACTGGATCAAGGTCCAGCTCGTCAACCATCAGTCCGGAGAACCATCTAAAGCAGGCCTCACGGTCACAGAGATGCACTGGGTTCTCAGCCAGACACTTCCAAATCAGTTTGGCCTGTTGGGCACATAGACACAGTTGACCATCCTTAAGTAGGAACCTCAGGAAGTTTAGGCGTTCCTGTATTTCCTGCACATGGCTGTAGCGGCTACCAGCCTGCACGGTCTGAGGGTCAACCTCCACCTGTAACACTTTGTAGAACTGCCTCATGGTATCCATGTAGGCAGAGAGGTTCTCAGCCACCAGGCTTACCAGAGTGTGTTTATGCTGTATTTGGTTAATCAGGTCATGACGGTAGAAGACATTACTCCTTTTCAATTGGCTCCATGGAGGTTCTGCAAACAGGTTACAGAGCTCTCTGATCTGCTTGAGAGCAGGGATCGCCCACCTGGCATTGGTACGCAACTCTTGTATGAAGCAATCTATCCAATGGATCTTTTGAATGTCTCTGTCCTGTGTGAAGCTGTTTTCCAGAATCTTAATTTGGGCACTAAGAGCCTGGTCCATGATATCTACAGACACGTGGTCGTTTTGTGCGAGGTTCCACAGCAGTTTGAGAACCTTGTTGGCCATCATGCCAACCTTATCGTCCTCAGCTAGAAGCCGTATCAGCTCCAGTAATCCTTCACGCTGTTTTTTACTGGCATTAGTCCAGCTAGCCTTGAAGCAGTCAAAGAGATGGTCAAGTTGCTCAGAAGAAAAATCCCAAGCCAGCTTTGCCAAGAGGTGATGGATATTCTTCACAATTGCCTCATGTTTTCCAGCCTGTGCCGCCCAGATGTTGTCAAGGTCTTGCATGGTAAGAGCATTCGCTTTGATGACAAAGCGAAGGATTTTCTCCAGTTTCTCAACATACTGCGGCTGGTGCAGGCTGTCCCTCAGCACGATAAACAAGACGTTCTTCTGTTGGATCCAATCCACCATGCTTTTTATTGAGTGGTGGTGATAGGGGTGGGATATACTAGTGATCACCTTGTTTACTTCATTTAGTGCATTCATTTTGCTGTTAAAAGAGGACATTTGCAATAACCTAAGAATAGTTTTTAACCTGCAATTCTTCACCTTCACCTCCGCCTGGCCCTGGTCTCGTGAAGCCAGATTCTCCAGAGACTCAAATATCATGGACAGTGTGTTGTTTTTGCCTTCATTCTTGTCCTCGTTCTTCAGCTGCTCATCTGTGAGGTTTTCCAGAATTTGGGGGACAATTTCAATGACTGGAAGGAAGTACTTATTTAGTGTGTGTAATGTGAGGAGCTTGTAACACTGGCCAAAAGGCTTGATAAGTGCAGCAATGATCTGGACGCTCGGTGCTTGTCCACTCATGAAGCGATCATGCAGTATTTGAAACCCGTTTAACCTACCAAATTTGTTTATTAAGTCAACCAAACAGTCATAGTTGTATAAGGAGGAGGCGAAGAGCTTATCGTTAGCCGACTGGCCCCCAGTGGTTTTAGGCGAAGTAAACATGGTATTAAGGTTGAAAACACTGAGGGGGTTGGTGGCCATGGCTAAAAGGTCCAGTAGAGGTAAACAGTCCTGAGAGAGCTTGGCCACACACAGCTCCACACACAGCTCCAGCAGCCGATGAATGTTGCAGCCTTTGGCTCCGAAATCCTCGTCTGTCAGCAGAAGCTTAGTGAAGGAGATGGTCAGACCATCCCGGAAAAATCTCTGACATGCCTCACTCTTGCTGTCCAGTTGTTTTTTGCTAAGATCTATAGCAGCTTCCAGCAGGACTTCCAGCTCTCCCTTTTTTTTAAGTAGAATCCTCCAGCTGGGACTGTTGATCTTGTCATCAAGCTTAGCCAGGGCATCGTGGGGAAAGTGTGGATAAGGAGCCTCGTCCAGCTGAGGTCCCCCATTCCACCAATCTTGGCTCACTGGAGTGTCCTCGTTAGACGAGTTAGGAAATGAGTTCTGGTTCTGTGGCAGTAGAGGCTGTGTCTGGGCATCAGGTTGGCTCTGGCTGTCTTTGCACTCAGGTGGGGTACCATGCATGGCAGCAGTCATGCTCGCCACAGGGATCTTAGCCAGGTCAGAAATCACCGCTGCCTCAGCCACAGAGCATAGGAATGAGTGTCCGAACAAGAGAAAGAGGAACAAGAGGGTGAGGAACAAAAGCACCTGGATGAATTTGAAAGGACTTCCCCCCTCTATTAAAGGTCTATAGTCCAGCCTTGAGCGATGACTGTGGGTTACAGTCCTGCCTTGACCAATTATGGTTTTGTTGTAATCACAACAAAATAGGTTGGCGAATGATCTTATTTGGGTGCTGTTCCTGTCACCTGCATGTGATACAAAGCAAGGCTCCAAAGACGTATCTTGTCAGATCTCTGGGTTGTGAGTATGCCACAATGACTAATTGCGTGACCTGTCATAGTATATATCTACACATGATGTACAGGTATGACCATATATGTCACTAGAGCTTTTATGTGACGTCATGAATTCCCCTGCTCCATTGCAGGGGATGGGACCTTAAATGAACAATCAGAGATATTACTGAAAGACAACAAAGCCCACTGTATAAACGACAGCTATGTCATGTATGTCTGAATGAAATTGACCCCTAGTTGCTGTTTTTGATGATTTGGGAGTGAGAATGTAGCCCTATTGGTGTTAGACCAGGACCTGGTCATTGGTCTTGAAGGTGTCAGCCAACAGGCTGGCAAGAACTCAACTCATGCACTCTCACATGCACACTTGAGATATCTCATTAGTGTGGTTGCCTGAAGGGCAACACATTATTACTTGCGCCAGCAGTGCGCGCAAGCACTGCATTCGGTGGCATATCTGTCGCATAGCCTATCTGTATGTGTTTATGCCCGTAGCCAATCAGGGGCTAGCATTCTTGGTGACATCACCATCAATAGCCAATGAGGGACCAGCATTCTTGGTGATGTCACCAACAAGAAGTGCGCCTTGTTATATAAATAACAAGTTGCGCTCTGCTGGTGCACAAGTTGACCATACATGGCCACGAGTGCACAAGCAAGTTGGCACCTCGACAGAGTGAGCAGTGATGAGCAGTGATGGCTGAGTGGTTAGTGTCCATACCTAGGACTCCGGAGGCCATAGAGGTCGCAGGTACGATTCCCCGCTCCAGCTATAACTGCTCCCCTTCCCCCTTGTGGGCATCACTGGGTTGAATTCAGCTGGGTTAAAGCTGATAAAAAAAGCAGCTGGGTTGGGCTGCGATATCTGAATTTCCCTCGCGGGAGGAGTAGGTAACTATTATTAGTGTGGTTGCCAGGGCAACCACATTATTACTCTGGGGAATTTTGCAGTTTTTACAACTCTTAGTCTCATTGACTTGAATGGGAAACTCCATATATAGTGAGTAACTTTTAGGTATCTGACTTTGACTTTTCCCATTGACTTTGAATGGGAAACACCATATATAGTAAGGTAACTTTTAGGTATCTGACCTTTCCCATTGACTTTGAATGGGAAACACCATATATAGTGAGTAACTTTATAGTGATGTAAGAGTAAAGTAACTTTTTAGGCAACCACACTCGCAATTTCCCAAATTGCAATTTCTCTAGTATTATTATTATTAGAGTGCAGTCTAGTTCATTGGCTTCCTTCAAAACTGCCTAGCACAGTTATTTTTGAAGCGGTGAAAACCGCTTCCAATGAGTGGCTTTGTGTGTATCACGCCCATATATGGTCATTTTAGTCCAGAATGAACAGGCTTTTTCAAAAACAGAATGTCCGTTTAATTACCATATATGGTGATCTCAGTCCAGAATGAACAGGGTTTTTCAAAAACACAATGTATGTCACCTCATGTCCATATATGGTCACTCCAGGCCAGAATGAACAGGTTTTTCCTGTCCCGTATGTGCAAAATCCAGAATGAATAGGCTTTTTCAAAAAGCAAAATGTTGTGTCCCATGTCCATATATGGTCATTTCAGTTCAGAATGAATAGGCTTTATCTGTCCTGTACGTCCAGAATATGTGTGCGGTGTCCCTCCCGGTCAGATAAATGGATACTTTGAGGATTGGTCAAGCTTCACATGATAATTTGGCCTTCAGGTTTTATCTGTCTTGTACATGCAATAGGTCTCACCTATTGCAGCAATGACAAATAGCCGCATAAGAGCAAAAGCAAAGGCACAATAAGAATATACAGATGCTATCAGAATGGTAAAAAGGAGCATTAAGGCAGACAAGAGTAAATACATTGAAAATCTAGCAGAAGTTGAAAACTTTAGTTGGCCACAAAGATAACAGAAACTGAAATAATTATAGAGGGATGCAGTTGACAAACAACTAAGAGACCAGCAAGCAGGACTTTTTATATATTTTTTTAAAACCTATTATACCGGCTGTCATACCGGCTCTCCAGACAATTCTATACTAAGATTCACCGATTCACTTCGAACTAATATCACACTCAAAAACAGGCCCAGAACCTAAACCTCAGGCTGTAGTCCTGACACCCACTTGGAACAAAATGCCTCAAATCATGAATGCATAGTCCCTTTGCAGTGAAACATTGCTGGCCCTCAATAAGCTACATGCACTGGCGGAGACCTGTGCTCAGAGGAGCACATTTTTCAAGTTATGATGAGATATTTTTATCTGTGTTCTAGATCTATACATTCTGTGTTCTAGATCTATACTTTCTATTTGCTTTAGTTCTATATTTTTGAAGCGGTGAAGCCGCTTCCAAGGAGTGGCTTTGTGTGTCCTATGTGTGTCCCCCACGTCCATATATGGTCATTTCAGTCCAGAATGAACAGGTTTTATCTGTCCGTAAATGTGTGTCCCATGTGTGTGTCCCACGTCCATATATGGTCATTTCAGTCCAGAATGAGCAGGTTTTATCTGTCCGTAAATGTGTGTCCCATGTGTGTCCCCCACGTCCATATATGGTCATTTCAGTCCAGAAAGAACAGGTTTTATCTGTCCCGTACGTCCAGAATATGTGTGTAGTGTCCGTCCCGGTCTGATGATTGGATGATTAAAAATTTCCAATACTTTGAGGATTGGTCAAGCTTCACATGACAATTCGGCCCTCCAGATAAAATCATTCATTCATTCAGAATTCTGAATTCTGAAGCTCTAGAACACATACCGCTTCACTTCGAACCGAATGTATATACAGAGTTCATAGCTCTAGAACACATAGAATAAAAGTTCACCGCTTCACTTCGAACCGAGGTTTGATTTTTAGATTCTGAATGAATGAATGATTTTGTCTGGAGAGCCAAATTGTCATGTGAACCTTGACCAATCCTCAATTCTTCATTCTGGACTGGACATGCACGGGACACAGGACAGACAAAGCTATACCTTGGAAGCGGTTTTCACCGCTTCAAAAACTACAAAAGATATCTTGTGGGTGTTGTTGTTATTCAGGTTGCACTTGTTGGTGGTGATGTCACCAATAACGCTGCTCCCTCATTGGCTTAAGGCCCTGCCTTTGTACTGCCGGCCAGTTTTAAGGAGAATAACCTTACTATATAAGGATTTGGAAGAACATACTGCATGGTCTCACTTTCAGCAAGCCCACAATTAATCATTGGTGACATAGGTTTGGTGAAAAAACAGATGGTGTTGACTAGGGAGTTGCCTCATTTTGAGTTCCTCACAGCCATTATAGCTTTTTACGGTACTTATGTTATAAAGGCCTATCTACAAATGTAGAATGAGCTTTATAAAGGCCTGTAGGCCAATACAGTATGATTAAACAGAATATGTAAAGAGTAATTATCTCCACATCATTTAGAATACATTTCTTTCCATGTATACCTGCAGTATCACATGTAATTTACATTTACATGCAACAAATGATCACCGCTATACTACCTGAGATTGCCCTGTGGCAAATCATCTATAATTAAAACTTCAGGCAATATTGAAAGCTATTATAATATGTTAATGTGAAATGAATTGCGTTGTCCATGTATGACATAGGCAGGAAAACATGTACATAAAATAAATGGGGGTTAGAACTTAGGATACATTAAATCAATAAAATGTGTGTATAGTAGGGGTGTAATGATATAGCAAATTAATCAAAAATTTGTTTTTGATTAATTTGTCTATATCGATGTGTAAAAGCAAATATGGTACTGTTTGGCTCTGTATAGCGTATCGTTTTACAATGCAAATAATCGGTATCGAATTGTTTTGCAATGCAAATAATCGTTGTATGGAACTAAGTATTTGTGCCAAGTCACAATGTAAAAAACGATTGTAAAAAAAAAAAGATTTTATGTTTCCATACAATCGGTTTTATACAATCGATTTTAAGAGGGAAAATGAAAAAGAGGGGTCTAATTACTTTTCCATTCCATATAGCTTCTCTTGGTCTATCAATATATGTGTGTAATATCTGTGTTCATGTCAAGGTGTGGGTTTGTCCATGTGTTGTAATATAATCTCCATATTTGCTAAAGAATCACAGCGTTTACTTATTTGTATCCATAATAATAGATTTTCCCTTAAAGATCTGCTCTATTGACACGTTTCACACAGATTTAATGTCTTTGCTAAATAGTTACTATATCAATTTTAAATCATTGAATCGAATCGTATCGTATCCCCATGAATGAACCAATATAGTCCATGTATCATATCGTCAACCATGTATCGTGATGCGTATCGAATCGTTGTTCAAATGTATCGTTACACCCCTAGTGTAAAGTCTATAATTATTGTCTTTCAAATATTTCATGTATCAATACATTATACTGTGTATTATGTACAGTTATATTTACAATCTATCAATACATATTTGTAAAGTCTATCAGCAGTTCATATAGCAATGGTTATACATGTGCCAAACACACACACACACACACACACACACACACACACACACACACACACACACACACACACACACACACACATTCAAAGGGAAATTGTGGGAAGGCTTCATCGTGGGAAATGTCCACAATGAAGAGCAGTGCCACATTCTACACCTTCACTAGAGTTATAGATCACAGTGCGCGCACGCGCGCACACACACACACACACACACACACACACACACACACACACACACACACACACACACACACACACAGTACATGTGTGCACATACTGTATGAAGATGCACTTAAAATCAAAATAGAATGTTAGCACTGGCAGTCAATATTAATGGAACATGTAATAAAACAATTTGCATGCAGTAAATGCCTACACTGACGGGTGAAGTACTTGTCATTCAGGTTGTATATCACACACACACACGCACGCACGCACGCACGCACGCACGCACGCACACACACACACACACACACACACACACACACACACACACACACACACACACACACACACACACACCTAGTGTCCCTATTCTGGGCAGGTCTAAATATAAATGACAGAGTTATAAATATGTATTTATCAGACTGATATATATTTCATTTGTATGTGCTTCTAAAATCACACAAAGTGGTACACAGTATCGCTAAAGTCATGTCATCAACATGGATTTGTCCCATTTCCCATATTCCCTCCTGATTAGCTACGATTGCCTTCTAAGGTTTGTGTATGCAACTCCCGATTATGGAGTCTTACTGGTTAATAGGTATACTGGTTATTAAGTCAGTCTTTCTTTTGAGTCAGTTTTGTTGAAGTTTCAGCAACGCTGTTTTGGTTTAATGGATCCTAATGTCCACAATATGAAGATAGTAGGTTAACATTTGAATTATTTACACTTTTGATGTCACAAACAAAGCTTGACGTGATGACGCTATGTGTAAAGCCATACTGTATGTGTATAAAAACTTTGTATCTCTGTGTTAATGTGGGAAGAATTGATCTGGAACCATAATTTTCAGACGCTTGTAAGATCTCTTCCATGGAATAAACCCAACTATTATAAATAAGAGTCTTACAGTAAGACTCCCTAATCAGGAGATAAGTGACCGCCAGGTCGCATGTATACACAGCCTCATGGTGGTGCTAGAAGAGGGACATGTGAGAAATCAGGGGCGGAGGTTGTGGTTTACCAGCCAAGGAGTGTGTGTGCAAAGTTTGGCATTGATAGTGGCAACGGTGCCGGAGATAAGAGTAGGGCCAAAAGTGTAACGTGACATGACGAGATGTGGCGTGACGTGACATGATTGACAGACAGCCGGTGCAGGTTTTCATAGTAACTTGCAACCTGACAGTAACAAAAAAAAGCTTTCAATGAAAATAGTAGATCTACAAACTAACAACAAAGCATCATAAGTCGCACTGTGAGTTTGTAGAGTACCTATTGTTTGCAAAGAGTTTTGGTGTTGAGGAAAAAAAGGAGGGGAGCAAGTATAGACCTCTGAGGGACCCCGGTCAACTGAATTATGTGGCTTATGTGCTTAAGCAAGATGACTGAGAGAAGAGAGGTGAGTGGAGACTCAGAGAGAGAGAGGGGGGGGGGGGTGCTGGTATAGACAGAGGCAGACGGGGAGGCCCTGTGGAAGCAGCGTGAACTGGATTCAGCCAGACTTCAATAAAAACAGCACTGAAAACCACCAGCCAGCAGAGACCATGGGGGAGGGGGATATACATATGAGGAAACTGCATTGCACTGCATTTCACGTGCACACACTCTCGATCCCACCCCGACCCCGCCCACAACTGCATGCACTCATATCTACAGTATGACGTAGGCCTATAGGCTACGTTTCAACCACAAACAGATTTCAACCTCTACTCCTGATTCTGATTCTGGTCATTCATCTATGATATGGGGTCAGCAGATAACACACAGTAGTTGGAGTATCCTATACAGTGGTGGGCAGTAACAAAGTGCATTTACTTTTAATTATTATTATTTCACTCCTCTGAAAGACAAATATTGTAGGCTACTTGTACTACTTGTAGGCTGCCCATTGTATGTGGGGATCTCTGTCAGTCCTGTGTAGCTTTTATGCTCATATGAAGATCCAGTGGTGTGTTCTAGAATTCTTTTGAGGGCATACTATAATCTACGATCCGCGTCCATTCCTGTGGCCAGGGCATACGCCAGTGCATAATGCCTATCAGGTACGCTACTTTGAAAGGTTTCTAAAGAAAAAAGTCTTCACAGCATACAGAGTAGACCCACGTATCACGTAGAACACAGCACTGTGGAGATCTCTGTATCTGCCATGCAGTCCTTGTCCCTTTTTTGCCCATATATGGTGCTGACAATGACGGCACATTGAGGTTAGACAACACACTTCATATTTGGGCGTATAGCTGCATGGGAACTCCTTATATGGTTATGGCTCATCAAAGGTATGCTTAGTTGCCAGCCAGCCGGTTAAGCAAGATTTAATAGGATAACAGAGCTGCTATTAAATCTTTTTCTTTCTTTTTTTCACTGCATTGATATTGTAGAAAACATACTTTGTAATTTGTACTTTTGAAGACTAATTATTTTAAAAGCAAACATATTCCGGCACAAATTTGACAGAGCGACTTTCACTTGCAGTTACATTATTTTTGACCAGAATATAGCATCTATACTTTGACTCAAGTAGTGGGGTTGAGTGCCTTGTCTACCATAGATCATATATACTGTATGTGCTTGTGCTTCGCTGAATCATAAATTAAACATACGTGTGAGTGTACAACACACTTGGGCTGGGCCATTCTGGGCAGCAGTGTTATACAGTGTGGAGTGTGCACATGTCAGGGAAAGCTAAAGACTATGTGACCTATAAAACAACAATTAAGTCCACAACTCTAATTTCTCAAATTACTTGCACAAGCAGAGCATGCAAGTACTGCGATCGGCTGGGTATGTATGTACTGTATGTACTGTATGTATGTCGGTGTCCTCTCTTGTTTAAGACCGTAGCCCAATCAGGGACCAGCATCTGGTCCCTGATCAGCAGGCAAGGGGCCAGTATTCCCGGTGACGCTAGAGGTGATGCCAGTCAGTGGTCATGCCAGTGGTCATAATATATCAGTTATTTTTTGGCAGCGGTGATGCCAGTGGTGAGCGCACCTCATGGGCACAGCATGCCCTACTTGTGCATAATATGACCTACTTGTGCACAAGAAGCTAGTTGGCACCTCGTGCATTTCTAGTTTAGCTTTCCGTGTGCTGTACATCATCATGTATGTGTTGAGTTTGAGTTCCATGGCTCATTCCCAAACTGTAGTATAAATGAGTATCTGAAAACCTCATGTGTGTGTGTGTATATCTTTCTTCTTTTCCTTGATAACAGCTGTGATATCTAATGCAGTGGTTCTCAAAGTGGGCTTTCAGGGACTAATCAGGTTACTTTATGGGGGTCTAAATTGACCCTTACAAGTCTGTAACTTTGACAGGATACAACTGGAACCAAATGGACCCTGGGATACTGGGTCAATTTGGTTCCATCTGTACACTGTCAAAGTTAAGGGGAGTTTGAGAACCACTGATCTAATGATATGGCTGTAGGCGGATACAGGCTGTCGCCTTTCAGCAACAGCATGGTACAGTATCCTGTATTCTACCATGAGAGGTTTATCTGACTTTTGTAATAGCAGTGTTTCATTAAAGGTTAACAGTGCTATGGATCTAGGTAAGCAAGAAGCCGGATGAGAAACGCATGCCAACCCCTGGTGCAGCTCGGAAGTGATGAGAGGGGTGGGCAGACAAGCGCAGACTAGCAGGACGTCTCCCGCTTCAGACAGACAGACACACGGAAATCAAAAGATCCTGAACAGGGATCATTGGATTAGAGAGCCTTTATTGTAACACCTTGGTTGACTCATGTAATGTCCACGATGTTAGCAAATATTTGTGAATTAACATAACTAGCCCTTACCCGTTCAAAGATATGAGCTCCAAAATGATGTGCAGTGTGTGGGTTATGGGATGTGCACTGTGCACACAGTATATGAGGGATGGAAAGTAACTTTAACTGGTGCTTGCATGATGTAGGAGCATCAATGTAAGAAACCCGTTTCGTTTAATGGCTACAGAGATACTGTTCCCCCCCCCCCCCAGCCCGCCCGCCCACCCGCCTGCACACACACCCGCCTGCCTGCACACACACACACACACACACACACACACACACACACACACACACACACACACACACACACACACACAGAGCTGGTTAAACATTTTGCCTCAAGCTAGATGCAGAATAGATGTGCCTCATGCTAGATGCAGAATAGATAGTAGATACACCATAAAAATGCTAATATACAGCATACAATTTGTGAGAGTGACAAACGGGCTTCACAGTTATGTCAGGTGTGTTCATATGCTTATGGTGATGCGATTTCAGATCAATTGCTCCAGCCACTGAGGAGAAACGCTGTGACAGACACTCAGACATTCGCAAAATTATAGTATAGATATTGAAACACCCATAAACACATTAATGTCAGAATAAAGCCAAATATAGCAGCATATCAGAGCAGACCAGAAGATTAATGTCTCACGCACAAAGAGGGCCTGGCTTGTACCTGAAAGTATATTGTCAATTCCACATCGGCTTCATGTTTCAGACCAGAAGCTTCCCGCTTGGTCTACTCTTAACTTGTTGTAACATTCACTTCTTTGCTTGTTTCTTTCCCAATTAAGACATCGACCATTTGAACGACGAGTCACTTGATCTCACATAGGAGAATAGGTTATGGACACAAGAGATGACGTGGCTTCAGCTGTAGATGCAGTGCCAGTTACACAATCGTCAGCATCAATTTAGGTACAGAGGAGAGGAGCAGTGTAGACACAGGCGGAGGTGTCCATCACCATCACCGTCACCTACTCCTACACAGACTCTCCCCAGTCACAGACAGGCAATGACCCACACCTGCACCACGCAACAAGATCCTGCATCCAGTTGAGTTCACAGTGGAAGGACACCCAAAGAAAGGTTGTCATCGTTCATTTAATTGTCTCTAGACAGCCTGTGGCAAATGAGTACAAACTTGGTGAATGGATGAGGGCTGCAGACCAACACAAAATTAAATGACATTATAAGACTTTTAAAGCATAATGAAAAATAAAGTTGATGGGTTTTATGACAATTAGGCTCAGGTCCTGATTTATTGGATGATGAAGTACAGGAGGAGGATTTCTTCTCTCTGTTGTTTGTTTATTAGATTGTTGTTTTCGAGGAGTTGTTTGTTCATGATCGGCTGTGGACTTTTGATGGCATGGGTTTGAGCTTGTTTGGGCTGCGAAACATTTTGAACGCATTGTCCCCGGAACACGTGTTTCTGGAAGCATGGTCAACACATGGGTCAAATTACCCCATCTCCACTCCCATACACACTGTACACGCCCCTCTCCCACCCATCTCTGCCCCCTATCCCTCCAATGCTCTCTTATCCCACCAACCCCTCTGCCCTCCTATCCCTCCCACCTCTGTCCTCCTATCCCACCATCCCTCATTCTACTTTTCAGTTTTCTCTCTCGTTCTTTTCTCCTGTCTCACATTCCTCTTTAAGCGTTTCTTCGGCCACCTTCACTTGTCACTCACCGTCTCGCCGTTTCTGCTCCCCACACACCCCTCGCATCTGCTCCTCTGTGTGCGTGCGTGCACGAGTGGATGCATGTGCACTGCAATATGTGCAGTGTTAATATAACTCAGAGTGTAAAAATGGATCTGGGTGCGTGTGTACACTGCTCAGATGCCCAGCCCATAAACGACCCATGGAACATGCCGTTCCAAGTTACCCCTCTTGTGTTTCTGTAAATAAAGTATTTATACACACAGAGTTAAAAACTTTACGCCATGCGAACACCACGGGTTGTTGATGCGTTGTCCAGCTGGGGTTCTGCAATACTTCTAGGAAAATTGGAGGCGGTATCTCACTCACACATCAACATCCTTACTCCTGTTTCCTGTGTGGTGGTGCTCAGTGAGATTAAACATACAATGCAATAAAAACACAATACCAGACATCCATTATGATGATAAAAAAAACACAAAAAAACATATTTCTGGTTCTCAGCTTATATATTTGATTCAACCAGGACAGCTGACTGTTCCCAGAGCCATTCAGGGAGATAGTTTCGATTCTGTCTGTGTTCAGAAACAGTTCATTGAGTTCCCCCTGATTAAAGACATCTATGGGGGAAAACAATAATCTATGCACGTGACATATCAGATACCCCTCCTCTTCCTCCTCCTCCCTGGCTCCTCTCCTCCTCCTCTCAACCCCATGCTGGAGTGCCGAGTCCAGTTGGAATCGACTCCTAGTCACGGTTAGTCAGCAAATACTTACAGGCCTATACGTTACAGAGGAATACCCTGGCTTGGCCCGACTCAATACTAATGCAGCTACTGCAGTATCCCCACCTTGTTTTAACATGGTTGGAATGTGTCTAGCTGAGCTAGGCTAACTGAGGAAGGCCATAAACCTGCATTTGCTTGCAGTCTCTTAACCACGTGGTGAAAATAGGCAATCTACAGTACACGCTCAGGTTGCGAGCTTGTACAGCATATCAGCTGTTTTCAACAAAGACATTTATTACTGGTGCCAGCAGAGCACGCAAGTGCTGCGTTCAGTGCCGTCTGTTTCTGGCTGACAGTACAAAGGCAGGGCCTTTTGCCAATGAGGGAGCAGCATTCTCGGTGACGTCACCACAAACAAGTGCGACCTGATTGCGACCGAAGGACCGAGTTTACAATGAGAAATGTAACAGCTTGTCCGTCGACGTGTACACATTTTTCTATGGGCAAACCCATAGACCGTAAAGATGTGTCATCACGATGTCACTGTGATATCAGGGGAACCCCTCTACCAGAATGGGTTTGCTGCTCTGACATCACGCTCAGGCTTCACTGTGATGTCACCACCAACCAACAAGTGTTTTCACATACCTACATACCCAGCTCTAATCGAAGAACTTGCACGCTCTGCTGGCGAACAAGTAGACCACATTATGGCCACGAGTGCATAAGACGCAAGTTGGCACCTCGACAGAGGGCAGTTAAGAGTGCAAACAGGAGGGTACCTACTGCAGTATAGAGCCCTTTAGGACAAAGGTGAACTAATATAGGGGTTTAGGTGGTCATATCTTAATGTAACTTTGAATAAGACAGCTACCGTATGTTTTTGGGCCATCCAAATCCCTTTGTTTTCTTCCTTTATTGAGAAAATAATCGAAAGCAAAAGACGGTGGGAGGGGGTGCCGTTGTCTCACCATATTAGTTGCTGGCTCACTGCCAATTCCCCCCATGTGCTAAATCCTTGTCACAGCCAACCACCTATGCATGTAAATTGTAAACGGTATTTTTTTATATAGCGCCTTTATCCAAGGAGCTTTACAATGATTGTACATTACATTCACCCATTCATACACCCATGGCAGAAGAAACCATGCAAGATACCAACCTGCTCATCGGCAGCAATTAGGGGTTCAGTGTCTTGACTCTTGCTCAAGGACACTTCGACACTAACTTTGGGGAGCCCGGGATCGAACTGAGCCATTGCCACCCCTGTGTTGTTGTCTACCACTTATTTTCTCCTAGCAGTGAATTGTTTCACCACGCTGGGACAGTTTACATCCAACACACCATCTCCACCAGATCCCCTAACTGCTCAACAGGCACTGGAAAGAAACAACCAGCAGGGGTCGCTAGTGCAACAACAGGGATATGACACCATGCCAGCTTGCTCAAACACTGCCCATGGGCTCTGTGCATAACTCACTGTAATCTGCTATGCTGCTAACTACCCATTTCCGGTTCAGTTATAGGATTGCTTGATTTTATAGCTGATTCTGCATGCACAGAATAGACCAAGACCATGATCAAAGAGATGCAAGAGGCTTAGATCTATAAAAGGAAAATGTTAACACAATGACAGTAAACAAAAAACAATCCTGCCCCCAGGCCAGAAAAAAACAGTGTTTACCTCCATCCATCCATTATCAGCTCCATTCCTCGCCATTGTGATCCCATTAAAAAGACAACAGTCTTACAATAGACCTGACCTTTTCATCAGCCACACTGATGATGGCATATGAACTTCCTTGATGAAAGATGGAAGTAATTAGCAATTGTATAGATCCCGCCATGTCATGTGCTTGTCAAAATCAAACAAAGGATTTGCTATTGATCTAATTTCTTATCACATTGTATCATCATTCAGTTAATTTTGTTTAAATGTTACCTCGTTCATCCAACACAGGACCATTAAAATGGCACCATACTGTATGACATATGTTGAAACTAGGGGTGTCACAAGGGGGGAGAAGTGGGACTGAGTTACTAGGGCCCAAGGTGGAGGGGCCTTAATTATTTTATATTTTAAGCTTTTAGATCTGCTATTTTTGAGAAGTCGTGAAAATGTGTGCAAATCTTTGAATATATGTATTTTTTAAGTGAACATTGTAACTCAAATTTTGCTTCTGTAGGGTCCCTGGAACTAAATATTTTGAGATGGGCGTCCGTGGCCAAATACATATAATTTTGGGGGTCCTTCACATGAAAAAGTTTGAGCACCACTGACATAGAAACATAGGTTCATAAGAAACATAAGAAATCACGATTTTTCAAAAATAATATAGATCTACAAGCTTGCAGGGCAGCACTCGGTGCCGCGCTGTGAGCTTGTATATCTGCTATTTTTAAATAGTTAAAGCACACGGGGGGCCCGCAGTGAATCCTTGTACCCAGGGCCCAGAATTTGGTGTGACACCCCTGGTTGAAAACATTCACACTCCTAATAGCCTAATTTGTATTCTGTAATACGACGGTGTCGCTGCAACTGTTCTTGACGGCAAGCGACAATGACCAATAGACATATGACACTGTGGAATGTGATCCAACCAGTAGAGAAGAGTAGCTGTAAGGCTTAGGTGTAGATCACTTCTTCTTAGAGAGAGGTCCTGTCATGAGTTCTAGACCAACTTCAGCTTCCTGTGCCTTTCCAAAACACACCAATCCAAGTACAACTCTAGTTCTGACGGCATGCAGAACCCAGTTCAGTGGTGCATTTTGTACCTCTGTCAGTGGGGTTGGACAGGGGTTGCTCATCCATTTGTTCATCCTTCCATCCGTCGGTCCATCTGTCTAGAGAACAGCGAGACAGATGTTTGTGAATGATCAGAAGGCTGCCACACACAGCAGATTGCATTTGGTGTTGAAAAGGTCAAAGGTCAACGTCATAATAATCATCAAAATTCAGAACAGATTGGTTGGATTTTCATGCAACTAATTATTAGTGGCATGTTCCGAAGGTTTACTTTAGGCTCAAAGGTCAAGGACAAGGTCACAGTCAAAATGACAATTCATATGTTAGGTGGAAATGGCATACCTTCCCATCATTGGTAAGGGTTAGCAGAAGAGATCATTTCAAAGAAACAATTGTGACAACTTTTGTGATTTCAATGTTTGGACCTAACTTCAACCATCACTTGGCTCACCTTAAGCCCAAATGTGTGTGTAGGAAATCAACAATTAATTGAGGCTCTGAGTTTCTAAGTTGTAAAATGATTCTTGATTCATTGGTAAGACCTTGAAGCAAGTAGAATGCTCGTCCTCCTACAGTAAATCATCTGAGATGGGAAGACAGGATTTTTAAATCACGCCTCTTAGCTGCAAATCAATTTTGATCAATTCTTGTTTCATTGTTTGAAAAGCACTTTACTATACACAACGCTCAAACGCACTATATATATCAGTGGTTTTCACCACCAGTGGTCCTTGAGGGGGTTCCAGGTGGTCCCGAACTAAATGATGGAGAGTTGTGTAAAATGACCGTTTCATTTTAGTTAATTATTGTTAAACATCTGCATTACTTAATTTACAAGAATTGTTATTTTGATCAACGTTTTGCCCTATGGTACCAACATCAATACAGCATGGAATTGTGGACAAAGCGTCTTAACCAACAAACAACAAAGAAAATATTCTATGTCTTAAAGGACCAGGTCACCTCTGGGACAACCAGATCTTATTTTATTGTTGTGTGGGACACGATCAACACAATCCTGATTTATTTTTTGTGTTCAATCTGTGTTTTTAGATATGTTAGTATTTCAGCATGCAACAACTGGTCATATGATGCATTTTGCATCATATGACCAGTTGTAGCATGCTGAAATCAGCTGAAATACTAAAATATCTAAAAACACAGATTGAATACAAAAAATAACTCAGGATTGTGTTGATCGTGTCCCACACAACAATAAAATAAGATCTGGTTGTCCCAGAGGTGACCTGCCAGGTCCTTTAAGTCTGAAAGGCTACATCTCATCAAATGGTGGTCCGTGGCTCAAATGCCCAATAAATAATGGACCTTGATATGAAAAAGGTTGAAAACCACTGCACTATATGAATGAAGGCTGTTACATAAAACCATGTAATACAGTCTGTGTAATTAAGGTAGTTGAACCCATTAAGCCGGCAGGGCCTGGGTGAAGACCTCTCACTATCTGTGGTCTGGCTGGCTGGTGCCATTACCTCTGTGTTTGCATGTTATTGTTCCAATTTTCCAACCACTGAGCAGCAAACAAACCTCAAACACCGTAGTTACTCATTAACAGAACTTATCCAGAGAATCACCCGCTCTGTCACTACGAAGGAGGCAGAGGACTGAGAGGAGTGGTGAGTGTCTGTGGACAGTATGTGCACGTGTGTCTGATTATTCCACCCATGTCCATACTGTATGTGTCTTGCATGTGTGCATGGTGGTATCACAGTACAGGCCCAGGATCAGGTTTACGCCAGCGATAAAGTCCCAGTAACAGCTGACTCAGGACATAACACAGGTTCACACTCAGGACATGTGTTACGTGTTAAATCAGAGTGTGGACACTCCTCTCTCTTTTCCTGTCTTTCTCCAACAATTATCTACTTTTTTTATTCACAATTTTTGTTCTTTTTGTTGTTTGTGTGCTCTCTCTGACTCGTTATAGTCTACTCTCCTGGTGAATTAACTTCTTCTTTTGGACCTTTGGAAATATCCTAAAACTGTATGCAAAATAAACAGTTGTGTTTAATTTCCTTTCTTTCTTAAATCCTAATTTATACTTTGTCATGTGACCATGTCACTTGCCTATCATTTCAATATCATTTTTGTCTGTCTGTCTGTCTGTCTGTCTGTCTGTCTGTCTGTCTGTCTGTCTGTCTGTCTGTCTGTCTGTCTGTCTGTCTGTCTGTCTGTAGGTTTATCCATCCCCTGCTATTTGTCAGTCTCTCATCTTCAGGGTTTTACCACACATCCTTATCACTTATATTTTAATCAAATGCTCCAGTGTACTGATTTCACACACACACACACACACACACACACACACACACACACACACGCGCACACACACACGCACACGCACATGCACACGCGCACGCACGCACGCACACACACACACACACACACACACACACACACACACACACACACACACACACACACACACACACACACACACGCACACGCACACATACACACAGATAGCCACCCATCCACTCCTCTGCTGTTATGTCCCGGCCAGGCCAAAGCATGAATGACTTCAATGGAATATTCACTCTTCATTGTAATAGAGTGCGATGCGTGTTTATGAAACTGAACACTAAATGTACCCAAGCATTTGTCAGTTTACCAAAGTTATTGGTAATTATTTGACCAAGTTCAAAGATAAGCACACTTCCTTCACACATAGAAACATTTTAATCAGAGAAACAAAGGCAGGTGATAGCTATTCAGATTCAATCAGTGAGTGAGATGACTGTCCTGGAATGCCTGCAATGCAGGGTTTCCATCAATCTCACCTAATGAATAGTTGATCAGTATTATGTTTCATTAAGCAAACAAAGAAAATACTAACATTTATTACAATCATAACTGATGCGGCAAACAGGCAAGAAAGAAGATGTGAAGTCAAATGTCGTTCCTGATAAGGAAAAGAACACATAACGTGCAGAGAAAACATATCTACTGTATATGATTACACAGTTTAAGAGCGATTAAATAGTTGTAGATCGTGTTATGCACAGATACTGGGATGTGGGTCAAACCTTGGGCATATTAGAAAAACAACAAGGTCATTTTCTGTTACTGTAACATAAATAATCAGTGTAATGCCCACTGGAATATTGAAGATCTTCTCAAAATGTACCTCATCATACAATTTGAAATTAGATACAGATAGAACCGTCGCCAAATGTAGATGGTGATACTACAGTATGCTTGGATGGCCAGACCACAGTGTAATTGCTCCTTTCCAAAACGCCAGAGTTTGATGTCTTAGGGTCATTTTTCCCATTGCCGTGTCCAAACCATACTGAACTAACATACTTCAACAATAAGTAAGTAAGCCTTGCCGAGCCATGAGGCCCATAGGGCAGGAGCCTATCTCCTGTTTCCTTAGCTTGATGTACAAGTGCACCCCCTGGATATGACCCTAGTTACCTAGTATGTCACAGGGACTTACCCCAAGGCCCAATCCAACCCTTGATGCTGAGTGCCAAGCAGGGAGGCACTGGGTCCCATTTTTCAGAGTCTGTGGTATGACTTGGCCAGGGATCGAATACCAACCTCCCAGTATCAGGGCGGACACCCTAACCACCAGGCCACTGAGCAGGTATAGTACAAACCATACTGAACTGTAACATGCTACAGGAAGGACTGTTTGAATAGCGACTGATTGGACATTATATTGTCCAATCATAAAAGGGACAGAAAAGGTCCATTGAACTCAATGGACTTTTGGGTTTACAGAAAGGTTATGGTATGGTATGGTATGGTATGGTATGGTATGGTATGGTATGGTATGAAAAGCAACTTGTTAGACATAATGTAGGTAATCCAACACTACATTTCGCTCCATCATTATTTTTTGTAAAAGTTACATTGTCACATTTTAATGCATGATAACACATCAGAAGCCATTAGAAAAACAGTTAGGGTGGTGATACTGTATTACGCTTTAACCACTTTACCCCTATACTTGGACATATGACGAAAATAGCCAATCTTGCACGCTCAGTCACAACACATCGCATCTGAATATTTAGAAAAACGTTTTAATAACTTTTTAACAAATATAATAATCTTCCCATGTGAGGAAATACGCCCCAAAATAGGACCGCCAAGTTGAGATTGGTTAAGGTGACTTTGTGATTCTGTTCACTCAACAGAGTGCTGGTGCTGAGTAGCACTATTTGTAGATCAACAGGAGAGATTATTATTAGAAAAGTTATATAACTCCTGGACAGGTTATCAGTCGTTCAGGAAAGGCCGCTGGACAAATCTACATGTTTCTGACCTGTGTTGATGATATAACAGTAGAAAATGTATAACTATAATATAAACTGTATTCATATAAGGACAAACAACAAACCACAATAATTCTATAATCAAAAAACATTTAACAATGTGAGGCAAATCTACAACAAAAACGTGCACTTTCTAGACTAGTTTTGAACATGAAAAACAGAGAAAGCCCTGAGGCTCTGAAGCAAGCAGGCACCTGTACCCAAATATTACACAAGATTTTACAGTACATGATTGTTTTGATGACAATGAGGCCACAAAAACTTTTACATAAATTCTGACCCCCTTTACAATGTCGTTATAGCATGTCAATTATCATTTCATCACATTCATTATTTCAACCAATTTGCATCTATGAATAAATGGTAAATAAAATGGTAAATGGTGCATTTGTATAGCACCTTTATCCAAGGTGCTTTACATAGATTGTGCATTACATTAACCCATTCACACACACATTCATACACTGAGGGCGGAGGAAACCATGCAAGGCACCAATCTGCTCACCGGGAGCAACTAAGGGTTCAGAGTCTTGAATAGACTATACTGTATTACTGTAATACAACAAGTCTAACAACTGATCGTACACTCATAAAGCATAAAATCCTACCTGTCTTAGTTCTCTTTCCACACTGAATCAGACACACTTTTTGACTTGGTGGCGTGATCCGTCTGTAAGCTAATGCCATTAAGTGGTGTTGTGAACAAACAATAAATTGACCCACCCTTATATCTTGTTACAGCATCAACAATGCAGAGCTAGTTTGCCCCAGGCATGGGCAAAACAGTCAGGGTTATGGGTCAAATGTCTCTTTATTTTCTTGTATTTGTCAAATGCATTTGTTAATTGTGACCGTAGGGCGCTATTTAGTATGAAAACCTCACGCTCATGTGTCTGTCCGTCTGTCTGTCACACCTCATGCTCATCTGACATCACAATGATGCAAATGACAATGGCCAAGGCAGAATTCATTTGCACTGACCTGTTCTGACATCACAATGATGACTTGACCAGCTCAGCGTTCTCAACGGGCCAGGGAATATTATAATATTTATCGCTCTTGTAGAGTTGTGTTTTGTAAATGAGGGCCAGCCCCTCAAATAAAGGTCAAGGAGAAATAGTGAACATCATGTATCTCTCTGCTGTTTAAATACAAAATGCACGCACAGGTGCACACACACGCACGCATGCGCGCACGGCACACACACACACACACACACACACACACACACACACACACACACACACACACACACACACACACACACACACACACACACACACACACACACACACACACGCACGCACACACACACACACACACACACACACACACACACACACACACACACACACACACCACCACCACCACCAGAATCATACTCAATGATTGATCAGTGATCAATGATTCAGGGAGTAGCCATATCCCAGAGTGTTTGCAATGTTCAGCAGTGAGTGAAGACATTGGTATTCAGATGGTGCATCACAATAACAAGGTCATCACACAGCATATGGTGTTGCCTACGTAATACAATGCCACATCTTCAAAGATACGGTAAGTGATGATAAATGTAGGCTTTTGCCTCTGTGTAAAGGCGGTTTTATATTTCACAACTGTCGTTATACTGATAATTAAGCCAACGTATTAAAAAACAAACAAATAAACAATAAAATAAACAAATTCATTAAGCTAAGGCTCTCTGACACGCACTGGAAAGACTTTTCCAGTGTGGTTACTGTAAGATAAGGGTTAGTCTTGTACTGAGTGATTTACATAAATGTAGGAAATGTGTCAGGAGAGTGACACAAACTAGCCACCACCATCATCACATTAATGTGTCATGCAGCTGGACTGATAGTAAACTATAGCCTGACTGGTCTGTCACTGTACAGGATATTACAGCCTCAGTCAGCATAGACGTAGTAGCACACTCACTCACATGTTGTAGTTAAAAGGGCTAAATTTAGAAGGAGGCTGCCACCTAGAATAATGAATGAGAAAGGTGCGCACGCGTGACAGAGAGAGATGGAGAGAGAGGGAGATTGAGAGAAGAGAAGAGAAGAGAAGAGAAGAGAAGAGAAGAGAAGAGAAGAGAAGAGAAGAGAAGAGAAGAGAAGAGAAGAGAAGGTGAATGTTAAGCATCTCTATCTGAGGTTTTTTGCTTAGAAGCACATGTGAGAGGATATAGTATTTGAGCAGGGAGGGTGAACACCAGTGGTGGAAAAAGTACTCACATGTTTTACTTAAGCATAACTAATGCATATTTTGTTATAATAATCAATCTACAATAATCAATCTACAATAACTATAACTAAAGTTTTTAAATAAATGTGGAGTAAAGGTATGCCTACAATGCCTCTGGGATGTAGGCCTAGTGGAATAGAAGTAAAACTATATTGGAAATTGGAAATAATCCAGTAAAGTACAAAATACCTGTAGTATACTTGATTAAATTACATACAGTTACTTCACAATCACACCACTGTCTATCTGAGGGTGTTTTCCTTAGAAGCACATGATGAGAGGATATGGAGGGGGTGAACACCTCAGTTTTGGAGAACAGCTGAGGTAGATGGTAACAGCCAGGACAGGGGGAGGGTCTGGCTGGAGATAAACAAGCCTTGAGCTGAAGAAGGCATGGAGAGGGGCGTGGCAGACGGCATAAAGGGGGCGGTACCACTGTATTCATGTATATTTAGGCTACTCAAATACTTAGTCCTCTTCAAGTACAACAACACTGCTTAGTGCTTGGGATGTTTACAACTCTGCTCTGAACGACCCGAAAGAGCTTTTTGTGTTTGTTTTATTTTTGTTATTTGCCATAAAGAGGCTGTATAGTTCATTCGGAAGCAGCTTTTGTTTCGAGCAAAAAAGGATGCTCTTTTCACTCGAACTCATACCTGGAAAAACAACAAGGAACCAGTGAAAGCGTTTTATTGGCTCATATCCGAAGGGGGAAAAATAGGAAATAATTCCTTTACTGTAATACCATTGCTGAATATCATTGGACTATGTGACTTTTGTTGGCTCATTTTGACGAGGAGTTTTGGTCACCTGTGAGTCTCTGTGTGTGACAAAGAAACACATCGACCTGACTGACAATCTGGTTGTTGTCGCCTGCACTTTTTGAACCAGATCCACAATAACACAGCAGTCGGTTCTTTGTTCACTTTACTGTTCTTGTTACTGACGGCGACGTGCAAAACCAACACATTGGTGACAATTTCAAACAGTGTTAACTTAAAACGAAATCATTGCATAACAACAAACCAGAGTGAATCGTTTACAATACACTCACTGCGTTTTTTATAGCCTATATATTCTTTTTGTATAGCCTACATGTTTCCGTCTATTTCTACATTTTTTTTTATTGATTTGCGACCTTTTGTGGGCTATTTTTAGACGGGTGACGCCACAATAGGCTGTTTAAAATAAACTATTTTATTATCAGACAGCCGCGGGTCGCGTTTGGTTTGAACAAGCGTGTGCGCCTGTGTGTATGTGTGTGTGCGCGCGCGCGCGTTTTGCTGTGGCAGCACATTGAGACATCGTGACCAGTTGACTGACTTCAAGACAAGCAGCATCAAGTGCTGAACAGCCTCTCTTGTTGAAGCAGCAGGCATGACGGACGGTCCGAGGCAGCGAGGGAGCGCACCGGGCTCCGCCGGCGGGGACCCCCAAGGCAAGGGGTCCGGGGGAGATGATGGAGGTGGAGTGGCCCTGAAGAAAGAAATTGGTCTTGTGAGCGCCTGCGGTATTATCGTTGGTAAGTGTCTGTCTCTGCATTTTTGTCTGATCCATTTTCATAATGTTGTCTGCATTGGTTCTCAAAGTGGGGTCCGGTTTAGGGGTCCTTGAAGAAGTTAAGGGGTCCGCAGCTAAATGATAGTTAACTTAGGAAACAAATGGACCCTTATGGGTCTGTAACTCTGACAAATGTGTACACTCTCTGAGTTGAATTAACATTGATTTTACTATATTGGCTGCCAGTGCCCAGAGATAGAAATGCCATTAAATGGGGGTCCATATAGCCCAATGCATGTCAAACTGGGGGTCCTTGAAATTAAAATGGTTGAGAATCACTGGTCTATCAGTGTCTATAGGCCTATATCATATCCAAAAGCACACCTGGCTGGCATATTATGGTGAGAGAGAGAGAGAGAGAGAGAGAGAGAGAGAGAGAGAGAGAGAGAGAGAGAGAGAGAGAGGTGTGTGTGTGTGTGTGTGTGTGTGTGTGTGTGTGTGTGTGTGTGTGTGTGTGTGTGTGTGTGTGTGTGTGTGGGTGTGTTTTTCCCATGCCAATGAAGCTCCATTGAATTGGACTGAATTGAGACAGACAGAAAGACAGACAGACTGTCCATTGTGTAGCCTTTTGACGGTGCCATTTACAAGGCATTCAGGAGGAGTTGTTGGGATATCACATTCCAAAAGGTCTGGTTCAGGTGTGACACAACTAGAAAGATACTGTACAGTCGGATGACATTTTACTGAGAGTTTGAGTAGGCCTACATGTACATTTACAGTTTGCAATGAGAGATGGACAAAACTCTTGGTCTGTGTTACTTAAAGATACCTGTTGCACCCCCATTAAACTGCAGTTGAAATAGCTGTGATGTAAGTGCTCTTTGTGGTGATTGATTTTTTGATAGATTGAATACTTTATAAGTAGTTTGCATAGGAAAAGCACAACACTGAATAGTTCAGATGCAAGGTCTACTAGGATTTAAACTCAAGAAAGCCCTATGGATTGTTTAAATCGGGATCCTGTGTACTAATTTCATTGAGATATTAAATAACAGACAAATATACAACAAAAGCATCATATAATCGCAGAAATCGTCAGGGGCCAGGGGGTAGGGGTAGGCTTTGTCTTTGTCTTTTTACAGGGGCCAGTTTCGAGTTGCAGCCACCTGTAAGTGTTCTTTCTGAGCGGTTTTAAAGAAGAGTAGGGATTTACACTCCTTTAAGGCCGTTGGTCGGGCATTTTCAACTTTTTGTGGCATAGCAGGATAATGATTTTAACCCTTTGTTTGACACAAATCCGGGTTGAACGTGATCAGTGGAGCTGCCTCTGGTGTTGTGATTGCGCGTCTCTTACTTTTTGGAAGTAGTTTGACAGGTAAATGAGTATCGTTGTGGTGTAGCGTATCTTGTAGACCAGTCCCATTGCAAGATGCTGCGCTCTGTCATCTACCCTGAGCCATCCCACTGTAGTAAAATTAGCAGGGGTTAAACAAGTTCTAGGTGTGAGGCCAAGCAGTAGCCTAACCTGTTTATTTTGGGATGTTTGCCTTGTTTTTATGGCCTTTGTGGTGCGTGGACTGCATAGTCTAATTAGGGTTGAATGAGTCTTCAAAGTATTCTTGCTGTTCAGTGGGGCGATCCTGTACAAAAAATGTGTTCTTTGGTTGAAAATTTGTCACTGGAAAGATTTGCCTCTAAGATGCAACCCAGGCAGGTAGATAATTTCATCTTTTCTTGTGATACCATTGTCATCCACTTTGACTGTGAAGTTGTCAACCTTGCTGCGGTTAAAATTGACCCAAAGAGGATGGATACAGTTATACCCAGGTGTATAGTGATAGTTTGTTATCAGTGAGCCAGGTGCAGATTTTACAGAGGTCAGAGTAAAGAGTAATAAATGAATAAATACATACCAGAGCCTTTTTCCAGTTGATTTCCTGTGAGCTGTCTTCAAATGAAAAAAGAATGGCCCTTCTTTCTTCTCTCCCTCAGTAGTCATTAATCAGTAAACCTTTGATCACTTCTTTGTATCTGAGCCAATTCTAATGCCACCATAGACAGTCATCCTACTAATAGGATTATCTTGTATCTCAATGACATATAACCTGGTTTGATGTAGAGCACTGGTTCTTAAAGTAGGGTTCAGGGACCCCACAGGTCCTTTAGGGGTTCCAAGGGGTCCCCAGCAGAATGAGGAGCAGTTTAAATTTCGATCACTTAAGCAAAATTGTTGTGTTATCCATTTAGCCCAAATATCTACAAGCTTGTGCTATTTACATTAATGTCTAATCAAATATTCAATCAATCAATCAAACATCTTATAATCTTATATCTTATATAAACCAGTAGAAGTTATATAATTAATGTAATTGGACAACTTTATGGTAGTGGCTACTGGCTAGACATAGCATTCTCCAGGACCAATTACAGCCTATTAACTGCAGACATTAAAACCTCACGTTCCACACCATTAGTTTATTTAGGAAACCGTGTTTGCAATGCAATCAGAATGAGGGGGCAGTCATGGACAGCAAAATGGTTTGCTTGGATGTAAACCCAACAGCAGATTCATATCAACTTTAAAGTCATTACTCACTGTGTAGCTTTTTCAATGAAGCAATAGTTATTTGCAATATCATCTTTCACTTGTTTGTTTGCCACACGAGTATCTGCCCCCGACAGTTGTGACACAGACATAGGAAATATACTGGAAAACGTAATTAATACAGTTTCAGAGAAGTTGTTGCATTCCCAAATAACTTTGATCATCTTGCAGCATTTGTTTTAGAACGGCACCGTGGGTTTGTTTCAAACTGAATTCTGGAAACGGCAGTATGACAGACAGACAACAGAGCTACCAGAGGTGTTGCTAAAAAAGATGTTAAAGTGGACGTTACACTGTGAGATTTTAAGATGACAAATATGATGTGCTATAGGTGGGTTGTCCAGGTGGGTCCCTCCCTCAGCTGTGTGGTCTCATTGTTTGACCTTGGCCGCATGAAATCAGGCGGTGACTCACTCTTGTGTTTCCACGGTAACGGGCGTAAGGGGAAGAGCGAGTGTTTTCCCTAGGGGTTTTGGTGTAAGAGGCTAAGAGACAGAATGGGTAGAGAGAGAGAGTGAGGAAGAAGGACAAGTGAGAGGAAAAAGAGCAAGGAAAAGGATGGGGGGGGGGGGGGGGGGGGGCGAGAGAGAGGAGGGAGAACGAGGAAGAGAGAGTGAACAGGAATAGTGTTACCTCCAGGGGCGTCACAAGCGGGGGGGAAAGTGGGGCGGAGTTACTAGGGCCCAAGGTGGAGAGGCCTTAATTATTTTATACTTTAGCTATTGAAAAATTGCAGATATACAAGCTCACAGCGCGGCACCGAGTGCGTAATATTGCGTTCCCAGTCTGAACGGATTAAAACCCCCTCCCCTATGAAGAACATTCATGGGGGGCCCGCAATGAATCCTTGTACCCAGGGCCCAGGATTTGGTGCGACACCCCTGTCTGTGACATGTGAAGGTTATTGAAAAGGCCATATTGAGAGACCACACCTAAGAGGCTCCATTCATTATGAATGTGTGAGCTTGTAATGTAGATCGACTATTTTTGCAAATGTTAGCCCCAGAAGGAAGCTAGTGTTCATGTGGTTAAATCATTATTCCCTAAATTCGGTAGTATGTTGCAACTCTTCCTTTTGTGTGAACAAATAAAAAAGCCTAAATAAAACCTGTATCCACACTGGAAAGTGTCTTTAAAATTGTCTAAATTGAGTGCAAACCTATCTATGTAGTAAATGAACAATTTGGCAAACAAGTAATCGCTTAATTGATGCACTGTTTATTCATATGATTAGAAGAGGTCCCCTTCAGAAGGTTGTGTTTCATTGGATCTTTGGCCATCCTGACTCTGAGCCTTTGATTTGAGCTTGTATCCTTTGGCCACATTCAGCTCACGTTGAATGCATGAGAAGCGATGGCAGATCAGGTGACTTGTCTCAATCACTCAACTGAAGCTTTGTTCTGTGAGCGGCCCGCTGAATTTCCTTGAAGTGGGATAACGGCATAAAAGTTTTATGGGGCTATGGTACAGCAACGGCAGTCATGTATAATTTCCACACACACAGGAACACGCAAACACACCTGCCCTTCTGGGTGTGCACGCACAAGCACAAGCGCAACACACCCACACACACACATGCACGCACGCACACACGCACGCACACACTGCTCCAGGAATCAGGATTGTACAGTAAGTGAAAAGTTCACTTGGAATAGATTCACTACCAGATAATGCTGTTTTATTAGCTGGTCCGGCTTTAGCCATGGCTGAACTAAGGCAAGCTCTATTCCTTTTCACAGATGGTGTCATTTAAAATTAACTTGATTCAGAAAGTATAAAAGTATAAAATAGGGCTTAAAGGAGTAGTTCACCCCCAAATGACTTTTTTTCTATTGATTACTCATGCCATGGAGAGTAGAGTTCAATAATATTTTTTGTTTTTTGTCACATTCCTAAGACAAAAATTTAATTCGAGAAAATTTACCCCCATTGATTGCGGATGGGGACCCATTTTCGAAACGGGAACGAATGGGGGTAAATTTATTGTTATCACATTTTTGTCTTAGGAATGTGACAAAAAACAAAAAATATTATTGAAGTCTCCATGGAGTGACTAATCAATAGAAAAAAAGTCATTTTGGGGGTGAACTACTCCTTTAAGTTGTTACTCAGACTAATTAAATTGGGTTGATTACAAACAATAATCTATCAACACATAGATTTGTTGATATAAAAAAAAATGCTTCTCGATTATTCAATTAATCTAAGAAGGAATCAATAATATTTATAATAATATTATATATATAAAAGAAAATAATCGCAAGTTGCAGCCCTAAATAGCAGTGACATTTAACGGCATCATTGTGGGATTTGGACAGCCATGAAACAAGAGACTGAGAAGGTCATTCGGCTGAATTGGCTCACAAAGAAATCTCATCACATCAACAAACGGTCTCCTTATGGGTGAGATTATGTCATTTTGTATGTCTGCTGCTCGTTTGAACCCATTACAGCCGGCCTGTCTCTGTACACTTATAAAGTACATGCACGACACGCATGCACACGCACACGCACACAAGGACTCAAGCAGGCAGGCTGAGGTGAGGGGTACTCCACTCTGGCTTCAGGCCCAGAAGCAGGTCATCCCAGCTTTAGGAATTTGGAAGGAAGTGTATCAGGCTAATTAGGGTAATAACATGTAATTATAAGTCCATGGCTGTTAATAGAATATCTTTGTTCAGTTTAGGAGGGCTGATCCAAGGCATTAAACCCATTTGTCTGTGTAGCATCAGTCTCGTAAGCATCAGCTAAACCTCTTGTTATTGTGTGCATGTGTGCAATGCACTGGAGAAATTGGCTCACTGCTGATAAGCTGCAAAGTAAAGGGGAACAGAAATCTGCTCTGAGCCTTGTCTTAAAACCAAAGCGTCACATGAGGTCCTGTGGAAAAATAATACAATAACAATACAATAACTTGCACTGTAAGATTATACTGTACAAATATCCGGCTGTAGTTTTCTGCAGGGGCCCGTAGTGAGAGGTGAACAGGAGAAGAAAGAAGAAAGAGGTGACATAGGTGACAACGAAACCAGTCAAACGACATGGAAAAGTATGACACTTTTTCCATGGCCTCAAACTAGCGTCTCTGTGCATTTATTTGTCAAGGTCAGCATTGGGGGAAAAAAGGAAAAGAGGGGGACAGACTGCAGAAGTGAGTTTTAGAAAGGGTCATTCACTCCTCGTCTGGTCCCAGCTAAAGGGAAGTAAAGGGACGAACAGGAAACATGGGAGTTCCACCGTAGTCAGCATGTGACGGGCCCAAACCACATACACTTGCACGCATAGACGCGGACGCACTTAAGAGGCCCACTTACACAAACACAAGCAGAGCCACGCGCATGTACGTACACGAGTGCACACACGCACGCGCACACACACACACACACACACACACACACACACACACACACACACACACACACACACACACACACACACACACACACACACACACACACACACACACACAGTCAGACACAAGCAAAAAAATCCATGCATTGCACAAACACGCGCGACTGCAGACACACAAGTCTAAATACTGCATTCTGATTCAAACCAGTCCAAACCAGTGTCTTTGCTGTAGTCTTAGAACCTTTTTCTGTTGCCTAAGCATCTAGGGAATCAGACGCACATAGGAAAAGTGCTGAGTCAAAGCACAACCATCTTTTTCATAGACGTCAAAGGTCGTACACCAAGGACCCCTGCCACAATAAAGATGTCAATGCAGTTAGAAAATGTCCAGTTTGTTTATCACCCCTTTACCTTTTACCCACAAACGGGAGTTACATAAGTGAAAGCAGCTAACTTCTTCACACACTGCAAACGTCATGCATATGGAACTTTTTAAGATTGGGGTGATTTTGCAATGTCCCGTGCTCTTTCTAGGAAGTACTGGCTGTAGCATGTAAGGAAAGATGTCGCAGTGTGTTTTGTCTACACATGTTCTTCAAATTATCAGTTTCTTTTTTTGCAGAGTAAGGATATTTTGGCGTTCGCATTGAGGCATTGTTTGTTATGGCACACAGAGAAATCCTGAGTGTTAATTAAAGCCTGAAATGTATTCACTTTCAGAGTTGAGAGTTAACAGTTGAGAGTTAAATTATCGCTAAGGATTTTGCTGTGTATGCACATCTCAACCGAAGAATGTTGAAGTCAGTATTAGAGTCCTCAGATTTGGTAACTCTGAGTGTATACAAATGTACACCCTCAGAGTTAAATTGATTTTAGGGCACACAAGCAAGTACGCACGAACGCACGCGCACACACACACGCACGCACGCACGCACGCACGCACACACACACACACACACACACACACACACACACACACACACACACACACACACACACACACACACACACACACTCCTCAGGATGTGACAGTATCATCTTTACCTTTTGACCTTTGTACTGTGCGAAGTGCGAACCCATTCAGTGCCTATCATCTATAATCATGCTGTTACGATTCAAAAACATGCAACCTTTGACCCCGGCGCCTTATTGTTGGCGGTTTATGCACCTCACCTCACTTACGCATAAATCTGATTGGAGGCTTCTGACCTCTGACTCCTAGCTTTGTTCCGATTCTTGTTGAATGAATGAACCTGTCATCTGAATTAGTTCTGAGCCTGTATATAGTATAGAGGCGGCCTCTTTCATGTCAAACCTGAACCCTCTCTTTCTCTCTCACACACACACATACACGCATGCACGCACGCGCGTGCACACACACACAAACACACACACACACACACACACACACACACACACACACACACACACACACACACACACACACACACACACACACACACACACACTTTTGTATCCTATGTAAACTGCCTTACACTCTGATGATTAGCTCGCTTGTTAGGGCATTATTCCCCTCTCCTCTTATCCCAACCTCCCTGGCCTGCACTCTGTCACCTCTCTCCCTCTCTCCCTTTCTCTCTCTCTCTCTCTCTCTCTCTCTCTCTCTCTCTCTCTCTCTCTCTCTTCTCATACTCTGTGCTAAGTCAGCGAATTCGCTTCCACTTTGTACGCCAGTCCGACTGCTTTACCGCCGTCGAAGCTACGTTCACGTCGGCTGTTCTGTGACCTCGTTATTTTTTATGTCCATTTAACCACTCATCCATTTTGTCCTATTATTCATGCTGTACTTGCATTGTTTGCCAGCCGTTTATGCTGTTACAGATTATATGAAACTCTCTCCACACGCACGGACGGACACACACACGCACGCACGCACACGCGCGCACACACACACACACACACACACCCTTATCAATCACAGCAACTGTAGCCAATCACTCCATTAAACTCACTCCCCTAACCCCTTCTAATGTTCTAGTAGGTTTCTTTGAACCATTTTGTTCATTGTTGCTTACGTAATTTACTGAAATGGTCAGATGATAAATAACAGTAAAATTGTAAAATATATCTTTTTTCTCAAAGGCCAGACCGCACCAATGCAACTAGTCGCAACTCCTGGCTACAAAACACTTTTAAGGCCAGTCCACACCAATGCAACTCCTTGCACCATGCAACTACTGTTTCAACTTGCAACAGTAGTTGCATGTTGCAAGGAGTTGCATTGGTGTGGACTGTTTGCTTTACTGTTGCACATAGTCACGACGGGGTCAGCCCTATGATCTGTATCCTCAGCTCTATGTTCTCTCAGGCCTATGATGCCTCAGTTTAGGATTAGGAGTGGGTCTGGCTCAGGGTTAGGGTGAGGGTAGGGGTTAGGGTTTGGGATACGGGTTTACAGGGCTCAGGCCAGGGAACATACATAGGTACGCTCCCGTCGCATCGTGGATGCATCGTGAGTAGTCACCCGCCAAAGTCCCATTCTGAGCCAGTAAAACTGCTCCGCTGGTGACTAGGGATGGGGCGATATTATAATTTATTGTGATAAAAGACACTTGCGATAATCGTATTGTGGAGATTTAATTTATCGTGATATCGTCCTCCGTCATGCACTGGGATCACCTTTTATTTGCCGAGCTGCATATCCGGTACCACTTAAACCCTCTATAATTGGTAAAAGGTACTTTTACAGTGGTGACTGAAACATTGCACCGGTGCGTGTCAGGTTAATGACTGCTCTCCTCAAACCCGTCCCTCTCCCCAGGCAACATCATCGGCTCCGGCATCTTCGTCAGCCCAAAGGGAGTGCTGGAGAATGCCAGCTCTGTGGGCCTGGCTCTCATCGTCTGGATCGTCACTGGAGTCATCACCGCCATCGGTGCACTGTGCTACGCAGAGTTGGGTGTCACCATCCCCAAGTCTGGAGGCGACTACTCCTATGTCAAGGACATCTTCGGAGGATTGGCTGGGTAAGAGGACACTGGAACACTGGTTCCCAAGCACTGGGTCAGGACTCATTTGTGGGTCGTGGACACATTTATATGGGTCCCTATATTTTTGTTTCCTAATTTCGTTTTTGATTATTATTTCATAAATAATGGAAATAAACAGATTTTGCTAAGTAATTTCATTAATAAATCAAAGAAAAATCGAAGAAATTCCATAAATTAGAGAACAAGAAGTAGTGAAATAGCCAATCTACTGTACAAGCTCACAACGCTGCACGAAGCGACATGTTGTGAGCTTGTAGATCTGCTGTTTTCACTAGTTTGAATCCCGGGCAAACGTCTCATTTCTCTTTTGGGTCTCGAGCTAAAAGGTTTGGGAACCACTGCACTAGAACACACGCTGTAGGGGTAAAAGTGAAAGTGAAATGAATGAACAGTGTTTCTGGTGACTCTTTGAGTTTTTAACCACTTAAACCCTATATACCGTACTTTACTGACCAGGGTCTCCCAGGGATCTTTGCTAGGCCCCCTCATTTCCCCCCCTCTACGCCAAACCTCTTCACCGAACATAGTGGTGAACGTCTCCAGGTTAACCAGGCATGTTTGCTGCTGGGGGGAGCAGACAGGGGTTTGTCTATCATTCTTGACTCTCAGGTATATAAGGACTGGACTCAACAACCAGAACTATAACTACTGTCTGAAAACAAAGCCATAACATATGACCCTGTTTTGAGAAATGAGGGCCTCTCTTACAATTAGATTTAAAACGACAAGGGATTTAGGCGAACATACCAACATGTCTCCCTTCATCCCCCAGAACCAGAAAGCCTCATAATCTAGGTCAGACCACCTAAGCCAGAGCAGGGGGGGTCCCTGTATCTCCTGGTCAAGTACAGTAGTACTGATCTTTAAAATCCAGGAAGTAAGTGCTAGCGCAAGGTTTAATTGTTCACGCAGACAAAAAAGGCAAATGAATGCTTTGCAAGTGAAAATTGTGTGGAAGTTTTTTTAGGCTCCCCAAAGTCTACTACAACTACATTTGCTTTGGCACATGATGTACAAATCTGGAAATCCCTCGAGACACAAACTTTTCCTCTAGAGATAATGATCCAGGAACGCTTTGTCTTTTATCACCGGTAAATGGAAATGTTGATGTTTATGGTGTTATTTAGATGCTCTGTGCTTAGAGTGAATACGGCCTGGGGCCCAGAGGTGGAAAGTAACTAGGTACATTTACTTAAGTATTGTACTTGGGTACAATTTTGAGGTATTTGTACTTTACTTAAGAATATATATTTTTTTACTTCTACTCCACTACATCTTGGATGCAAACACTGTACTTTTACTCCACTACAGTTATCTGAAAACTTTGTAGATTTTGATTATTATTACAAAACATACATTAACCACTTCAGCCCTTGTGAAATGAGACATTTTGCATTATGAATGCTTTCTACTTTTGTACTTTAAGTGCATTTTGATACCAATACTTTTGTACTTTTACATTTTGAATTCCGGACTATTACTTGTAGCAGAGTATTTCTACAATGCAGTATTGATACTTTTACTTAAGTAAAACATCTTGAGTACTTTTTCCACCACTGCTGGGAACCATCCTTGACCGTAGGAATGCGTTCCGCGAAACATTGTCTTTTGTTCGATTTGATTTCATACAAGCTGTGCCTTTTCTTTTTGCCTGGACTATAAACACAGATTAGATGATTGTTTTTACAACTAGCCATCTACTAGCTATCAAGGTATTTTGGGAAGGGAATTCAAGCAGACAAAACAGCCAATGATTGTTTTGCGTCCCTTTGTACTTTTACCCAGAAATTCTTTGTAGTGAGCTGTTTCAGATGCTTGGTTTGAAGTGTTGAGGCCGTACAGTCTCCATGTGCCCTCTCTGTAAGATAAATAAGCTGTGTTCAACACAAAGGCTTTTTTTCTTGAAGGGGTTTGGGGGACGGGGTGGGGGGTCAATCCGCCATGGCCGCTTCCGTTGTGCTTACAGTCTTATGGCGCTCGCACTGACACACATTCCTATAATGAGACACAATCCTGTTAACGGAGGAGAACTCAATGATGTGTAATGAACATTCTGCTCTATGTAAGCTTATGGACTTTGTAATGGAAAATATACTCTCACTAGTCTGCCAACGTTGGGTTCTGGGTAGTCCAACACTACCCTAAACCCTTGGACGACACGACCACAATATATTAAATTGAAAAGCAGTTCCTTCAGAAACTGCGTGGGCTCGCTGAAGTATATTATATATTATATAGTATATTATTTAGGCCTACAGTAGAAAATGTACACAATCCCTCCTCAGACGGACTTGATTCAGCTCAAGCCCAAGCAGTAATATAAATGGTAAGACAGAATTCACTTCCCAGAGGAATCCACTGGGAAAGTTTGAACTAAATTTCTAGTTCAAAGAACGTGGAAGTACCCAGATGTTTCCAGTGTCCCATGAGCCCTTGCATGAAATGTGCAAGACTACCTGGCTGCAGCCACTAGGGTCCTGTTGAGGTCCACGGGAGACAGGAACCTCAACAAGTGGCAGGAAGTGACCTCACACCTCTTTCTTGCTCTACCCCACGGAGGTTAAGTTTAGGGTTAGGGGTAGAGTTGGGTTGTCTAAAAGATAACATGTACACATAGCGACAATGCAGCTCAAAGGGACTGTAGTGCCTTGGACTGCAAGGCAGAGACGTCACGTGACCTCCACAAGCGGCATGAAGTCACTTGCGCACTGTGAGGTCACTTCCTGCCACTTGTTGAGGTTCCTGTCTCCCGTGGACCTCAACAGGACCCTAATGGCTGCAGCCAGGTACTCCTCGAAATGTGGGCATCACTTACTGTTCCTCTTAGCTGTTTCATTCTGACTGGTTGCTGTTGCTTTTAGTGAATGCTCTGTGAGTCCTAAATCCTCATGCCTCCGTTGCCACGGCTTGATGGGATACTGTGACGTCTGCGAGGAACGCGCTGTAGTATATGACAGCCAGCCGGTCATCTCTGCAAACAATGACGTTACTCTAATAAATGATTATGTCGGTATCCATAACGGGCAGTTTGCCTGTTTGGCCTTGCTTTATCCAGGATGCCATATAGATAAACCTCATACTTTGTGGGGAAGAGATAAGGGACAAAAAAAATCAAGTCTGTTAGAATTAAGTGAGTTTTGATTATTCTTACAATCAAGCGCCTTTCAGACGGGAGGCGGCTGACGCACCCCAGTTCTCATTTTCAATGAGAGGCGAGTGATTCGCGTACACGTGCCGTGCTCCTTCATGCACACGCTGGCGGGCGGCAAGAGCTGGATTGTGGTCATCTTTGTGAAATACCGCCCAACGTTTACTCGCAAATCGATTGTGTTTGGGTCTCCACCGTGGTGCGATCCCTGCTGTTCCAAGCGAGAGCGCCCACATCAACCGCCTCCCGTCTGAAATGTGCTTTACAAGTCAGCGAAGAGGACTATGCTGTAGGTTAAATACCAAACGCATGTTAAGATTCGGTGTATATACAATGCAACGCATGGAAATGTATGGATTATGTGGGGTAATCACAAGAATGGGAAGAGCATGCACACCAGGACCCCCCCCCCCCCTACTATTTATTGAATCCTGTTTCCCCCATGTACAGTATAATGTAGTTCATCCTTGGATCCAAACCTGCCAATGTTCCTCCCATACATCTATGTGTAACACCTCCTTCCCCTCCTTCCGTTGTCCCGCAGGTTCCTGCGCCTGTGGATCGCTGTGCTGGTCATCTACCCAACCAACCAGGCTGTGATCGCCCTGACCTTCTCCAACTATGTCCTGCAGCCGCTGTTCCCCACCTGCTTCCCCCCAGAGAGCGGCCTGCGCGTGCTGGCCGCCGTCTGTCTATGTGAGTGACAACCAGACCGACACGCGCGCACACACACACACACACACACTCACACACACACACACACACACACACACACACACACACACACACACACACACACACACACACACACACACACACACACACACACACACACACACACACACACTCTTGCATGGGCATATTGTGCAATACATGAGTGACCATATGTTAACATTTTGCCCACTGACGCAGTCTCTGACAACAGAGCATAGCAATTACAATCTACTACTAATGCTCTACTGCTGCGCTAATGGTAATGGTAATGTACCAGGATGGAGCTCATTTGAAAACTTAAACAGTCAATCGATATATTGAATTAGTCTACCTAAATACAGTAGTAGGCTACCATTAATCACTTAGATCCTATATGCTTATTTGACCGCAGTGTCCCCCGGGGGTCTATGCTTGACCCGCTCCTTTTTTCCCTCCACCAAAATGTGCACTTGTAGATCTGCTATATTCAGCGAATGTTTTCACTGAATGTTAGCCAATTATTATGACATGCCCAGAATAGGGATACTAGGGCTCACGAGGTAAATCTTCTTGTCTTGGGTACAAAATCAAACACTTTCTCTTAGTGGAAAAATGTTAGATGCTAATCATTCTATAAAAAACTATGAGGTCATAAAAGACATATTGGACCCACCCCAGTCATCCTAGTCAGTGGTAGAAAAAGTACTCAAATGTTTTACTTAAGTAAAAGTATTAATACTGTAATGCAGAAATAGTCTGTTAGGCTGCACCCACACCAAAGTACCTATGAGAGCACCCTGGCCACAATATCCGCTGTGGGCTGCATGCGGTTTAGGGAAGTCACGTCTTGCAGTGCAGGTCTGTTTACATCCGCCAGGGAAAAAACCTAAATAGATTGTAGCTCTTAACTCACTCTTAATAGGAGTAACTTTGTCAGAATACATGTTTTTGTTTGGATATTGTTTATTACAAGCACAACCAGAAGTAGAACATTTTCTTTGCCAGCGGGGAATACACCACACTGTGAAAAACAATAACATCCGATGAAATTCTCCCAGCGGAAGTCTCTTCGCAAAAGAGTAAGCCTGGCTACACTAGGCTATTATGAGAGTGGATTCCCCATTCCGCCAATGCATTTCAATGAGAATGGAGTGGTTTCATGCCTGTAGAGGATTTCTGCAAAAAACGCTCCATTCTCATTGAAATGCATTGGCAGAATGGGGAATCCACTCCTTTGGTGTGGGTGTAGCCACAAGTAAAAATAGGTCAGAAATTCAAAATGTACTTGAGTAAAAGAACAAAAGTATTGGTATCAAAATGTAGTAAAAGTAAAAGGTTAAAGGAAATACTCAATTAAAGTACAAATACCTTGACAGAGAGCAGAAAAGAGCAGCAGTCACGTACTGCTCGGTGTCTGTAGGCCAAAGCATTATAGTAAACACATTCATGGAATTCAGCCCGCCCCGTCCGTGCAACTCTATGGCTGTCAAAGAAATGTAACCTTCCTGCTTCTTTTTTTACATGTTTCTGTCAAGTCAGCAGAGGCAGGTCTTTCCAAACCTGTCACCCTGGTGGGGAACTGGTTGTTTTTCTATGTTGTGTAGCAGCAACCCAATGTGCCCTCAACAAACTTTTCAGCTCAAGACCCAAAAGAGAAATCAAACAACCAGTGAAAACAGCAGATCTACAAGCTCACAACGCGTCGCTTCGTGCCACGTTGTGAGCTTGTAGATCGGCTATTCTCAAAAAAGGGGAAATTTACTTGCAACCCATAAAAATAGGTCTGTGACCCACATGGGTCTAGCTCATGTGTTCAATCATGAGAGAGAGCAAGAGACGGGCAAGAGAAGACAAGGTGTTGGCGTGCGTGTGCATGAGAGAGAGAGAGAGAGAGAGAGAGAGAGAGAGAGAGAGAGAGAGAGAGAGAGAGAGAGAGAGAGAGAGAGATGCATGCAGCAAACAACACGCCCAGTCAACTGCAAGGTCAGATGCAAGAAAAGTTTAGGTGAGCCCCAGGTTCCACTCCAAGCAAATGGAAGATGTGTGTAACGGTAACGCATTCTAGAAGGAAATTCATAACAACATATTGAAGCTTTTGAACTTTAGTATATTCCATGACACATTGTGAGCTATTGGTAGATATACCATAAGTATTTTCCCTGAACGTTTGCCCCAGTGGTTAAATATACACAAGCATTATTTTACTTGAAACAGAAACAGATTGACACATACGTTCAGGAGGATCCCACTTTGAATTCTTATTCTAACCTACTGTATATGATTCCTTGTTTGATTTAGAAGTTCTATCTACTTCAGTGAGATGTGTAGATACAGGGGAGGAGAGTTTGGAAGTTACATTTGCTCCCTTGTTGCCAATACTGTAGTACTCTTCACAAAGACACACATTTAAACAACCCTAGTGCCCCTATTCTGCTGTGAACGTGCGGTGAAAATAGCAGATCTATAAGCTCACAACATGCCGCGTTGTGACATGTTGTGAGCTTGTAGATGCTATTTTTAACATGCAGATTTGGTATATCTGTACTACTACTATAAGACCTAGTATAGAGCCTTGTGGGCCCCTGGTTGTCAAAGTATATAAGCTTTAAGTGGCTAAATACCTTTAATTGTGTGCAAATATATATTTTTTACACAATGTCAAAATGCTATCATAGGCAAATGCATCACACTCTCTATGTCACATGTCTCATGGATTCATAATGTTTTCCCCATTTGGGAACGGATAGAAAATTCCCTTCTAGTGTATCTATCTAATTTCCCTTCTATCTATACCACCTTTCTGATGCTCACCTGTGACCTTTGGCCGGGTCAGCCCGGGTGTCGTCCAAGGTAGGGAGAGAGATAAACAGGTAGTGGACTGGTTGGAGGAGTGTAGTGGCGCATGAGAATGTGTCAGAACAGACAGTTGACTTTGTTTCCGCCACTGTGCGAGCAGCCGCTGTGAATTTTGCACACACTGCTCAAATACCACGGGTTGTCATCAGACAGTCAAAGCAGGCTAGGCACAAGATAAGTGTGTGTGTCTCTGTGTGTGTCTCTGTGTCTGTCTGTCTGTCTGTCTGTCTGTCTGTCTGTCTGTCTGTCTGTCTGTGTGTGTGTGTGTGTGTGCGTGTGTGTGTGTGTGTGTGTGTGTGTGTGTGTGTGTGTGTGTGTGTGTGCGTGCGCGTGCGTGCGTGCGTGCGTGCGTGCATGCGTGCATGCGTGCATGTGTGTGTATATACTGTATGTGAATGAGTGTTTATTCAATTCTGCATCACAGAAGAGTACATGCTAACGATAATGACTCCACAGCGGTGGTCTTTCCATTGGTTTAACCGATAGTAACCTAAACCCCAGGCCATCAAAGAAATCAACCTTTAAAAAAAACAAAGTCTGGTACTGTAGACTGCTATGATCCCTACCAATGAATAGGCCAGCCTCAAGGAATTTGTGGTGTGTGCCACATGGTTTAAATACCATCCTGTGGCCTTATTCGCCCAACAAATAATGAAACTCTAGGGGGAACATCTGATGCAGTTGTTGTATGAGGGACTACTTTCTAACTTTCAACCAAGTTGATAAAATTTGCAGAAAAACCTAAAACCTTGTAGCCATAGAATGAAAAGGTTTTTGCTGAAGTGTGTGTGTTCATTTCCAATCCATCTGCCATTGTTTGAGTTGAGTTGTATTGCACCTGTAGCTACAGTATCTTGTGACATGATGTTATTGGTCTTCGGTTGGCAGGCCTATTTGGTCTCTCCATGCACAAAACATCACCTTTAGGACCTGTAGCCATATGCACACATACTGTATGCACGTACTGCACAGACAAATTGAGTCCAGTTCTGTACATGTACTGTACATGTCTTTTCATGTACAGTACAGTACAGTACTGTTGACTCTCTACCACTTACTGTAAACCCTACATACTTCAGTGACAGGAGTCCCCCAGGGGTCTATACTAGCCCCCCTCCTTTTTCCCTCTACACCAAATCTCTGTGGCAAACATAGCAGATCTATGACGCATTGTGAGCTTATAGATCGGCTATTGAGCTTGTAAGCTTGGTAGATTGTTTATGGTTTTCCCCTGAACACGGACATTAAGGTCAAAGTGATTAACAGCATGGCATGTTGACTTCTGTCAAGAACTGCCTGTTGAACCACTCTCATTGGTCAACTGTGTTCTGTTGTTCAACTATTCTGATTCAAGTATATGGAAGTGCCCGACTGGCTTTAAGACATTTGGGTTCCTTTCTGGTTAATGGGACAGATGTTGTTGGGCAGATTTCTGAGGTTGCTCAGAACAGAAGATATTTCTGTAGATCTTCGTAGACACATTTGTTGTTTATGCCCCAGAAGTGGGTGAGAGGTTATTCCATCTCCCCTCCAGCCCCCCATATTCGTTATCCATACGTGTGTGTACGGTATGTGCGTGCAATCACCTAAGGTTATACACCACCACCACTAGATTTAGGGACAGCCAGCTGACAGGCCAGCTGACACCATCGCGTGTTGCAGAGAGCAGGGTTTTATAAAAGTATATGGTTTCAACAACACATGAGATCTCTTGAGGGCTTCCTACAGATGGTTGAAGGGAGGGAGGTCAGGCCTTCCAGCCGCGTAGTTAACTCAGCGCAATTCACATGCTGCCTGTGAGCGGGCGAGATACAGTACACAAGCAGAGAACACTTTTGAGTGCTCAGCTTACAGACAGCCGGGCAGCAGCGAGTTCCTGGCTTCTCGGAACATGTCCCCAGGCATTTATGACAGATCTGATACAGCCTGTTCCACTTAAGATCAAGTGAGAGGCAGAGATGTTGTTTGTGACAGATCATATCTATATATGATCTGTGTATGTGTGTGTGCGTGTGCGTGCGTGTGTGCGTGTGTGTGTGTGCGTGTGCGTGCGTGCGTGCGTGTGCATGCGTGAACAAGCAAAACAACATCTAGGAACGGACTCAAGGAAACGCTGGAGGCCGGCTGATTATATGCCAAAGTAGCTGTTGTGTTATAAGAGTTTGAACCACATTGGGCAAATCAATCTGCAAGCTCAAAATGCATTGTGAGATTGCAGACTGTCTATTTGTTTAAAACGTAAGAGTTTTACGTCATGTTTACTCATGGCTGATCTGAGGATTAACCTGTTGAATTTGAATGACTGATTCTGTGTGTGTGTGTGTGTGTGTGTGTGTGTGTGTGTGTGTGTGTGTGTGTGTGTGTGTGTGTGTGTGTGTGTGTGTGCGTGTGTATTTACAGTATATATAGTACACATGTACACATGTCACTACGCATCTAACTTGGTTTTCATTTCCTGTTTTCGAGAGGGGTATTGGTGCAGCCGTACTGTAACCCCCCCCAACAGCAGACACTGTTTTGTCTGCAGCAGACATGTGTACTCTTCCTGTTCTACACTAGAGTCCCACAATGCCGTAAACCTTTCCACAACAGCCGTAAACAAGCACACCACAGTGACCCCCTGTGAGCATTGTGTGTTTCGTTATTTGTTTTTGTTCTATCCATGCAGTTCTACATCCAGTATACATGTAGGAAGGTGGGGCCAAGCCCCATGCACACATGTAGCTATGGTATGTCAACATGTGCACAAGTCTATGTATAACTCCACATGCAGCCGTGCAGGTCTGTACATGTGTCATAAAAAAAAAAGGAAAAAAAAGTCTCTGGCTGTGCTATCTGTCTTTGTTCCCTGGCTGTGAAAGCAGCTCAGCACATCTGCATTTGATGTAAAGACTTAGTTCCCACGGAGTCAAACAAGCCCATTATATGTAGTGTCTTTCGTCTAGAGCAAATCACTGAAAACTGTGAGATTAGATGTCTGTGCTTGAACTGCAAACTTTGGACACAAAGAGAAGAAAGATGTACAGTATATTACAACTGCCTGCAAGTTGGTGTGTGTAAATGTGTAAATACATTGTGAGCTTTAATGTATACTCCATTGTGTTCCACTGTAGCTTGGCCAAAAATAACTGATCTACAAGCTGACAATGTGCCACAATTATAAATTAGGCTTTATCTAAAGAACATACAGTACAATGTAATGTAAGTTATAGGCATATAAAAGATTAGGGGTGAAGTTCAGCGTGATGATGCAATGGAATCAAAGGTCGCTGACGTTTATGACATGTCACATTTGCCACCTGTGAACTTCTAATCTAAAGCTTCCGTTGCTCACAGTTCCCGCATCAGTCACTTCACCTTATACTAAGGTTAAACGGAGAACGCCACCACGGGGTCAAATTCACACGTTGCCATTTGCCAATTGCAAGATATGGCATCAGTCATTCTCTCTCACTCACTCACTCACTCACTCACTCACTCACTCACTCACTCACTCACTCACTCACTCAAATTACACAGAAAAACAAGATTCTTTTCGTAGGTCCTCAAATAAGAAAGGCATGTAATACTTAAATACGTAGACATCCAATTAACACAAAGATCGATAGAAGTTAAATCAAATTAAATATGATGTACAGTATGCTAACTCTGTACTTTGCTCTCCCTGTTTGTGTGTGTGTGTGTGTGTGTGTGTGTGTGTGTGTGTGTGTGTGTGTGTGTGTGTGTGTGTGTGTGTGTGTGTGTGTGTGTGTGTGTACGTCTCTAGTGCTGCTGACGTGGGTGAACTGTTCCAGTGTACGATGGGCCACCCGGGTTCAGGACATTTTCACTGCTGGCAAGTTGCTAGCCCTGGCTCTCATCATCATCATGGGCATCGTGCAGATCTGCAAGGGTAGGCTGGCTGACTGACGCCTTCTGGACAGGCTATGTGTGTGTGAGCGAGCCTGTGCTCGCCTGAGTGTGAGCGTGCGTACACATGTGCTTAGTAAACTCATCGGTTTTAAATATAACTCTGAGAGTGTCATGTGTTGTACAGTATGGTGCATGCATGCATCCGTCCATATATCCTGCATACGTGAGTCCAATGTTACATTCCACTCCATCTGTCTCTGGTGGTCTCACTCTCTTTCCAACTGTGAGAACATTAAAGGGACTATCATGATTTTCAACAGAATCTGTATACATTTGCTGTAGGGTTAATAATCTATTCGCTAATGTTCCATTAGAGGCCTGTTGCTGAAACGCCTCCTGAATTGTGCTGACAGGTTTACTCCAGTGATGTCAGTGTGGTCAAATCTGTGAATGTAAAAACTACTTATGCTTTTTTAGCCGCTACCCTCTGTGGCTGTCACATTGACTTTGGTTGCAGTGGTTATGGCAAAATAGTATACTTGACTTGGGAAAATAATGAATCAGGTTCAAAATGCTTCTTGGAAACTTTTTTCTGTAATTGGACTGCAAATCAAAATTATTATACAGTACCTTTAAGGACAAAAAAGGACAGCACAGTAATTGGACATGCAGACAGACACACACACACACACACACACACACACACACACACACACACACACACATACGCGCGCGTGCATGTGTGGTGCACGTGCACACGCGGTCACTGGGGACACATTCTCCACTATATGGAGTCTCCCTATGAATGACCACTGGGGTCAGTGGGTTCCTAGCCTGATGTAGGCCCCTCTGGTTAAAACTCCATCACTAATGTAGTTTTCATATCAGCACGTCTCTGTGGGTTGGCATTCACAACACGGCAGAGGGCCAGTTTTCACAGCAGCCGTGGTGACTAGGGGGCTACAGCCTGGGCTAATAATCTATGTACACAGCGAAATGCAGGGGAGGATTTCTGTGTGAGCCTTTGAAGACAATGCAGAGCACAAAGGGTGATTTGCCCTCTCAGAGCAATGGGAGAATTCAGTTGTGAAAGAGTCATAGGCGACCCAGTTTCATGAAGAGGCGTCATTTCAGGAAAAAAAAGTAACCATTTCGCTATTTCAAAAATAGCACAAATAAAATAGCAGCTCACAACGTGTGTCGTCGCAGCGTGTTGTGAGTTGTAGAAATCTGGCACAGCAGGTCTCCTAATTTCAGACGACAGCTGTGTTTTGTGGCCAAGCTTGATAAAATAGTTGCTACAGACCCGCCCATTGCCTTATCTGATTGATCGTGAAGTACAGATTGATAAGCAGTGATCAAATTTCCGTTTGCTTTTTACAAAAACTATGCCACATAATGAAAAAAAAAAAAAAAAAAAGGTTTCTGTATTCCTTCCTTTTTCTCTCCCAACCTTTTCTGTTCCTCCTGTGCTCTTTGTTTATTTACCATGCCAATCTCTTCTCCTCTCCTCTGTTATTACACAGAATACATTTAAGAAATGCAAGAGATTTCTTATGCAGAAAACCTCGTGTCATTAATATTGTACTGACCTTGTCCTCAACCCCTCTACAGGAGAGTATTACTGGTTGGAACCAGCCAATGCCTTTGAGCCATTCCAGGATTATGATGTGGGTTTGATCGCCCTGGCGTTCCTACAAGGCTCCTTCGCCTACGGAGGATGGAACTTCCTCAACTACGTCACAGAGGAGCTGGTCGACCCCTATGTGTAAGAAGCAACCCTCTTTTTTGGTGGCTGGAAATGCCTTTAAACCAGTGGTTCTCTAACAAGGACCACCATAACTGTGATAGTATACAAATGGATTTGGTTCCATTTGAACACTCTCAGAGTTACAGACCTGTAAGGGTCCATTTGGTTCCTATCAATCATTTTCTTGGGGACCCCCTGGAACGACTTCAAGGACCCCTAGGGGTCCCTGGACATCACTTTGTGAACTGCTACTTTAAACAGCACTGAAGATGCTAAAGCTGTCAACTACAACCAAGGAAAATACAAAATACACATGGTGGCCACTTTTTTAGGTCGGGGTTGGCCCACATTGGGGACACAATGTTGTCATCGGCTAGCCGCCGGTAGTTCAGAGTAGTTAGCATGATCCTTCCTTACTAAATCCCCCACTTCAGTACCAGACCTGGTCCACTTTCTTCAGTAATTCTGGGTTTAATTTAATTTAATTTCACATTTCTTGCTCAGAAAAGAATCTTGTAATTTTGTAATTTTCATTTTGTCTTTAGAAATTGATTTATTTCCTCATTTTCTTTTGTTAATATATTTTCCCCTGCCCCTTCTTATTATAATTGTGTCCTTTCATTAACCTTAATATCCAATAATACCCCTCATCAAACCTTCCTCTGTAATATCCTCTTTCAAAGGTCACACACATGCACATGCTCTATCTTTTATCTTCCTTTCTAAATCTCTCCTCATTTTCCTTCCTTCTATTCTCCACTTTTTTTTCTCCTTTAATATGTAATTTTGTCCTTCATCCAGGAACCTTCCTCGTGCCATCTTCATCTCCATACCCCTGGTGACGTTTGTTTACGTCTTCGCAAACATCGCCTACGTCACAGCCATGAGCCCTCAGGAGCTGCTTGCCTCCAATGCTGTTGCCGTGGTGAGTAGCCCCACCCAGGGCGAGTGGTGCAGGGTGGTCCTGTGAGCTCAACCAAACACACACCTTGACTGTGGATGGCCTCTCATGCTCTCTAGTGGCCTCGCTGTGTTAATGCTCAGACATTGCCAATTTTTCCCACCCTGGCAATACCCTGCTGGGCCTGGGATTCACACAGCCATAAAATGGGATATCTCTACAGCCAATGCAGTGCAGTGTGACATTAATATGTTAATAGTACTAAAATATGGTTGTTGTGGTTTTGGTGTGGCTAACCATCACCTTGTCTGTCTGTACCTTTACTCCCTCCCTCCCTCACTCACTCCCTCTCACTCTCTTCTATCTAACCTTCATCTGTCGGTCCCAGACGTTTGGTGAGAAGCTGCTGGGTGTCATGTCGTGGATCATGCCCATCTCCGTGGCTCTCTCCACCTTCGGAGGAGTCAACGGCTCCCTCTTCACCTCCTCACGGTTAGTTAGCTCGCTATCAACTTCCTGACCTGGGTTGAATAGTGGCAAACAATTCTCACCTGTTCTCATTGTTTGTTTTACCATGTTTGGCCTATCGTGAAGTATACACGACACGTGTGTCCTTCAAACACTTTCTTGTAAGGGCATGGCATTGGGCATGCCAATCAAAAAAGCCACAGATCTATTTATTATAAGATTTGTTTCCCAAACTAAGTGATCAAACATAATAGCAGGGTTTCCTACTTATTCTGTTTGAGAGCTGTTTTGGGGATATGCATTTCATTATATATCACCAAGGTTTATTATACAAATGTATTCTGGATGTTTCATGGTATTGTCCTTGGTGGAGGCCATCTGCCATCTATGTAGGCCGGAATTGAACAAGGAAAAGTGTAATTTTACCATTCGAATTTTGAGTTCCATTCTTCTGAGCTTCCGTTTCATATACAGTACCTAATCTCTCGTTTCTTGATCTTCCATCGTCCTTTCCTTCCTGCCAGGATAATTTCCTGGTGATGTTCTTTCCTCTTCATTTATACCGTAATCTCACTGGGCTGAACGTTTGAGCTAGTCTGTTTGACGATGTTCCCCCTCCGCCCTCCCACCCTCTCTCTAACAGCTTGTTCTTCGCTGGCGCCAGGGAAGGCCACCTCCCAAGTCTGCTGGCTATGATTCATGTGAAGCGCTGCACCCCCATCCCTGCCCTGCTCTTCACTGTGAGTGCTTCCTTTATAATGTGTACAAATGGGACAACCTATGCAAAGTGTATGCAAAATGTCAATGTGGCTGGTCCCACATTGGTCCCTTTATGTTGTCACCATGCTGCTGTCTGACTATGCTTCATCTTCCTCCAGTGTCTGTCCACCCTGCTGATGCTGTGTACCAGTGACATGTACACCCTCATCAACTATGTGGGCTTCATCAACTACCTCTTTTATGGAGTTACGGTCGCCGGGCAGATTGTCCTGCGCATCAGGCAACCCAATATGGTCCGACCAATTAAAGTGAGTGCACACAGAGAATCTGGCACTGTGCCCCAGTGCAATATACGCTACCGCCACTTTATCTTCTTGACTAGACTAATGATGACATTAATCTTATTAGCCAAAAGTAGCAAGTTAGCTATGCTGTGCTGTTAGTATAATACTGTAGCTGTAGCTCTGCTGTTAATGGAAAGGCAATCAGCTCTGCTCGATAAGGCGAACCTACTAGCAAGGCCCCATGTCAGTCACGTAGAGATTACAGATATATGCCTTACAGAATATTCTTATTGTTCGTTTGTTTGTTTTACCGTTACCTGCTCGGAGTGTGGTTTTGCAACACAGAGCTATACAAGGCAAGTCAGAAAATCAGAATCAGAATAAACTTTATTGTCACATCACAGGTTTACAGGTGTAAAGAAGTGCAGAGCAGGGAGAGGAAATGCAATGAGAAAAAACGCAGAAAGAAATATGTCAATAGAAAAAGAAACAGGTCAACAAGTCAAGAGAAGAATCTAAGATATGTACATACTGTATAGAATAAACAATTAGCAGATATGTACATGAGTTGTAGACATGAACTTAACTGACACTGTTTCAATTGTCCTGATATGGCAAACGCCAAGCACCCGAGGCTCCAAACAGTTTAAAGAAACTGTTTAACCCTCGCTTAATCAACATGGATATACAAATTATTGTTCTCTTTTCTCACTCTCTTTCTATCTATCGTCCATCTCCTCCACAGATCAGCCTAATCTGGCCAGTTATCTACCTGTTGTTCTGGGCCTTCCTGCTCATCTTCTCACTATACTCTGAGCCCGTGGTGTGCGGCATTGGCCTGGCCATCATGCTGAGTGGCGTTCCTGTTTACTTCCTGGGAGTCTACTGGGACAACAAGCCACAGTGCTTCGATGCCTTCGTCGGTAGGTTTTGATTGATTGATTGAAGACTTTATTAGAAGTTTGCATAGGAAAAGGTACAGTTTCATGACGGTACAGTTCACTGGTACAAGGTCTACTAAAAGGAGATCCATGAAAAGACTAAGCTTATTTCCACTGGAAATAAGGTCAACTTAACTGTCTCACTTCCAGCTTTCTAGCACAGCGTTTGTAGAAGGATTCCAAATCAATGTCCAGAATGCAATGTGAGCATTATCATCCCAGTGAAATGCACATGCAGGGAATATATGAAAAACACTGTCACATAAATATAAAAACAGGAATGTTTGCCTTAAAGGTCCACTGGTTTTATAAAATGTTTAGTCCTTTTTCGATAAGTGCATGCATACTTTACGTTAATGCTGACAACTGTTCAAAGCAGGAACATTGTCAGCACTCTGCAGAGATGTAAAGTGTACATGTATAATTGGCTAAACTTGCAATAACAGTAATATTGTCCTTCTTTTCCCATTTTGTGGGATTCTGTGTGACAGCTTTTGGTTTGACATGGTGACCAAATAGTTTTTATAACATTACACAAAGCACCTTTGTCCATTTTGTATTCTTTTAGCTTCATGATTGTGACTGTCCTAAAACTATTTGTCGGTCTCTGTCTGTCCTCCTCCAGACAAGATGACGTACCTGGGCCAGAAGCTGTGCGTGTGCGTCTACCCAGCAGAAACCAGGTCGAATCCAGATGAGGGCGAGGAGATGAAGGAGGCCAGGTCTCCTTTGTCCAGGGAGGAGGACGGAGAGACGCAAAAGTCTGGGGACTGTTAAGCACACAGCGTTTTGTCTTCTGCCAGCACCTGCCCCAAAGAAACATACGTTATGCAGTCGAATGCGTGCGCACCGTGCATACATGCACAAAGACACATGCACATCACACTCACTCTGGTGACTTAGTAGCTAGGTCGATTCTCTGGTAAACACTTGTGCCTCATAGCGTCTGCGTTTGATTTCAGCATTCTCTTGATCCAGACACACTGTGCCAAATATCATGAGATTTTTGGAGGACGGTGGACTCCAACCAACTTCTCTCGTTATAATTTGGGGTCTTTAATGGAAGCTTCAGTAGAAGCAATGGAAGCTAGTCACTCTTTTTAACATGGCCCCTTCACCCCACCTGCCACTGGCACATACTGTGGATCCCCACTGTCATTATCTTCATCCTCTCCACTTCCTCAATTTTTATCCCCCTCCACACACCTCCTGTACACTCCTACTGTCTTTTTTTTAAAGACTCTTACTCTACCGTGGTGGATACACTTTTTTGTGTTTATTCATCAATGTTTTGTCTGACACATTGTACATTTTCTTTGTCATGAATTCAACATGTCAGAGCTGTATTTTGATTGTCTAAACATCTGATTCAGATCAAGTTATTTCACATTGTCAAGTACACTAAATGCTGTATGTTATTTTTTTAAACGACTGTGATTCCATAATGTTTTTGTAATTGTCATAATTGTTTATATCATTTGTTTTTATTATTATTGTAGTTTTAATATGTTCTAGTTTAGTTTTTTTTTTTCAATAACATTTGGGATCTATTTTTTTTTTACTCTTGCAACTGCAGAGGTATTAACCTTAAAACTGATGTGTGATCTGGTTTGTGCCTGTCAAATAGTGGTGTATTCTGGTGCAAAATCATTTATTTTTAATTGCCTTAATTATGATATATACTTTATTCTGTACGTACTGTAGGTATAAGTGCAGTATTGTTATCATTGGTGTAGAGAGATGATTTATTTCTGTTTTAATAGATATTCATGTAAAAGGAAACAAAGATAGAAGCTGTCCGTTTTTTTTTTTTTTATCTCACCTTGACACAGCGGTTTTCTTTAAACTGGACACTACTGAAATAATCTACCCATAGACACAGACAATCAAATATGGGTAAGGACTGCAAAGAGGATTACATATAGGCACAGAATGGAAACATTCTGCTTCACACATGTGCTTGTTAGCCTTCTCAAGACAAACCATAGTCTATAGACTAGCAGGCAGAAACTATTAGTGGTATTTTTAATGTTGTGCACCCCACTGCAGCAAATACCACCACCGACACACGAATGCTTGTGAGGAACATAGTTGTAGGGGCTCATTGTCTTTCATGTGGAAGTCAAGTCTGTGGAGTTAAGCCTAATATACTTGTTATGAATTAGGCTTTAGTGTTTATTATGAAGACGTCTTAGTGAGTCAGTGTATCAATAAATGTGTTTTTGTAACATATCTGATCTTTGTTTAAATATCAGAGGACTCTGGTAGGGCTTTATTTAGGGGGTCAACTATTTTATTGTACAATGTCACTAGATATCTGAGTGCAATATTAGCAGCTGCCTTGGCAATGGTTGAAATGTCACCCCTAAATAAATCTTTTCCATCTACAGTATATTGTCTGATGAATTACAGTATTTATGTATAGGTATAGGTTGTTGAGTTGAAACACGATGAACCTACACAAACATGCATGCCTGCGGCTCACACACGCACGCACGCACGCACGCACACACACACACACACACACACACACACACACACACACACACACACACACACACACACGTATATTCCTCTATACTGACTATGGAATTCTCAGAGCATTCAAACTGCCTTTTTAAACACCCACACTGCCAAAAAAACTAAGAATAAACTCCAGAGCTTTGACGAATTCCACTCCGTTAGTCTTTAAATCTTTAATCTGTGGCATTAGGAATGAATTGCTCAGGGGACATTAATCCCATAAAACATTTATAAATCACCACCTCTAGATAACAGTAGGCAATGTCATATCTTGGTCAGAGAGATGCATATAAAAAAGAGGAAGAATGTACAATCAATTTGGGGCATTATTGCATTGCTTGATGGATGGATAGCAGGGTTTCCTCAACGTTGATGTGATTTGTGTGTGCCTACTGTATGGTTCATATTTCCATAAACAGATGTCATCATGTTAAGGTCTTAACATTATGTCTCACTAAATAAGCATTACAGACACAGACTCTTTTTCTCCTCAGAATGTGGTGGCATCCATCTACAGGTCTTTTGCAAAGATCATATACACCACAAAATGATGGCTTAATTGTTTGCTTTTAGCTAGTGACGATAGGAGTTTATACAGTATATTTCCATTGTGCCATATCTTGCTGCTGCCCAGTTCTTGATAAGCTGCAAGTCAGGTCGCCAGTTCTTGCTTTGATACAGACCAAAACAAGCCTCTGGTGTCCGTAGAAGGAAGCTCTTTTATGATCTCCTCCAGGCCACAAGGCCGGAAAAGATCAATACTGTCAATAGTCGTCATGTTTTCAAGTCTCAGCAATATGATGTCGTCAGATACAAGTGCTACATTGTGAACTGTGCTGGTTGCTGTCAGAGGATTTATTCTATTGTAGGTTGTATTTTGCTGTCTGCAGCCTACCAAAGTACAAAGTAGGCACATTCCACTTAATATGTCAACATTAAAACTATTTTTGTTTAAATGTAAATGTGCATAATGGTGATGAGTGTGTGATAAATAAATATATACTTACTGTAAGTGAATTACATTTTGCATTATTGTGTTGAGATGAGAACCGTTGTCAATAAGCAAAGAGTGGGTAGGAGTGGTTACAAAAAACATGGTAGTCAAGGTACATATTTGAATAGCTCCATAAGTTTATTACACAGGACAAACATAGTCACTTATTCCTCATTTTTATCACACACATTCACACACAGTAAACTTAAACTCAAAATCGCCTTCAGTTTGTTGTTCTGGGAGTGGGAGTAATATGAAGTCAAAGAACTGCATTAAATGTTAACCTTTTAAAGTATTGATTCTTTAAAAGTGAATGAATATTTCTCCAGCATCTGTAAACTGAGTCCATGTCAAGATGCAACCACATAAGTTGTATTCCTAAACAACATGCTACACCATTGTATTCATATAATTTCAGGTAAAATGTGTCTTTCATGCTCAGTACTAACAGTCATGGTTGATAAGCAGGAGGCTGTATTTAAATGAAAAGCAGAACATCGGTTCTACCTGAGAAGCCACTCTAAAGAAAACCACATCATGTGATCCCAAAATGATGTGAATGAACTAGCTAAATATACAACTTTTGACAAAATGTGTTGTTAATTACTTAAATATTGTATGTTATCTTCCTATATCTCCTTATTACTCCTTCACAGATCTGATGAAACTTCATTGAATGACTTGTGTCACTGACAGTCTTAAGATATGTAAAAGAGAGCAAGGAAGATACTCCAGTGGAAAATATTGTGTTTGAAGGGTGTTTTACAAGAACAGTAACGCTGCACCTGTGTCTGTGTTTTCCGGGGCTGGCTCTCCAAAAAAGAAGAAGAGGAAGAAAATAAAACCCCACCATGGTAGAATCTTTCTTTTAATTTGATTCAATAGGACAAGACTAAACCAAATAAGACCCAGCCCTGGAGCCAATGGCAAAACAAGAGTTTGGGCATTTAAGGAAGCCACTTAAACCTTGCTCAATGACCATTAAGTTTGGATTTCCTGCCTGTTTTTCATTAAAATGTTGACTGCCGGTTGACATGTAGAGGCAGAAAGATTTTGGCCACAAGCACAGCATAGCAAAACGCTTATCAGTGGCACTGTTTTACCTCCAATGCATCAACTCAGAGGTGGTATTCAGCAACCCATAACAGTCCCATCCTCAATGTCTCCAACCAATACTAAGACAGAGGCTAAGACAGGTTTGGTAGCGATAGCTACAACGCAGGCATGGAGTAGAAGCTTCTGACAGAGTGGAGGACCTCCTCTCCTCCTCGGAGCGCAAGGACCAGATGGAGAACAGAGCCACCCTGGATCTTGTAGTCTGCTGCCGTTTTCTCATCGTTCCTGAGAAGAGGTGACAGACAGGGTGAGGTCCTTCCAAATGTATGTGGTGTGTGGTGGACTTTGTAGTTTGTATAAGGAAACAGATACATGTACAATTCAACACACACTTGATGCATTGAATTACCGGTAGCTAACAATGCAAAAATGTACATCACATATAGCCTGCATGTGGATTATCTGGATTTGCTTCATTTTGGTTTTGACAATCAATGCTGCCTGAAGAACAACTCACTCTAGTGACGCCAGCTGAGGGTGTAGCCTTTCCACCCCAGGCATTGACACTAACGCTTGCCCGACTGTACATGGAAGGTAAATAAAGCTTATGGGCAAATACACGTTTGAGTGGGGACGCAATCTTCTTTAGTTCGCTTAAACACAAAATGAGATATCGGTCTAAAAACCTGAACCCCCCTCTCTCTCACTCCCTTATACACACACACACACACGCGGTGTGCCAAACTATTATTATGTGTTAAATTGAACAGTAATTCAAATTTTAACTATTATTTTAGAATGGACTATTTACTTGTTTAATTTTGGGCTAGTGAGAAAGACCTGTGGGCAAGTACTTGCCTGGCGGGCCTCTGAAACCTTAGTGTCAACCCCTGGCCCACTGTCCTTTGTTGTTACCAGTTATCTACCTCCATTGAAACATCCTGCACAATGTATACTTTACTAACTCATCTGCAGCAGTGGAATCTCAGCCTTACATCTGTTTTCCGCTGTAAATCAGCCTCTGCTGCTGAGGAGGGATGCCTTCTTTTTCCTCTACCCTCTCTTTGATGCGCTCCACCTTAATGGAAATAAGAACAAAAAGTTGTCAGACACAAAGACAGATTGTTCATGAGCCTTGTTCCATTTTGGAAAAGAAACATTATGCATACCTTATCGGTGGGCTCAATGTCAATCTCGATTTCCTTGCCAGTAAGTGTCTGGAAGTGGAAAGAAAAGAAAAAAGAAAGCTCTGATTTAGGCTACCAGAATTGTTCAATAATACAGGAGCAGTGGTGTAAAGTAAATAAGTCCAGTTACTCAAGTACTGTACTTAAGTACAATTTTGAGGTTTTACTTTACTTGGGTAATTCCAATTTCCATTAGTTTTACTTCTACTTCACTACATCTCCAAATGTATTTTACTCCCCTACATTTATTCAAAAACTTGTTACAACATTTTAAACATCTGCTATTTTCAAACATTTTTACTTTTGGTACTTGCCAACACTTTCATGAATACTCAAGTAGACTACTACATTTTGAATTCTGATATTTTACTTGTAGAGTATGTCTACATTGCAGACTCGCAGTATGGATACTTTTACTTATAAGTAAAATATGTGAGTACACTGTACAGGAATACAATATAATGTAGCCTACACATCCCCTTGCTTGAGTCTTGAGATGACTGTGATACTGATACTGCATGTAGAATCGCCTTACCTTCACTTTAATCAACATGTTGACTTCTTTGCTCTCCGAAAATCTATTATATTGCTATAAATATGTGTGCACCGTGTCTGTTCGGAGATTCGGGGAAAAACAATGTTTCGTTTTCAAAGTAATAAATAGGTGACGAGGAAATTTGATTTAATTTCTTTCCTAAAATTTCAGCTCAGCGTTTACGTCTCGCGTCGCACTCCTCAAGAATCCCACCAGATCCTTGTCTGAAACTCAAGGGTTCCGCAGTTTGATTTCGCGTGTATTATAATAGTTTTGCTGCTCAACTCTACTAATTCGGGGCAGACACATAAACATGAACTCTAAATATATTCAAACATACATTTAAATGTTATCCATATGATATAGTCCCACGGCAAGCAAATGAAGTGGCGTTTTAGTTGCCAAACCTGAATTGGGTTAAACCACAGGCTTTACGACACTTATTACGCCGTCAGACAGGGCAGTAAAACGTCACGACTGTAGTTTTCACTGACACTCCTTCTACTGCTGTGAGGCCTACGGGAACTACACTATGTGTCAAGTCAAGGTCCGCCCCCGTAAACATTCCCACTTCGTTTACAGAGGAAGCACTGTGCGTGCGGAGTCAGACAAAGATCTCATAACCTTTTATAAACGTAAGGTAAGTTCTTCCTCTTGCTTGCTGTTATTAAAACATATACATATGATAATGTGTTTGAAAGATTTCGTGCACTTACATACAGTTTATTTAATTTTTAATGAATGGCATATGATGTATGATCTTGACTTCTTGATGCTAAACTGGGTCGTGCGGTCAGAATGAGCTCAGATTAGCGTACGGCATATTTGATCTGTATTACGTTAAGAAAGGTATGGCCTATTTGTAATTTTTAGACCTGTGGTCATTCTCATTACATAAGAGTGACAATGGCATTGTTCAATTTACGTCAATACATTAGTTAACCCCAAACGGGGTTCTCGAACTACACGCGAGGTGACACTGAGAGAAAATCCAGTTGATTGATTGATTGATATAGATAGATAGATAGATAGATAGATAGATAGATAGATAGATATAATACTTTCTTTATCAGAGGTTTATCAAAGGTAGCTCTGGACCAGAGCTAAGGAAAAGGTACAGGACAGTACAGTACAGTAGAGTTCACTAATGATACTGTATACAATACTGTATTCTCTACATGACCAGTGGTGTAAAGTATCTAAGTACATTTACTTAACTACACTTTTGAGGTATTTGTACTTTGCTAGAGTATTTCCAATTTCCAGTACTTCTACTCCACTACATATTGGATCCAAATCCAGAGAATAACACATTCGTTGGGGTTTCTGTAGCACTATGCAGCTGTTAGGGGATTTGACTTTAAAACTAAAAGTACATGTTGTACTCAGGAGGCAAAGAGATGATTGAACATTTTAAATTCCTCCAACAGACACACATTCTATTGTAATCCTTTATGCAGAAGAATGCCTCGCATCGAAAATGACATCAAATTGGACTTCAAGGACGTGCTCCTTCGGCCGAAACGGAGCACACTCAAGTCTCGCAGTGAGGTACAGTATCTGTCACTCAGTCACAACAATGTTGTGTTATAATTATAGTGCTCCACTACTATCCATTAATGACTGCTTAGAAGTATTTATACAGTGTTCATTATATCCTCGTAGACCAGGCTTGCAGTGATAGCCTACCATAGACCTTTTAGTTTATGAGCTTAATGTGTTGTCATGAAAATACGTAGTGTCAGACACATTAATCACTTGCCATCCTATAGACTGCAGAATATGATGTAACAAAAGTAGAGATTCAAACTGATACAGAAACGTATGTTTTCCCAGTTGGGTGCACTAGCATTACTAGTATAAAATGTCCAGATTTGTTTTTTGATGTTTTGGACAAGTAAAGATACTTTTGACTACAGTTACTGTTTGGTGCGTCAAGCTTATTCCACGCTGCTGCACAGGAGTGCACATTTTTTATGGGAAAGGAACACACAACAACACTTCAATCCTATTGTACTGTTTCTCCTCTTCCTAGGTGGACCTGCTGAGAAGCTACACCTTCAGGAACTCAAAGGGCAGCTACAGAGGTATCCCCATCATCGCTGCCAACATGGATACTGTGGGAACCTTTGAGATGGCTTTGGCTTTGCACAAGGTACCGTAGACCAAAGCATCTACATGCAGTGTAAAAATGTTCCTGATGAACTGCAGACTTTCTTTGTTGGAGCCCTTTGTTTTGTCTATCCATGTTATGCTCCAACTTCTTTACAGAATGTAATCTTAAAGGCAGCCAATAGTTCTAGAAAAGAATGTGTTAAGGACCTCCTCTTCAGGGGTGATGAACCTGCTTTTTAAGCCCAAATGTATACAATAGATCCTCAACTAGAGCAAAAAAGCCTCCCAATTATCCCCCATACCATATCACCTTTGTAACACAGTTGAAGAATATGTTAACATTTTACCATGCAGCAAATGAGCAAGTTTGGGTTAAGATTTCAGATTTTGAAGTTCCTCAAGGACACTTCAACAGGGACACGTGGTGGTTGACAGCTATGGTGGCAAAACTGTGACCTTTCAATAATATCCTGTTATTTCTCTCTCTCTCCTAGTTCACTCTCTTCACCGCCATCCACAAGCATTACTCTGTGGATGACTGGAAGGAGTTTGCAGCAAAAAATCCAGAGTGTGTCCAGGTAACTACTGTAATATGACACGTATTGGATGGAATTTTTCCCAGTACTTTGTTAATTTAAATGTAACATGGTGTAGTGACTCTCATTATCTTTCTTCTCCCTTTGCCTGCCTGCCTGTCTATCTCTCTTTGTCTGTCAGAGTGTAGCAGTCAGCACAGGAACCGGTGAAGGAGACTTTGAGAAGCTCTCAGCCATCACGGCGGCCGTGCCTCAGCTACAGTATATCTGTGTGGACGTGGCTAATGGCTACTCTGAACACTTTGTGCAGTTTGTCAAAGACGTCAGGCAAAAGTTCCCATCACACACTATAATGGTCAGTGGCTGCACTGTATGCTGTAATAATATGATGGTAGCAGTTCTTAATCTGTTTTCATGAAGACAGATACAAACACAAATCATAATGGCTTTTTGACTCACTCAGTCACTCAAACACTGACTCACTCACTCACCCAATAAGACCTAGTCACTCACACTAAACGTGTTCATCGTATCACATCGTTTTGATATTTTGTACCTCCCTTAGGCAGGGAATGTGGTGACGGGAGAAATGGTGGAAGAGTTACTCCTGGCTGGTGCTGACATCATCAAAGTAGGCATCGGGCCAGGTGATCTTAATATGCTACTCACCGACACTTATTGCTGCTCAGACCCTGGACCCTGATCTGTAGATTAACCTCATGGATCTTCTCCTCCTTGTCTGTTTCTGTCCAGGCTCAGTGTGTACCACACGCAAGAAGACAGGGGTGGGGTACCCTCAGCTCAGCGCTGTGATAGAGTGTGCAGATGCAGCTCATGGCCTGAGTGGACACATCATCTCTGTGAGCATCTAAAGCCTGATTCATATGACGGAAATAGACGATCTACAAGCTCACAATGTGTGACAGATGTGACGCATTCTAAACTTGTAGATCTGCTGTTATCGTTGCTTGACACCATTGTATGATGGATCATAATGTTTTCATTTAGTGGGCTGTTGGACACTCTGCGTTGGCTCATTCTTCTACACTTGGATGGTTTTAATATACTAAAGTAAATACATACTAATGCTGAAAGAGCACACATCACATTTTCTTTCTCTCTCTCCTTTATGTAGGATGGAGGATGTACTTGCCCAGGAGATGTCTCAAAGGCTTTTGGTAGGATTAACACTTTCAAATGACATTCATAATGGAAAACACAATTATCCATCCACATATATAACACAGCAAATCGTTACACCATTAAATTGGCTTCACTGCCTTGTGACTCACAGGTGCAGGGGCAGACTTTGTGATGCTGGGTGGGATGCTGGCTGGCCATGAAGAAAGCGGGGGTGAAGTCGTCGAGAAGAATGGCAAGAAGTTCAAGCAATTCTATGGCATGAGTTCTGACACAGCCATGAAGAAACATGCTGGGGGCGTGGCTGAGTACAGGTCAGACAAATACAGTTTTTATGGTGGATTTAGTATTCCTGCAAATAAATAATTTTATTAGATGGCCACCCTAGAAAGCATTATGTTTAGGCATGTTTGGACGCTGTTAGTATAATTAGCTTTGGCTTGGCTTCACTGTGATTAAGTTAGGTTAAGGATCTGGAGTTCTATTTTGGCCATCTAGTGAGAACTTTATAGCAGTGATAGCTGAGTGGTTAGTGTCCATACCTAGGACTCCGGTGGTCCCAGAGGTCGCAGGTAAGATTCCCCGCTCCAGCTATCACTGCTCTCCTTCCCTCGTGCTCCTTGTGGGCAGCACTGGGTTCAGCTGGGTTAAGCTGAAAACTGAATTTCCCTTATGGGATGATGTAGGTAAATTCTTCTTCTTAACTGTAATAAATAATTAACAGATGCAAAGGTTGGCTAAAAAACAGCAAAAGGTATTCTTATTCTAAGAAGGCAAACTCTTACAGACTGTTCACTTAAGACACTGTTATATTAGTTCCAATCCAGTTTTCCTTTTGTACCCACAAGAGCGTCTGAGGGGAAGACAGTGGAAGTCGTGTACAAGGGCCCAGTGGAGATGACGATAAGAGACATCCTGGGTGGAGTGCGCTCCACCTGCACCTACGTGGGAGCCGGCAAGCTGAAGGAGCTGAGTCGCAGGACCACCTTCATCAGGGTCACCCAGCAGCTCAACACTGTGTTTGGTAATGATAGCTAAACCATTCCTCAGGGGATGTGTTTGCTTCTCTGCCTGGTCAGCATCTGACACACAGAAAAACACGCGCGCACTGTCACATATACTGTATACACGCACAACGCACATATGCGCACGCACACACACACACACACACACACACACACACACACACACACACACACACACACACACACACACACACACACACACACACACCACTGTATTTCTTACCTAAAGGTCATATAGCTTCTTGAGCATCTTATATATATATATATATATATATATATATATATATATATATATTTGATGTTCATGCTTTGGTCGAAAAAGACTGTCACGGTCAACTGCCTTAGTTATTCCAAGTTACTTCATTTATGGATGACTAGAAAATATTTTTGCTCCACTCCCAAGTCTTAAGTTATTCCATAAATTGATACAGTATATGATTGATATATTATTTTACACTGGTCAAAAAGTGTTTCGGTTTCAGTAATCAACGGTTCATGTTTTAGGGTTCTACAGTTCAAGAAGTACTGTACGTGTTAACATCTAATTTCTATAGGCGTTCTTATCATTCCATGTGAGCTTTTAATCTTCCCTCAAATTATAATGTAAATTTTATGTGTTTTTATTTTGCATCTCACTGCCAAGTTACAAAACCATATGCCATAAACAAACAGTATATACTGTATATGTATGTGTGTGTATGCACACGGACGGTATATACACATACACAGTATTTCTCTGTATGCAATACACTGTATGTAACAACCCAAAACCCACATTTCAGCATGTCTTAAATTACTTAGAGCTAAATATGTATGCAGTTCCTTTATATTAGTAGCCAGTGAGAGGGTGAAATCTCTCAATTGTTCCCTTAAAAGTGTTGCACTTTATTGATTTGGAATATCAAATAGTTTATTATAGTTACTCTCCCTTATATTCTCTTGAACATGCAATTAATCAAGCATATTTATGAGAAAGAAAAAAAAACATTACTTTCAATATGCATGCATGCATACAGTCATCATTCCAATTAACGTACTGTATGAATGTATCCAGTGAAAATTACACTGCCTTGACCATAACAGCAATGTTTGAACATACTGTACACATGCTGACCACATCTCTGTTCTGTTGATGTTCCTGCTGCTGTATATTAGATTGTACTTCTGACCAAAATGTTTCAGTCAGTGTCAGTGAATATATTTTATAATAGCAGTATTTGACACAGTGCCAGTTTAATTACTATGGTCCAGTTTTTGTTTCATTTAAATGTGTAAATTTGGTTAGTGGGGTCCATTTATGTTGACAGCTTATTATTGCATGTGAAATGTTACATCGCTGGTTTTTGGCACAAACCTTGTATCGATTGACTTTTAGTTGTCTTCCTAAATTAATCTGCTATAATTGTGCTATATTAGTAAAACAAAAACAAAAAAGTCAAAGTGAAAGTAGTCTGGTAGTCTGTGGGTTTTATAAATATTGAACCATTAAAAGGTTTTAACAGGATCTTGTGACTAAATAACTACAGTGGATCCATTGGAACATTCCATTTCTAACAGTACAGTAACAGTTTTGTACATACTGTACAAGGTTTCTACCCAAAAGCGATGACATGCAATTTGGATGTCACATTTTGTCATTCTCATTTTTCACAATAAAAATAATCCCATACAACATCTTAGTTTCATTATTTATTAGTAAGTCATCCGCAAAATCTGTCCAACAGACACAAAAAAAAAAATTACATTCGAAGTGTATTCTGATTGTCTCAAAGTATTCAGGAAGCATGGTATTAGCATTCTTTCACTGTACAGTCTGTAGATCAACAAAAAGCAAAAGGAAGCTGCAGAGAGCCTTGCCATTTCACAAAGAACCTCTGTGATGGTGATGGATGGCTCACCAACAATTCTACCACAAACGTGTGACTGTTGCAATGTTGGCTGTATCTTTTTAGAAATTTACTGTATATAAACACTCACATAGACACTCCCATGGTTACAGGATAGGTGGGCACAGTGTCCACTATTTCAGGTGCCCACATGTCCCTAGTGCCCACTCGTCCAAGGTGTCCATAATGTTTTGGTGCTCACCTATCTGTTATCTACCAGAGCACTTCTACTTCTTGGGGTTGGGAGGTTTCCACATCTCATTTTCACCCAGACCTTTAATTAAGAGATGAAAAGGTGCGTTATTTCCCAGGTCATCTTCTAGCCCAGGTGGAGCTGATGTGATGCATGTCTGAGGCCAACAAGTCTCTGAAGTGCATTAATGTCTTGATCTGAACGAACTTGACACCTTGAACACCTGTGAAAAGGAAGGATGCTTGAGAGCCTTGTTCATTGGTCCGCTGCTTGCTGAGGCATTTTCATTTGAAAACAACTCTTCTCACAGGTCCAACAGTGTTTTCCAAACATGGCATCACTACCCAATTTATTGTTGCGAACCACCAATTTGTCAGGGTTGCGAATAATAACGTATTAATATTTTCAAATTTTTAAAAAGAAAAAGAAAATGTATAAACATTTTTGGAGATGCCTACAAGCTCACAACATGTCCTTGTAGATGTGCTATTTAAAAAAAAACATTAATGGGGATTAATTGATTAATTAATTTCATTCATAATAATGTATTTGTGTAGGTTTGTGTCCCAGGAGACCACCCATCAACAGTAGAGGGCGCCAAAAGCTTGCATGCTTAGTAACTTACGTTAGGCCTACTTGTTAATTTCTAGATTCTAATTATTACAAAACATACATTATCCACTTAGTCGATTTGAAAATCGCCGATCTACAAGCTCACAATGCGTCGCATTGTGAGCTTGTAGATCTGCTATTTATATTTGAAAACTTGAAATGGGACTTCTACATAATAATGAGTAGTAGGCCTACTTTTACTTTTGATACATGTCTTTAAGTTTAAGTAGCCTATTTTGACACCGATACTTTTACTCAATCATTTTTAAATTCCGTACTTTTACTTGTAACGGAGTATTTCTACATTGCCGTATTGATACTTTTACTCAAGTAAAATTGTTAGTAACTTTTCCATCACTGTCCAGCTGTAATAATTGGAGATGAGACTCTATTGGTCAGCACTGGGTCAGAGGGTGTGGCATAGAGGGCAGGTCGTTTCTGTGGGATTTTGCTGTAGAGAACTTAACTGCCAACAGTGCAGCTGAACTAGCAACTATCGCGGTAAGTTTAAGATACATTTAATACACATTTCAATCGTTGTATTTCAAAATGGCTTATGAATGGAATAACAGAGGTGCATGGTATCGCATTTTCTTAACGTTTGGCAGGTTTTTGAGAAGATGGTATGCCTATAGGCCCAGACAACCATGCATGCGCCTCAAATATTACAGAGACTTAAATTCAGGTGACCACCTGTTACCAGTTAAAAGATTGAAATTACTTCTCTGTCCAGCTTAATTTGGCTATTTCCTAAAATATTTGACCAAATTCATCACAAATGAATGGGACAAATGTCCCCCCGTTGCAGGTTTGTAATCTTTTATGCTAAAGATGGCAATTACTCCACATGTAGGCTAATGAAGAATATGGTAGCATATTGGGAACGCCGAGTACGATTTTTTACATCTTTATCAACCATGTTTTCAGAATTGTGTAAATGTAGCTTATCAATTTCCTCTATAGTTAAGTGTAACAGGGTGGACATGTTATGCTTGACCACAGCTGTAATGCAACCTAACCTGATTAAACAGTGATACTTCTTATGGTAAATGGTTTCCTTTCAAAATATATGCTACTTTCTGAAGTCATGTGCCTAGATAAATATTCAGCTGCATTTACAGGTAGAATTTGCATTAGCGTTACAGGCGGGACAGTCAACTGAGGGACACGTTCAAGATTTGAAACAAAAAATACATTATTCACAAATAATGACATTTGGTGAGAAACGCATACTATACAATCATGATGTCAAATCTTTATATTGTTTGAATTGTATTACATTTGTTACTGAAGCTGAGTAAATATGATCTGGGACATGGCATTTAGCTTACTTCTAGTGATTATTTTATATTTAATTCACCCTGAGTACATATACATTTCCTATTATATGGAAAACATTTAACAGTCTAAGAAAGCCTTTCCTATTTTGGTATGTTATGCTTATTTTACAAGATATGCTGTATTATGGGGACACAAAGGGCACTGAATACTAGGAATGACCCTTATACTTCCCTCACAGTGGGTGACTCAGAAAGAAGACTGACTTCCACTCAAAGATGCGGGTCTTACTGACTGCAGCTTCAGCGGGAACACGTCCCCAGTCAAACCCCCTCCAGCAACCCCGTGGTCCTGCCCCAGGAGCATTTCTCCTCAACCAGAGCAACATGCTGTCCCTTCCCGTGGTCACTGACGGTCTTAGGGTGCTGTGGGTGCATTCAGACCAGGCGCGTCAGCAGTTGGTGGAGCTGGACTCTGTGGCAGAGCTAGTTGAGGCCCTCAACACGTTCCCGTATCCGACCAGGGGGGAGATGGCTGCTCTGGCGCGCCGTTGCTCACTGCAACTGGACCAGGTCAGGGTGTGGTTCATGATCCAGAGGCTCCGCTATGGCCTCAGCTGGGACTCTGAGGATATCTGTGAGGTCAGGCAGAGACTCCGCTGCTCGGGTCAGACTCAGGGGGTCGGGGAGGGTGGGCAGGAGAAGAGAGGAGAAAAGACAAGCGAGGGACAAGGGAATGAGGACAGTATGGATGGAGAAGCTGGAGGGGAACATGAGGCGGAGGGGGAAGGAGTCAATGTGGCAGAGAAAAGGCAGGAGGGAGGGAATGGCGAAGGAAAGATAACTGGGCAGGAGCGAGTGGAGATAGTAAGGAAGAAGCTGGGAAGGTCGATGGAAGAGGCAGGGAAGAGACGAAAGACAAGGTGCAGAGATAAGAAGAAAGCTGCAAAAAGGAAACGGGAGAAGGCAAACCTAAAAGGCATGGCTCAGGTGCAGCCGCTGAGAAAGATGATAATGACCCGCCTGTACCCAAGCAGCAATGACTACAACCACCTGATTTCACAAACGGGACTCTCACGTAGGTCCATCAGTAACTGGTTTTGTCATCTCCGCTACCGGATCAAGAACGGCAGCAACCCATACTGGCTGACGAAGCATGCATGTCACTGTCTCCGTAGAAGATTACAGTACAGGTACAAAATGCAGGCGCTGGCTAAGGCAAAATCGGTAAAGGAGAATCCGCCACTGAAGGTGAAGCTGGAATGGGAGCGACACCGTCACTGAAAGTGAAGCTGGAATGTAATTTCCACTGCAGTATAAATGATGCTCTCACTACAACTTGTGTATTTTAAAGATATACACACACACTTGCATAAGGGAGCATTCATAAGACCTTACAAAAAAGTATGGGGCTGTTACTGTGTGTTTATTTGTATTTTTGTGTATGTTTCTTGAGGGAAAAAGATGTTTTATTTTATTTTCCGTTCAACAATATTTACCTCTGAGATTATTCAGCCAAGTATATGAGGGTTATATTTGATGCAGTAGGTTACATTATGCATTAGGTTACATTATGCGTTATCATTCCATATGAACAATGCTATGTCTGATAACAATCTGCCATACTGTAGCATACATTATATTGAAGATATTGTTGTCTAGAGTCATTATGTTACACATGCTACATAGCCTGTCACTGAATGTAAGAGTGGCTTTTTTGGGGGGGTCCTACTTTAAATAAAGATATTTTTATTTTCAGTTTTCTGTAACTTTTGTCACAGTTAAAGGAGTAGTTCACCTCCAAAATGACTTTTTTTCCCCCTATTGATTACTGGAGACTTGAGCCAAAGGCATTTGGATCCCCAAGCAGAATCAATGGGGGTTAATTTATTGTAATCAAATTATTGTCTTAGGAATGCGAGAAATAAAATAAAACGAATGTTTTATCTCCATGGTGTAATCAATAGGAAAGAAAGTCATTTGGGTGGTGAACTACTCCTCGCTTACGATAGGTTGTAATACCACCGTTGTTGACATATTCTTGCTATGATAAGCGGTTTGTATCATGAAGTATTCTTGAGAAATTACTTCCTCCTATTTAGGAGCTTGAATATGGAAAATAATATAATTTATTGATACCCACATGACAAGCAGATATCAAAATAATGAAAAGATGGGAAACAATTACACCAGATTGATAAAAGACAACAACAAACAAACAGTAAAAACTGTGTTACTTTTAAAGCTACAATTAAATGGATGATTCCAAGCTCTTAGTTCCAGGTAGCCACATATTCATCCCCCTGTGGCTGCCAGAACTCGGCTCCTTCAATGATGCGACGCACAATGGAAGCAGATTTGATCAGCAGGTGTCCGGCTGCATGGAGCAAAGTGGAGGCTACACGCAGAACTTCTCTGAGGAAATGACAGAGAAAGAGAGTCATCAGTCAGTGGTTCTCAGCCTGTGGGTCGGGACTCGGGACCCCCAGGGGGATCCCCAAATTATTTAAACTAGCCCTTACCCGTTCAAAGATATGAGCTCCAAAATGATGTGCAGTGTGTGGGTTATGGGATGTGCACTGTGCATACAGTATATGAGGGATGGAAAGTAACTTTAACTGGTGCGTGCATGATAATATGTAGGAGCATCAATGTAAGAAATACCCGTTTCGTTTAATGGCTAACCCCCCCCCCCCCCCCCCCGCCCGCCTGCACACACACACACACTCCCCCCCCCCCCCCCCGTGTGTGTGTGTGTGTGTGTGGGTTTGTGTGTGATTGTGCATGGCCTGAACAACAGCGCCCCTCCCTTAACATGTGTGGTCACAAAAGGTACTGTAGGCTAAATAGATATAGATACACCATAAAAAGGCTATTATACAGCATACGATTTGTGAAAGTGACAAACGGGCTTCACAGTTATGTCAGGTGTGTTCATATGCTGATGGTGATGCGATTTCAGATCAATTGCTCCAGCCACCGAGGAGAAACGCTGTTTCATACAGACAGACACTCACTCAGACAGACATTCGCAAAATTATAGTATAGATGGGGGTCCTAGTTAAAATATGATTATTTTGAGGGTCATGGCCTGAAAAGGTTGAGAACCACTGATCGAAGTAGCCTAAGCCTGTACTCATGCTATCAGAAACTAAATCATACTCTGGTTAGATGGTAACGCTTGCTGAGAAGAACTGATCCTGTTTTTATAAATGTGTTTAAATAGAAAATAACCAACAAATACTGTATAATCATCAGGTTACGCTACTTTAATGAAGTCATTTCATTTCACTAATTACAATCTAAGAAGCTAGTCAGGAATCAAAGGATTACATTTCAAACCCATATACTGTATGTTGGTTTGTGTGAGTGTTTCTGTGTCGTGTGGGGATTTAAGGGGAGCAAATGCTAATTTCGTGCAAATTTGTCTTAAAACGCAAAATTTTGCACAGATGTAGCTCAGGGCATGCTCTAATGATTTAGCTAGGGCGCCCGAGTCGGTGACCTTCGGGGTCACCACAGCTCCAGAAAACACCCACAAAACTCTGAAAAGTGATGACTAATCACTTTTCATCACTTAACCATCGTTCTCTGGGGCCATTTGTAGCCCAAGGAATGTTTTTTGTGCAAAACAAATGCTTGCAATGGATTCAGCATACTACTTCCCTACTTAAAGGGTATTTTCCTCCTGTATTGAAAGTCGATGGGAGCCCAACTTGATTTGGCCGCTGTGGCAACCCCGAAGGTCGCAGACTCGGGCGCCCTAGCTAAATCGTTAGAGCATGCCCTGAGCTACATCTGTGCAAAATTTTGCACTTTTAGACTGATTAGCACGAGAAAAAAACCCTAAGGCCTCCGACTAACATGAATGCTCACCCATACATGCATCGTTTTCTGAGGCCATTTCTAGCCCAAGGAATGTTTTTTGTGCAAAACAAATGCCTGCAATGGATTCAGCATCATGACAAACCCCTAGTTAGACCCATCAGATCCTACTTAAATACCCAGAAAAACATTTTTTTTTCTGGGTATTTTCCTCCTGTATAGAAAGTCAATGGTAGGCCAACTTGATTTGGCCGCTGTGGCGACCCCGAAGGTCGTCGGCTCGGGCGCCCTAGTTAAATCATTAGAGCAAGCCCTGGGCTACATCTGTGCAAAATTTTGCGCTTTAAGACAAATTTGCACAAAATTAGCATTTGCTCCCCTTAAATCCCCACACTAGTGTTACTGTACTGTGTAATTTCGTGCTACACTCTGTGCAGGTACACATTTTCAACTATAGGGCTCAATGATTTGCTTATTGTGTCTCTTCCTCTTTGACTAACCGTAGTATCTTCTTGGGCCCCAGACACTGGAACTCGGCACCAACAGAATAAAGGCCCCTAAAGGTCGCGTTGACACTCAGAGAACCAAACACATCCTTGGGATTCATCCTGTACAGGTCAAAGGTGACACGGGCTATGTCTTTTCCAGCCCGGGGTTTGTTATATTCCTGAGGATGAGACCTGTTAACAACGGCACCCTGGTGGTAATAGACAAATGTGAAACAGAAGTTACATTTTCTGAGATCAATAATAAGATATTCAATCTCTGAATATTGTTGCACATGTCTAGAACAAACAAAACAATCGATGTAAGTATTTGTCCAACAATCATAGGACGGGCAAAGTCAAAGTCAAAACAGATTAGAAATGTAGGGAAAAAAGTATTCATGTGATCAAACAACCATAGAGATAAGATAACATTTCATTCAATTTAGTGGGGTGATGAGAGTTGGCAGATGAGAGTCACGATTGTGATGGAAATTATAAAGATGGATTTAAAAATGGAAGGAAAAGAAAGAAAGGAGCAAACGGAAACAGTTCAGAAAGTGATCAAGAAGAGAAGTATACTGTATATTTGGAATGAAAGCGAAGGCAGGCGGCATATTCAGTGACCAACATGCAGTTGGACAGTTTATTGTAAGGAAAGTGGGACAAATTATGTCATTGAGGATTACCAGGAGTGGGCTAGTGATATTTGAGCGTAACGCTGATCAGATGGAGAAAGTCATGTATATATACATGTTTGGGGAGTGCCCAGGGATGTTTTTCGACTTGGAATGAGACAATTCAGCAAGGGAGTTATAAATGAAGTGCCTCTGCATGTGAGGTTTTAGAGGCATTTGTGGACTGTGTAGAATAGATGACTTGTGTGATGCAAAAAGATTGAAATGATTTAAAGACGGGAAACATTGTGCTGAAAGCAAATCACTTGGTCTGACTTTTATAGGGAATGTACAGTACTAGGCTACTGGCTGCCGAAGGTTCTTGGAAATACATGCTAGGCCCTATGAAAGGTGCTATTCTCGACAGCCATGGACATGTAGTGTCAGTGTGTAGGGAAAACAAGATGTGAGGTGTGGAAAAGAAAAATGCAAGGAGGATTGTGAAGAAAGGCAAGACAAGCAAAGTGCGTACATTTTGGTGGGGAGCATTATGCTGGATCAGCTCAGTGTCCTAGGAGAGAGAAGTAGATGAAGGTGAGCAGGGTTTAGGGCAAAAAGAAGGGATTATCATATGCCGAAGCAGTAAGAGTGGAGAGGAACAACACAAGCAGTGAAACATTTGCATGGACAAGAAACGGTTCTTAGCTTTCATTGCAATGGCCAATAATTGTGCAGTTACAAAGTCAGAAGTAATCAAGATGTAGCTGGAAGCGTCTAGAAGATTCCTAGATGTAGGCCTATACTGTCACTACTGGAGAAGACTTGGACAATACTCTAAGCCCAAGGGAAGGATTCACACCACCTCAGGCCTCAGGGTTTGGGGTGAATAGGAATGGACAGAATATGGAGGATAATGTGTATTTTGTAAATAGGTGAACTTAGAAATAATGTTTACAGTAGGTGTCGGAATACACATACATTGGTGTGTTCCGGGCTTCCGGCATAAAAACTCAAAGAAGAAGTTGTAAACACACACACACACACACACACACACACACACACACACACACACAAAATAGTTAATTTTTGAAACTTTGAGGTAGACTTTGGGTTTGAGTGTCTCATCATTAACATACTGCCTGAGGTCTCCATGTCTGTCCGGGCTCCAGGGCCATGAGAACGGTGTTGTCAGGCAGGACCATGAGGAACTCCTCTGAATCCACCTCTGTGCCATCCTCCTCACACACCAGAGAAACACACATAGCAGACAGGGACACCAGCAATGCCTGGCATACCTGCAATATAAACAACATGAAAATACTTTCTGCACATCCAAAATCCTACATATCCTACACAAGTGTATTTATTAAAATATATAAAGGGGGTAAAGCCCTATGCTGATTTTGTAGTTTTATACTGTCTTTTTGTTGAGTGTTGAGTGTCAAGTTTAAACAACAGCAGGGTACAAACATCAGCGTGCACAAGACTGCTACACTGTAGCAGATCATCTGCTACAGTGTAGCAGATGGAAAAGGGAGGGGTCCCAAGTTTAGATGCCTCTGGGGGACCCCAATAACCAGTTTATTTTGTACTGTGGTCCCTGTTACTGCCAACCACCACTCTTGGACTGGGGTTTTGAGAGTAGACAACCATATGCCCCCTCCGATACATTAGTCACCAGGTTACTATCCGTCTGTCAAAAGTGCCCTCTCTGCACGTCCCTGGTTTGCAGTCCCTGGTTGCCAGGATCCTGTGGTGGTGGGCGGGTGTTTTATCTCAAACTTTGCAGTATTTTAGCTCTCATTCTCACTCCCTTTACCCAGTTGTGATGTCATGCTCACCCTTTCCTTCAGTTCTTCTAAGGTCCCTGCTGTGATGCCCTTTCGGGTCTCCCTGTTGTGGTTACACACTCTGAAGGGTCGTTGTGTAGGGTACCATACCCGCTTGGTTACTGATCTGTGGTGAGAGATGAAAAAGGATGAATGAAGGGATATCAATCCCAATCAGAATGACCAAAAGGTAAGTACAGTATGATTGTTTGCCTTGACGTCACTGTGACAAAGTTCATAAGCCATGTTACAACATTGTGAAATGATGACACATACAATGTTAATTTAGAGGGGATGTGTCCCTGCCAACGCGGAGATGGCTGCCAATTGTATCCCATCCCATAACAACATAGGAAGGGTTCAACACACACACACACACACACACACACACACACACACACACACACACACACACACACACACACACACACAGAAGAGATTGCACCGAATTCTGCAAGCCGTTTAGCTGATTTTTTGGCATCCCAAGTTGTTGGAAGCCTCTTAAAACCAACCTATGTACATGTAGGCAGCCAATTAGATTGCCCCTATAACCTAGCTCTGTGATAGTATGGAGGAGTGGCTGGTATATTATTACTTTAGTCATAAAAGCTTCCTCTAAGCTCGAGTCAAGGGTGCAGTTCACTTCAACAATGGAAACTGATTTGGAGCATTTATTGACAACAGCATCTGGTGTATTAGCTGAGAGATGTGCAAAGATTTCAGGATTATCAGTACAGAGTTGAAACATGGAAGGTTTGATACAGGAATGTTTGTACATTCTCACTGACAGTGTAAAATGTCCTTTGTTATGAGATCAACTATTAAGTTGTGGCATGCAATGTAAAGCCTTTCAGCAACATTCAGAATTTGTGACATGGTTTCTGTTATAAGCCCTGTGGTGTGAGGCCGCAAACATTGATGGTTAGAAGGAAACCAGAGGGAAAGCTTTAGGAAGGTCTGGTAGGAAGGATTTGTAGCACACGCGCGCGGGGCTCGCGCGCGCGCACACACACACACACACACACACACACACACACACACACACACACACACACACACACACACACACACACACACACACACACACACACATACACACACACACACACACACACACACACACACACACACACACACACCATTATCACCACATTATCTTGTTGATCCACACAAGTGCCCTTTGTTGTTGTTATCCAGATAAAGCTGAGTGCAGTATTGTGTAACATTTACTGCTTAGGCACAAATTTAACATTACGCAGAACAGTTACTGAGAGAAACTGTAGACTGTAAATTTAGGACAAACAATACAGTTGATAATCTTGATCTCATCTCAGCAGTTTAAGATATAGGCCTAGCACAAGGACCTAAAAAAACAAAAAACTAATTTGATGACAAAATTGAGGGAGAAATGTTCCCTCAATTTTGGCATTAAATGAAACTTACTACTGTACTTCTGTTGTAATATAGTGCAATGATGACGTATTATTATTACTAGCCAGCTACAGTATAGTACTAGCCACTATGTTTTCCTTGCCAGCAACAGTATACTTTGTTATCATTTTAAAGTCCATAATTTCCATAATATCAGTAACATACAGGTATATTCTGGAAATCTTTGAGATGATCATGCTTACTATGAACAGACTGCTTAAGGCCTTATATTGAGATCTAACAGGATCAACAATGTTGTTCCTGTTAGATCTCACTAAACAACACTGTTTTGAGTAGTTACCATTTAGCACCATGACAAGTATTATCTGTAGCCTACACTTACTTTAACAATGAAGATGTTGCGTCCATTCTTCTGTTTGTCTCCTCTTAAAAGTTTTATATTTCTCTGTGACTATAGGCTACTGTAGTTATTTGTGTTCCACCGATTGCAGTTGAGTTACTGAATTGGAATTACCCTGCTTGTACCTATTTGACCCAGCAATCGCTCTCAGGTGGACTTTCACCCTTACCCAAGTGATCATTCAGATGTACAACAGCAAAAGGCAAAGTACCTCCTGTGTTAAGCACATGCGTGCACGCACGCAAGTGCTTAACACAGGACACACACACACACACACACACACACACACACACACACACACACACACACACACACACACACACACACACACACACACACACACACACACACACACACACACAATCAGTTTAAAGGAGTGGTTCACCCAAAAGATTACACACTTACAACACCCCTTTGCAGCATTCCTAGGCCAATAATTTGATGAACAGTGGAGTAAATTGAGTCTCCTATTAAATGAGCAGTCACCAGGTTGGGAGAACTAGGCCATTGGTTCTCAAAGTGGGGGCCAGGGAGCCCCAGGTGTCCTTGATGGAGTTCCAGGGGTGGGGGTACCACCCATTTGTACACTCCCCCAGAGTTAAACTAACATTAAGGGGGTGGGGGGGGCACGGTGGCGCAGTGGTTATCACTTCGCCTCACAGCTAGAAGGTCCTAGGTTCGATTCCCGCCGGGGGACGCTGTGGGCGCTGGCGGCGTGTTCCTCCCTCCGCGTCATCAGCGAACCGGGGCGCCGGGGCGCCTGATGGAGGGGAAAGGAACTGGTTGGAATAACGTGTTCCTTCCACGCGCTACGTCCAAACCAGGGAAATCTCCACTGTCAGGTGAAAAGAAGCAACTTGGACTCCTCATGCATAGAAGGAAGCATGAGGTCAGTCCGTTGTCTCCCCAGGCGCGGCAGAGCCCAGGATTACATAGGCAACTAGAAAATATTGTTCCTTCGAAACAATTGTGGGCTCGCTTCAAGCCAAAAAAACTAACATTAAGTAATAAGTGTCATTTTGGGGGTCCTTGACATGAAAACGTTTGAGAACTACTGAACTAGGCTGGCAACTCCTTTACATTTTAATACTATTACTTAATTTTGCTAGGGAGTGGGACCCCCTGGAACCCCCTCAAGAACCCTGACTGGGGACCCCCACCCCACCACACCCCACCACAGCACAGCAGCACTATTTAGTGTGTGTGTGTGTGTGTGTGTGTGTGTGTGTGTGTGTGTGTGTGTGTGTGATATCAGTGCCAAAAAACAGCTGAGCGCCACAAAAATACACGTCATAGCCAGAATAGCATTGGTTGTACTCGTTTCAAAACCCAATGTTGCCTGCATGGACGGAGTTTAGAGTTCAGGCAAATAACTTATACACCTACCAGACATTAAGCACCGCCCGCTCAGGGCGCTCGGTGTGATACAGCTAGCACGCTGAGAAATAGGTTCGTTGAAGGCGGGAGCCCGGGTAGGAACAACAGCATCAGCAAGAAGGATTCACGTTTCACACACACGTACGTATTGTTCACACAACTTGTGTGAATACGACAGGTTAGCGATCAAGATCTTTCTTTTTAATCTTTGTATATATTTTTTATTTGAATGCGTTTTTAGCGCGGCGAGTTGTGTTGGCTGACACAAACGGACGGACACATACACTCCAGACAAGACAACTGAACGTTGGAGGCAACTGTTGTGAAAATGTCAAAGAAACCCGACACTACAGAAAACGGTATGTTTGTTTTAGGCCAGTCATTGTTATGTCTGTTGTCGTATAATGTTTAACGTTGTACTGTAACTAGATCGCCTAACGGATCGCCAGAGAGATTCGTTCCAGGTTCCACATTGGCCGTTTTGACTGTTGATGAGCTCAGCTGAAGGTAGAAACAATACGGTTAATTATGGGTGTGATTCTTCATGATTTTAATAGTAGGTTGTGGACCTCGCTTTATCCGTCTTGTGGTGTGCCAGAGTCGGTGTAACACCCACCCTGGATGTGGATTCGAGTTCGAACCCTCCCGTGTGGGAAACTAAACAATAGGCCACCTATCTTGTCCAGTGGCTCTCAAACCTTTTCATAAGGACCCCCAAATTGACACTTAGTTGCCCGCGGACCCCCATTTGAAAAGATATGCCAGGGAGAAGATTTTTACGGCTCTAGCTGTGATTCTCAACCATTTTAGGGACCCCCAGTTTGACATGGGCTACGGACCCCCATTTAATGTCATTTCTATCTCTGGGACCCCACTTTATATTGTAATCAATGTGACAGCATTGATTACTCTGAACCATTTGTATACTCTCTGAGTTACATAGCAAAAAAGTTCAACCACCACAAGTTCAACCACCATAAATTGATATTAATATTATGGTACCTGACTGTACTACCTTCAGCCTGGTGTAGGCCTATTCATGTCTACTGTGGGTCTGTTAAAGCCCTGCTGTCTGTGGGGGTGGAATACAATTTCTGTACTGATGTGACTGCACTGCAGTCGGTTTTATTTTAGGCCGCATCCACAGGCACAAATGTTTTAACTTTTTGATACGTAAAAGCTGCTCTGATGGCACCTGTCTCAAAGCCTATTTTACACCCTTGTGTTTGGTGTACTGATTACTGTATGAATTAGCCCAAAAATGTCTGTGATCTTACATATTACATTTCATGAATATTCCAAATACACAGCCATAGATCTGTCTCTCCGCAGCACTTAAGTCACTCATGCACTCTGGCAGAAAACGTGTGTTTAGTCAAATTTCTCCACTTTTCCACAAGCTTCACACGGACAACATTCTGTCAGTTACGGGGCCGGGACCTGAAATGACTGCTGGACTGAACATATGAAAACTTCCTTTGAGAACATGTGTGTTTGGGGAGCACAAATCTATTGGGCACACAATTGACTTGTGTGTCGCGATTTGTGTAGAGTAATTCATCACACCACCATAGATTTGTGTCTTTGATATATTCAGTCCTGCACTCATTCCGGGGCCCCTCGCCCAACGAGAATGTAGTCCGTGTGAAGCTTGTGGGAAGAAAAAAAACTTTCAAAGGGATATGAAACTAGTGGACAATATAGGAATTAATTATTGGGTGAGCACACATGTAGCGCAGAGAACATTTATCCTGCAGAGTTCAGTCTGCTAACCGTGCCTGGGCGTGGATAGGACCGATCTATGGCTGTGTATTTGGATTACTGTAATATATGTAAGATCATAAACATTCTAGGGCTTTGTATGAATCTGCAAGTCTAGTATCTGCACTGAGTTCAAGCAAATGTCACATCTTGATGTTTCACCAGATGCAACCCTTCCTTTCTCTGCGCTGCGGCTCCTGGCTCCCCCTATCCGTTTGCTATCTGCTTCCATGTGGAAAGTGGTGAAGGAGAGGAATGTGATGCAGTATGGGACTTTGGAGGAGATGGTAACATTGGCCTGTGAAGCGGTCCCTGGGTTGCTCACCTACAGACATCAGGGAAAGCTTGCACTGGGCCTGAGAGCACGAGTGAGTGTTGGAAGATGATTTTGAGTGACTGAAACCTTTGTCAACAGAATTTCAATGGTCAGAAACAAATATTAGAGATATTTTTGTCAGCAGGGATTTGTGTAATACAGAGCCCTGGAAGGGCCAGCTAAAAATATATATTTTCAAAGCGTTCGAACACCTTATATAGTGTTCAATCACTTTAATAAGGGGGTTGAACACTATATAAACCAGGGGCATAGTTCCGCCGATTTAAAACGAATCCAATACGGAACTAAAACTTCCAATGTTTGGCCGCTAGTTGCGCTGTTTTCCCCCCGCGAGGTACGAAAAATAATTTGTCTACATTGGACCCCATTCGTTTTCCCCTTTGATTTTCTAACCTTAATAAACGTTGTCATAAATACTTTATGGTTCCTGTCGCTAGTGAAAAACTCCCTTTCAATCACCATGATATGCGTTTTGAGCAAATATGGTCCCATTTATGTTAAACTTGATGATAAATTTGCGGGGGGAGGGGTCAACTAAGCTGATACCGGCTGTGTTCTTCTTCGTGTGCTGTATTTCGGGAGGCTCCGACCACATTCTCCCATGTATCCCTGCGGTTCCACGTGACCGTTGGCAGCCAATAGCATTCCTTATGATTCCTGGGGTACCTTTCAAACAATGATGGCGACACCCATACAAGGGACAAAAAAAAATCATTTTCGCTGCATAGAAAGCAATGGCGTCGCACCGTCCATATTTTTCTACAGTCTATGGTTCGAACACTTCGAAAATATATTTTGCAACGTGGCACTGGAAGGGCTCCGCAGTATTACATCAGTGGTTTTCAACCTGTGGTACTTGAGCCCCCCTCTGGTGGTACAGGTATACTAATCATCCTCTAGCCGCGCGAAAGGGCTCAGGGCTCAGAGCTCTTTTGCCCGTATATAGGCCAAAGATTTCAATCTCCAACCGCAGCCAAAACTGAAATAAATACCTTAGTCGGACTCGGCACATAAACAGTTGTCAAACGTTAAACTGCTTCAGAAAGTTGGATGGGTGTTCCCTGTGTTTTCAGCCCCATGTCTTATACAGTATGTTGGTTGTATGAGTTTGTTTAGTTCTCATTCTTTCTCGTTCTGACAGTTAATCTTGGAGCTTTGTTGTGGGGTTGATCATCCAGATCCAAAGGTGATAATCCCACACCTGGAAAGGATCCGTGTTCCTGCAGCCTCAACTTTATCGTCAGTGTATCAAAAGGTAGTTCAGATCAGTGGCCCAAATGCTCTTGAATGCTATAGTATGCCAAAGCTTTAAGTGCAGCCAATTTAAATATGTTTTTTCTTCCCTGTGAATTCAAGGAAACTTGAGATTCATTATTATAATATATGTAATATATGTCCTTCTATTGTAAATACAATTACTCTTCTATAAAGTAAAATAAAATAAAGATTCCCTGTGTCTTAGAAGAGGGATGTCAAAATTGAGAAGACAGTCGTTAGATTCCAGGATTTTGTTCAGACGCTTCTAAGGAACCCAGCTGAGAGAGAACACTTCTTCAAGGTCTGTCTGTCTGTCTGTCTGTCTGTCTGTCTATCTATGACAAATTCATATTGCTCATAAGCTACTTCCATAACATGTCATCATCCAAATCATATTTTCTTTGTTGTTAGGATATTTTTCCTGTGGATTATGGCCCCCATTTTGATCAGGCACTGGAGAAGTTACTGTGGGAGTTTCTAATCCGCCTGGACCAGCTACTTCCAGTCCCAAACCTAGCTCAGGTAAAATCAACACTTCAGCGGCTTCCCTTGGTATTGCCATATTCACTCCAGTTTCTTCTCCTATATTCATGATGAACATTATTACAGGGGTTGACACTAAGGTCTCAGAGGCACTTGCCCATCGGGCAAGTACAGGTCATGTTCTACTTGCCCGAAGGTAATGCCCACTTGCCCGAAAAGTAAATCGTCCATTATAAAATGATAGGTACGATTTTAATTACCACTCAATTTAACACTTATTTCTTTACTTTCTGGGGCTGTGCGATAAAATGTCATACCTCAATACCTCAAAATCCAAATACCAAATACTTTAGCTATGATTGAATATGTCTATGGTTTCACACTTGTTATTTTATATTTTTAAATGTAGCAACAGTAAAAACAGCACATTATAGGTAAATAGTGCTCTTATTTTACATTCCACAGACCAGAAGACACAGCACACTGGCCACGTTCAGGTGTTTAGACAGATATCTCGTGTTGTGTTTATAGACATTTGTGTCCCCTCTCAAATGAGCACTTGCCCTGTCGGGCAACCTGAAAGCCAACTTCACCTGCCCTGACGTTTTATTTACCTGCCGGGGGCAGGTGGGCAAGCCTTAGTGTCAATGCCTGTTATTACATAATGCAACAACACTCTACTACCTTTTTTAATTCCTTTTCAGTAATTGTTTGACCATCTTAACAACTCTGTGATTTCAGACTGTGTCATGGCTCAGTTCCGCGCCGCCTGTTCTGGAAGAGTGTGCGCGTGCAGCTACCCAGCCACAGCTACTCAGTCTTTTGCTTCAGCACCAGTCCTGTCTGGGCCACTTAGAGACTGCAGGTACAAACTACTTGTTAGTATGCCTCATACAGTACATAGGATATGTTTCCTGTTCTTAGGTGGTGATGACTGTCCATTCAAGATCAATTTATTAATCACAATAAGAGAATAATATACAGTATTCCACATACATGACAGTAAGAGCATATTTTGGTGTCTTTTTAATATAAATTATTTTCATGTCAGTTTATTTGGACAGAATCTTAAAGAGTGACAGAAAGTCGAGATGGCATGACATGCAATGCAGGACCATTGCCAGAATCTAAAAGGGGGGGACACTGGATAACTTTCAATCCCGATTTAGCAATGATTTGAGATCTGGTGCTGTCCCAGCACTACACGGTACTGGGGTAGTAGCTCTGTATAGACCGAGTTAAAGTCTAAGATCTCTCGTAAGATCCCAGTTGTCACAATCAAAAATGTTTATATTGGAGCTAGTCTTGGTGTGTTCTTTATCAGAAATCCAAATCCGTCCAGTGGGCACACACACACACACACACACACACACACACACACACACACACACACACACACACACACACACACACACACACACACACACACACACACACACACACACACACATAGTATGTCAGTTGTTAAATATACACTGGTGAGTCTTTTTTTTAATGTTGCTTATGATTGGAAAACTCTTAGATCAGGCATTATAAATAACCCTGCGGTTTTATGGTGGAGGCACTGTAACTTCTTGAGCCACCAGGGTGCCACTAGCTTTGGTGTAGTTTGAATTACCCCAACATTTTAATTGAACCTGAGAAGTTGAGCTCAACATCTTCTGTCCAAGCCCAGCCTGGGACCCACTTGAATCACCTTTTTATTAAGCCGGAGGTAGCCCTTTTCTGTATTGGTTATTTATGATGTTGCTTGCCACCACGGAATCTAATTGATATCAAAACAAGCTTCAGTTAAGGAGGAAATAATCGTTTTGTAGCCCATTCTATAAACTCCACATAAGTTGAATATTCATTCATAAACAAAAGGCTTTGATCTAAAATCGTTGTTGATACAAAGACATCTAGGAAACCACAGCAGTAGAAAACATTTACAGAAAGACAGACAGAGATGGGCAGTATTTGAAATACATGTATTTGAAATACGTATTTGAAATACTTTTTTGTATTTTGTAATTTGTATTTGGCTGGGATGGAAAAAATTGGATGTCATTTGTATCAAAATACTTCCAGGTCTAGTATAAATACAAAATACTTTTTCAATGTCATTTTATTCTCAAATGGACATATTTTAAACATTCACAAAGGTTTAAACTGTACATTTAGGCTGCCTGCTCCAAAGACAAACACCATAGTATGGTCAATTTATTCTTAGAAATTCTGAGAGGCAATTAATTTATTACTTGGCAATCAATCTATAAAATTACTAATCATTGCATCAATTTTTATCAAATGTATTTCATGTATTTTCAAAATACGTTCTCAGGCCTGTAATTATATTTTGTATTTTGATACATATTTTGACCCAGTATTTGTATTTTGTATCAAAATACTTTTCAATGTATTTTTGCCCATCTCTGAGTCTGAAGACAGATCACTGATAACATAGAGTATATTAAGCTCATTTAGCTGGCTCTCTGTTTAAGTGTAATGAGACTGCTGCTCTAGTTTTGACAACCATTGGCCATTACCCATATTAATCTTCTCCATAATCTTTGCAGCGTCTCTCCCTCAAAACATGGGCGACTGTATCCTGACCTCACTTTCCCTTCCACCTTCTGGGAGAGTGTCTTCAAATCAAAAAACACAACACACATCATTGTCAACTTCTCTTGGAGACACGGTATCCCCCATTCCAGTGTCAGAGACTCATCACAAGACATCCTTTATAACTCCTGTAATAGGACTCATATGCAATGAAGATGTTCCAGTCATGATGGCATCCAATAAAACGAAATCAAGAGATGATGAACTGGCAAGCTCTCGCCACGTGACAAACAAGGAATGTAAACAAAAGGGGAGCTTAGAATTCACTTTGGTCAGACAGAAGGAAAAGTCTGGGGACAGGAGACTGAGCGGGGATGATGAAGAGGCTGAGCAGGGAGCACCCAAAGGAACCAATGGTGCAAAACGCAAACAACCCCATGTAAGTGAATCTGACTCGGAGGACGAGTTGGGGAGGGCCACAGGAAGTCCGAGGAAATGCGTGAAAAAGAGTGCAAGAAATGGTGTGCCACACCAGAAAGCAAAAGAGAATGAAGAACACTGTGTAGAGAGCGGTAGAGAACAAGAGTCCAGTAGAGAGCGACTAAGGAGCTGCATGCTCCAGCGGGGTCTGGAAACACTGAAGCTACCTGAAGATCCATCCCTCTGCCGCATTGTGACCTCTTGTCTGTTGAGCTCACCCAAAGTTCTCCTCAAAAGGTCTTCGGTCAAAATCAACAGTCAGAATGGTGGAGCAAAGAAGACCGTCTTCGGGCAACCACAAGGTGTGAGGATGAAGTCGTCCATCGTGGTTCTTACGCAGGCAAAGCTGCCGAACCAGGCTAGCAACACCAGAATGCCTGCAGAGTTGGAGCTTACTGACTTCGGTGATAAAGAGTAAGATATGGAAACAACACTGGTCCTGCTAACATCATGATACATAATACGTCATTTATAATAAATAAATAAAAATAAGATTTACAAGTTGTTGATCGTCTATTTTCGGCATGCAACACCAGTGCAAAGCTAAGAATAAATCGCCCAAGCAAAACAAAATCCTACATTGAAGGTAGGGTAAGTTTGGTTGAAAAAAAGTTGTTGTTTTGGTTAAAAGGAAAGGTTAAAGCTATATTTTGATTGTAATAGCTATAGTGTTTGTACAGTAACAGGGTTTTTTCCACAAATACATTTTCAGGTGGGTGGGTTGCCAATTTCAGCCAATCAGAAGAGAGCCCATTCATCAGTTTACATTTCCAGTAAAGTTTGTGTCATCACTTCCAATTTATTTCACTTGTTTGGTCTGTATCCTGTGTGAGTTCTCTCTCCTGATTGGATAAAATTGGTATCCTGACATGAAAATGCATTATTTGTTAACTAAAGAGCTGGAGAGACGAGGAGACTCCTGTTACTGAAACACTCTAGCAATGTTTACTATCAGAATATAGAGCTATTTAACACTAAATAAAAATCACTTACCCTACCTTTTAACCAATTTACAATTAAAATGTATTTCATTGTAATAATGATTTAATCTGTTGTCACGATACAGGAATCATCCAGTATCGCCAGTGATAAGCAGCCCCCCCTCTGCCCATCACAGAAACATGGGTGAGTTTTAAGAAATAAAACGAGTATAGAATTTGCTAAGTAATTAGGATAGCAGGTGAACATCAAACCTAGCATTGTAACAATTGTCTTCAAACAAACTGTACAGCAGGGTTCCCCAATAGGCTGCCTGCGGGCCATTTGCGGCCCGTGGGGGGCTACTGTCTGGCCCCCACCAACCCCAGTAATAATGGTGGTATAAGAGCAGCAACAACACTAGTATATCGTCGTTGTCGGGTGGAAACCTTGTATCTCCAAATTTGTATGTTCTTTCGCAAAGTAAAGCCCTGCTTCATCATACAAGGCCGTCGCACAAAAGTAGTGAAAACAGCAGATCTACAATCACACAACGCCTCGCTATGCGAGGCGTTGTGTAGATCGGCTGTTTTCACTAGTTTAAATCATTTTTAAAATGGTAAATGCAAAAAAAAATGTTTTGGACATACAAGATTTTCACCCGACATCTGAACTGTCGCTGGAGTAGTGGGAACGCCACTGTCACCCCCCGGCCCTCGGCTTGGTACCCTAGACATAATTCGGCCCTTGGGGAAAACTAATTGTTTAGGGTTCATATTTTAGATTGTAATTAGGGAAAAGAAAAGGTGAGTGTTAAAATGTTTTCATTTGCTTTGTTCTATTGTTTTATCGTGTTTACCGTGCTAAAATGTGGGGCATGCGTACAAGTGGCCAAATATGTCTTTTTAGACACAATAAGCTGCAGTTTCTTTATTGCTATTTACAGTAACACTTCTACCCCCCATAAGTGACATCCAACCATGCAAGGTTGCGTTGTATCTTGGGAAATGGGAATGGGCTTATTCTCTGTAGAATTACAAATTTAGCCACTTGTACGCATGCCCCCAGCCACTGAAATAAGAATCTCTAAAACAATAGAAAGAAGTAAATGAAATACTTTTAACTCTATCTTTTATATTCTTTAATTACAATCTAAAATATGACCCCTTGTTGTAAAAAAAACAAAGTTGTCCTTTGATTGGAGCCAACAGTGTGTTTTTGATTAAACTGGAACATCCTGCAGGGGGCAGAACTTTACAGAGTTTACAGTACTTTACAAGTACTGAGGCAGGGTGGAGTGCTAGAGTAATTTTTGTGGATTGAAATGGCTTGAATCCTGATTGGTTGGGAACAAAAGGTTATTCTGTGACAAATGGAGACTGCTGGTTACACACAATTTGTTCAAGAGTTTTGCATTGAAAAAGCAAAGGAGTGATACTGGTCTGTAGTTCTTTATGAAGGGCAGATGAGACACAACCTGAGGTTGTGGATGTGTTAGTGGTAATAAATGGGAGTATGCAACTTGTCTCATTTTACAGATGCTGAGGACGATTTCATAGTTGATTCTGAAGACGAAGCCACAAAGAACTTCAAAGACAGGGTATGCATGTAAGGCTCATCTGAATTCAGGTCATTTTACACCTTCCTTTCCGGTGCTGTGAGTTTCATTAATGATTCTCTACATCTTTCAGCTTTTTGTGAAGCGCTACTGCAAAACAAAACATGATACCTACGTGCCAACTCTGAGGGAGTTTTGGAAGCCTGGGCTAACTAGGAGGAACAGGATTCTCTCAGGGTTCTCTCCAACTCCCAGATGCAGCCAGCGTTGAGTCTTCTTCGCCGCATCAGCCATGATTTTTAAGACGTGACTAGATGGTATAATATATTTATTTCTGCCCTGGATTTAAGAGTTCAGTGAGATTGAGTTGGACCTGAGATTTTGTATAATGTACGTTTCAATGTATCATGGAAGAGGCCATTTTGTTGCTTCATTGGTCACCAAATGTCATTTGCTTCATATTGGCCTATTAATATGCTCTAGAAGTGTAACCTGTTAAATGAATTGAACTTTAATCTTGTGCAGCAATGATATACACGTTGGGAATAGCATGCAATCCCATATCTATCTGTGGTGTCATTTTTTTTTTTACAATAAAATATTTTATAATTGGTACCTTGAAATTCATTTATGCACTATACAAGATGCCCTTGATGGATCACATTACTTGACCACACCAGTCTTGAGCAATATTATTTCCTGCCCAGTCTGACTTAGTTAACGGACGGTCCTGTATGAAACATTTCATGCATTTCTGCCATTTGAAAAAGCCTCTAATGTAAAACTTGATCAGCAGACAATGGCAATATTTACATCCAAGGAATATATGTAGCCTGCATTTTTTACAGGAAACTTCGATAAGAAGTATGCAAGTTGCAAGTTCCGTTCTGCACAGACAGCTTAAACTGAAATCACAGTAATGACAAACAGCTTTCCAAAAGTAATTATTTGCAAGTGACTTTTGTACAGTATAAGAACAAGTATAAAGTAGGCACAATTGAGTGAGCACTCCATCTTAATTCCATCCAAACTCGCTCTACACTAGAGTGATTAGTAGGCAGTTTTCACATCATCTTATTCCTCAATCCAATGCTTATGTATTCTGAACACTGGAAATATAAACATACTATTTGCAGTACAAATATTCTGTGTGAGATTCAGAGTCTACAGCTCATCCCTCCTGTAACTGTGATGGTCTCCCCTGTGATGTAAGAGGCGTCCTTTGAGCACAGGAACGCAATCACTCCACCAATTTCCTCTGGTTCTCCTATTCTGAATGGCAGAAAAATAAACAGATCAGTCATCATACCAGTACCACTACTAACCAAATGCTGACAGTGCAGGATTGTGTGAAAGATTTCCCAAGTATAGAAATACCTTTTGATGCAAAGCTGCTTCTTGAACTCATCCACAACATCCTCATCTTGCCATAACTGAGAGAAAAGACAGTATTGGCTCATGATTCAATTGAGCCAATGAATTGACATAACATGGATTCACCAATGACACAAATTAAACATTAAAGATCCAGAGTGTAAGATAAGGTGTGTGTGTTTGTATGTACCGCAGTGCTGAAGCGGGTCTTGATGACTCCAGGGGCCACGCAGTTGACTCTAATATTACTATGAGCCAACTCTGGGGCCAGTGCCCTGGTCAACCCCAGCAATGCTGTCTTACTCACACTGTAAGGGCCCAATGCCTAAGAAACCAGGATGTACATACACAACTGATACAAGTGCTTGTTTCATGCAAATACTTCATAAAAGCAATGTGCCACTATAGAAATAAAATAAGTAAGACAAAAAAACAGCAAAATGTTTTACATAAATGTGTTTCTAAATGTGTAGCACATTTTAACTGTGTGTATGCCACATACTAACCGGCATAGGTTGGTACCCAGCTACAGATGACACAAACACCACGCTTCCTCCTCTGAAAGAAAATGTAAACAAGTTCCATTGGAAATGATATAAAAACATTTTCTTTTTGTAATTTCAGAAACGCCTTCACATGTAATCTCTTTTAGGGGGTCTCCTCGAAAACATGTATCTTTCTCTCACCCTCTTTTTTCCATGTGAGGAACCACCAGTTTGGTCATAAGGAAGGCTGATTTTACATTTACATCCAGGATCTAGATGTAAAAGGAGGAATGAATCTCACCTCAGTATATACTACCAAAATCAGACATTTTACACATCAATGAATGGAAGAAATGGGGATGCATGTCCAAGGTAAGATAAGTTCACAATTGTACCTTGTCCCAAACAGCCTCTGTGGAATCCAAGATGTTTCCAAAGAAAGGGTTGACTGCGGCATTGGAGACCAGGATATCCACACCACCACACTGGTCCAGAGTCTGTAGGAAACACAGAATTAGTCTTAAATTATTATATACAGTATTTAAAAACAGCAAACGACTAGGTCCAGTAATACAACAGGCAAGCAGCATTGAACACACCTGGTGGTCTTAGTGGTTTACATTTCAGAAACACGTGCCTCACCATTTGAACTAGTTTTTCTCTGTCTTCACTCTTGCCAACATTACAGGTGGTCCCAGTCACTTGTATGCTCTGGCTCTTCAGGAGTTCTACAGCCTTGTCCACGTTTGCCTGGCGCCGACTGCTCACTACCACATGGGCCCCCCTGTGGCCCAGGGCCTGGGCTGCAGCCAGACCGATTCTGAGGTGAAAATAAGGCGATAGCTTTCAGATCAGGACAACAGAATCAAAGTTTTCTGTAAATGTTTTAGTGAAGTTGGGCTATGTTAGGTCCAGCCTAACAAAATGTATGTATGCATCTTCACACTGACCTAGATCCTAATACATCGATGTGCCTTCACAGTTCACACAGATAAACAGAACTGGTTACCGTACCACTCTATTTCTTACCCATCTGTAGAAGCAGTAACTATGGCAACCTTTCCGGCAAGGCTACTTTGAGACATGTTCCTTCGCCCAGTGACAGGATTGGTCAAAAGAACCCTAAAGACACTCCTCAACATCACCTGAACAGAAAACAGTGACATTTTAGATCATAATTACTATGATCTAAAATGATCATAGTTCATTTTAGACCCAATTGCTGAATGTCAGTCTCCAGGTATTCTTCAGAATATGTATGACACTGATTTACAATGACACTATTACGACTTACGAGTCCACAAGGACAGTGGTTCTCTAACTTTTTGAGCGGTGGTCACACCGTCTCCATAGCGTGGCCGTGTGTGTAGGTATGTTTGTTTGTTAGTTAGTTTGTTTGTATGTGGGTGGGTGGGTCTGTATGTAGCCTCAAGCCTGTGTAGTACCTTTTCTGACCACACATGTTAAGGGAGGGGCGCTGTTGTCCAGGCCACACACACACACACACACACACACACACACACACACACACACACACACACACACACACACACACACACACACGGGGGGGAACCACCGCTCAGTTCACACGGGTGTGATTTTTATTTTCAAGGACCCCAATAACTCAGAGAGCACAAATGGAACCACCATGGGGTCCATTTGTGCACTCTCAGAGTTACAGACATGTAAAGGTCATTTAAGGCTATGTGTTTCTGTTAATATGATAATATTTCTTTCTCTCTGCTTGTCTGCATGTACATTCGCAAAAATATAATGTTGACAAATATGTCACCCGAGATCAGAAACTTTCAGATAGGCCACGATTTTCCTACGCCCCATAGTGCATTGCGCAGACGTTTGCACCGATCTTCCGCCGCCGATTTACAAGCTCACAACGGGTTGCATCTGCGACGCGACGTGAGCTTGTATGTCTGCTGTTAAACCCGGAAGTTTGGTCCTGATAGTCTCCAGTAAACCCCCGGGGAAAATTGTGGATATGGATGGAACTAGGGCAGAGGTTGCTGGACTCTGCACTCATTGTCCAAGTGGAGTGGTTTTTGATTGCCTCAAGGCCATACCAAGCAGATCGATAAAATCATTATTTCTGTTCATGACTTGCGACTAAAGGCCCATTCCCACTGGGCCAGATAACAGATATCTGGAGATATTTCTCCAGATATTTTTCCATGCAAAGTGGATGGTAGATACAGATAAAAAAAATATTTGCCACAGATAAAAGTATCTGTGGCAAATATCTGTGGTAGATTTTTTTTTATCTGTATCTACCATCCACTTTGCATGGAAAAATATCTGGAGAAATATCTCCAGATATCTGTTATCTGGCCCAGTGGGAATGGGCCTTTATACAGTATGCCAGCCAATGTATACGATAATTCATACATCACACATTACTGTATGTCACAAACAAAAACAAAAAATATTTGCCTATGAATGGGTCAGACTAAAGACAGGATTTGAATGTTAAAACGCAAAACGGCAGCATGTACGGATAATAACTATATGTGTGCAGTTACAGCTTACCCTCATGCGCATGCAGAACTGGAACTGTGGTTTTCTAGGCCAGCGAGAAAATTAGTTATTTATTATGATCACAGAAGTTGACCGATTGTTCCAGTTTTAGTTTACAACCTAGAACGGTCATGTGTTGTGATTGGACGCAGTGTGTTCCGGGCAGAGCAGTATAATCAGAGAGTGGTGTCACCGCGGGGTCAGAAACAGCGCTGGTCACGTGGTTCATTGTCACTTTACACCTCATAGACTTCAATGCATTTTGTAAACTTCCGGTTGGCCGTTTGTCACTATACGCCAATAGATGTGTGCGTAGAAGACCTGGCCCCATGAAGTGAACGGGAGTGACGCAACTCTCCATTCTAGGGCTCTGGTTCCGGGTACATCGCCTAGTCGCTACTCGCTATATCAAAATAAGAGTTTCAATCAAATAGTTATCCTCTTATTTACACGAATTTCCTCAAGCCATCGCATCATAAACAACCATTCAGCTCTTGCAGGTAGACTTGAGCTGCACACACCCAAAGATCCACCATTCAGGAGCGATCCGCAGCATTTATTTGGTTTTGTGTGGCTTTTAATTGCACGCTGGTGAACGCATGCCAAGATGACGTCTGACTCCAATCCTGCCAATCAGATGCGCACTTGTCTGAGCCGAGCACATTTCACTACGCGATCTCAAGCACCCATGTGAGCTCCACGGTGAGCGTGGTTACACCCATCCATGTGCTTTCAAATCAGCGAGAGGACGCACGACTCCAAGGAGTCGTGATTCATTTTTTTGTTGCCAGTAAAGATGGGATTCATGGTTCTTTGAAGTGAGCCGGATCTCTGGGATCCGTTCCTTTCAAAGAGCCGTTCAAAAGACTCATTTAGTTACTTGTCACTTTGTAGATTTTGATTTAATTTAATACAAATCACTTCAACCCTATATACATTTCGGCTATGGGCTATATACATTTTGGCCATTTGAAAATAGCCGATCTACAAGCTCACAATGAATGCGTCGCAGCACAATGCATTGTGAGCAATTGTAGATCTGCTATTTTCAAATGTATTTTTTCCCCCCTACATTTTATTCATTGGAAAACTTGTGAAATGGGACATTTCGCATAATGAGTAATTTCTACTATTGGTACTGCATTTTGTACTTTTACTCAATCAAACTTCTACTTTTGGCAGAGTATTTCTACATTGCATTATTGCCTGGTAGGCGAGGTTATTGCATTATTGGTACTTTTACATAGCCTAAGCAGCCTAAGTAAAGAATGTTTGTACTTTTTCCACACCTGTTCATTTATTTAGAAAGGCTCCATATACTGCGAAACGGATCCCGTCGTTCATTTCAAAGAGCCGTTCAAAAGACTCGATTCGTTCGCGAACGTCCCATCTATAGTTGCCATCGAATAGGAATATATTATTGACCACCTATTGGCCTTGAATTCAGTCGACTGAAACAAAGTGGCTTCAAGCGACGGCAGCACCGCACACATCAATGTGAAGCCTGGAGTCTGGCGACGGTAAGAGAGAATAGAACAACAACACTTTGAGCTTTTTAATAATCTGTCCAGGCAGTGCCGCTGCGGTTTAGCCTTAACTCGGCATTGTTTTGAAATGTTTCTGCAGGGTATGACGGGTTAATAACGGTGGGTAGCTTAGCAGGCCTCGGCTTGCATAGCGGCACGGTTAAGCTCTCATTTGAACCCGCATCGACGCTGCCTTTTAAACGGCTTGCATCGTTCGCTTACTTCGCTATTAGGCGCCACGTAGTTGGACCTGCTATCACTGCTGCTAACGATGCTAATATACGCGTTAGCATTCTGCAACAGCCACTAGAACTGGGCGTGGAAAGGACAGGGCAGACAGCTGCAGCTCCACCAGCCCTGCGTTACTTCATGTGTGTCTTTTAACTTCACCACAGTGTTGGAGCCTGAACGGGAGTCGAGACTGCATTGTTGGTTTTTCTTAATGAATGCACATGGGTGACAGGTCTCGGGACGGGTATCGATCCAGACGCATGTGACTGGGTGTCCAGAGAGATGTGTCCCACCACCACGCAGAGCCAGCGGTGTATCCCCCAGCAAGTTAGTCCACCACCGGCCGATGCGTTGCTCCGAGCGGTCTACCGGGATCCACGGCTGACCTAGATGGATGAACCAGGGCCATGCCGACTCTTATGGCCTCTTGTAGCGTGTGAATATTGCAGAGGAATTACGGTGTAGTCTTGACACACGGCGACATGTCCCTCTCGGTGAGTACAGTAACGTGAACAGTGTTTTCTTTGTGTGTGCACTGTGGAATGGATCACATGTACTTCTCCACCTTTCTTGACATGATGATATGATGTCTTGTCAACTGTAAACTAAGTGGAGTTTGTGAAACCATAATATGCTCTTGTTGGGATCTTCCCCTTGGTGAGTGGGAATTTATTTTATATTTTATTTTGTCCGGTTCCTCCTGAGATCATTGTATTTAATAGCTCTCTCCCTCCATTACCCATCCCATTCTCAAACGGGCCCCACATGGCTCAATGAAGCCCCAGGGGGGTTTGGTTTGGAAAATGAAAGGGGGCTTGACTCTCTGGCTTTGAGATGGCAATTAAACCCCAAACAACAAGGGACAGATGTGGCCCCTCTCCCTTCCCCCCCTCACTCTCTTCTCTCATTACCATTAGGCCCCCTCTTGTCCATTTCAACCATTGATCCCCCCCCCCCTCTTACCAGAAGTGCAGTGAATTTGCATTTACATTTTTACAGCTTGTGCCTTTTCCTCTCTCCCTGTCTCCCTCATGTATTTGCTTGACGGGATCGTCCCTATTCTCTCTCTCTCTCCATTCAACAGCCGTAAACAATCAGCCCTTTCCCCATGTGACTTTGTGTCACCATGTCAATGTACTTGTTTGTTTGTCGTACGCAGATGCAAGACACCAACTTGTCTGAACTCTGTTCATTTAATTTCTGCTTCTTCGTGGACATTTGCTGCTGGGTGTGTTTGTTTGTATCCCTCCATTCCTCTCATTTTGTCATCTCTGCTCTTTAGACGGTCCTGGCAAAGGCACTGTTTGACAATGCAGCAGAGAGCCCAGAGGAGCTGGCCTTCCGCAAGGGTGACATCTTAATGGTGTTGGAACAGCAGCAGAGTGGAGGTCCAGGATGGTGGCTCTGCTCACTACACGGCAGGCAGGGCATTGCTCCAGCTAACCGCCTCCGCCTCCTTCAGACGGCAGCAGCAGGTTCGGATCTCCGCCGGGGCGTCAGCGAGGACTCTGTCTACCTGTCTCCCGGCCCCTCGTTGGTGGAGGACACTGACGGAGTGTACCGCTCACCGACCGGCGCGAGCGATGGGCTATACCAGAGCCCCGGAGCGGCGTCGAGGCCCGGCGAGCTCCGCAGGGTCGATGGAGGCCGGCCGCGCTCCCACTCCAGCTCCGGTACGCGGCCCCGGCCCGATTGGGATGTCGAGGTGGCGGGACGTCCCCGCTCCCCATCTCTCAGAGGACGTGCCACAGAGTCGGGAATGCTCTACCAGACTCCCACAACTCCTACTCCTGCTGCAGCGCATCATCACAGACAGCCTGCTGCTCTGCTGGCCTCTGAGTCCGTTTACCTCTCCCCTACTGGAGTTCCCAGATCAGTTGAGGAGCCAGATGACTCTACCTACCTGGTCCCCAGGGAAACGGTGGTGGCCGGACACTCTGGCGGCTGTTACCTGTTGCCCCGGGGCACACCGCTGGCCGGTGACGAGGTCTACCAGACCCCAACAGGAGGCGTGGCTACCGTTGCCTCTGGCCAGACTGCTGCAGTTTGCAGCCTCACTTTGGCCAATGGAACCCCCATTACCCCCCAGCCCAAACTGTCTCAGGAGACTCCGGGGGTGTACCAGACCCCAACCCCAGTGGGAGCTGGACTTCACAGGATTCCAGCCACGGCTTCCCCTGCCCAAGCGTCCCCCAGACCTCATTTGAAAGGTGTTAGCTGCAACCCTGCCATTGCTCGGGGCAAGCCTGCCCTGGCCACTCACCGGGGGTCCCCATTGCTGGTCAGAGCAGGGCAGAGCAGGGTCCCTGGGTCACCTAACTTTGCCCGAAAGCCCCCTCCGCCAGCACCTCCAGTGAGGGGAGTCACTAGGAAAGATGCCCCACCGTCTTCTCAAGCCGTCCTCGGAATCAACCCTCAGGCTGCTGCTACTAGAGTGCTGGAAGGAGACCAACAGAAGGGTAACGAGGAGAGGGTGAATGGAGGCCTCGAGAGAAAGAACAATTTACAGAACAAAAGTGGAGAGAATCAAGACTATGAGGATCCCACAGATGACCAGGTAAAAGAGAACGTTCACACATTGCCGTAGTCACATCTGTAAACACATCTGTTAAGTCACGCTCACCGACATGTTCCGTTATAAATCACTGACTGCACAGAAGGCTTTTTCAAACTCTGAAAGTTTGATGTCCTGCCAGACGCTTTCAAATTGATAAATAGATTGCCTATGGTCCCTCAGCTGAGTAAAGAGCCTCATCTGTTAGCGTTTAGATTTTCAGAGAGGGCACATTTTCCCAGGAAACATGTCTGTCTTGTGTGGAGTGGGAAAACATCCAATTAGATATGTGAAAACCAACAGTGGGTGAAATCTAACTTGGCAAATGAAATGCAGTGATATTTAAGTCGTGTTTCTCTTATAGAACCCATATTTTGGAGGAATTCAAACTTATTTCTGAATTTTGCTAACTTTGTTTTGTTCTTCTGGTAGGTATATGACACTCCTCCCAGTGGTAGGTGGCAGCGTCCAGCCCAAGGTGGCGATGACGGCATCTATGATACCCCCCGCGCTGTGCCACCACAAGCCGACGCTGAGTCAGAGGTAAAAACTCCATAGACCCTTTCTCATATGAACACTGGAAAAATGTCCGGGTAATCAGGTCGGGATATAGTCTGCTGTTGGCCTTTCACACATGTAGCACGCAACAGGTAAATAGCCAGTTTGATAAGGTGAACGGCGGTGTCTGGGTAGTAGATGCACACATTAGCTCCTCGCACTTAAATATAACAATGAATCACTGCAACCATTCATTCACACATTGAGACGTTTTGGGCTCAATCGGACATTGCCCGATTTAACTCGGGGGAGATGGCATTGTGAAGTCCGTTGCATGTCAGGTCCTACTGTGTCGGGACAGTTGTGTTCATACAGCTCTTCTTTTTAAAATCTGGAAAACATACATAATACAGTGCATGTGTGAAAGGAGCTCATGTCTTTCAGTGTCGCCTCAATGCTGTTGTTTTTTTTATCTATTTTTTTTCCTGTTCTAATTCTTTGTTCATATTTTTGTTCATTACTTTGTGATATTATGTGAACTAGGAGAGGAAGTCAAATTTCTTGTAAGTGTTAGTGTTAACACTATTTCTGATCCATTCTATTCTAATCCACTACTGTGGACGTTGGCACATGCAGGGAATTTGTGTATGAATTTATGTTACTTGTTACCATATTCATACACACCGGAATGACCGTAGTCCTCCAGCAGCTGACATCACACTTACTTACAGTAGAATGGGGGATTCACACTGTTGAACTCATGCCTATAAAGCAAAGTAGGACATCAACAAGAGATGACTATCAAATGTCCTTGCACCATTTCTCTCCACACATTCCATCATTGGTCTGCCCCCCCCCCCCCCCCCCATTTCTTTAGAGCAAGGCCACACCTGTCTCTGTCTGCTGGGGAAGCCGGTCTGCCCGGTTAGAAAGCTGCTGCTACTTCTATTTTCTCCTAGTCACTCCCACCTGTCATTCTCCACTCTCCAATATAGCCGGGGAGCCACTGTGCCAAAATGAGAGAAGACCTGTGATGTCATGACATACTCCAAATTTTAGTTTTTCCTATTAATTTGGTCAATAAGGTACACAGAATGAGAGGCCTGCTCTGCCGGAAACACTGCAAAAAAAGGTTTCCCATTGACTTCACTATACTGGAAAAAAACACACCAAAAAAAGTAGCATGTGAGGGGTCAAACTAAGGGTTCTTCATGATTCCATTGCAAGCATTTGTTTTGCATGAAAAACATTCCTTGGGCTAGATTTCAGCCCCTCAAACCATCACTTTTCACCGTTATTTTGGTCCGTTTTCTAGCCCAAGGAATGTTTTTCATGCAAAACAAATTCTTGCAATGGATTCAGAATCATCAAGAACCCTAGTTTGACCTCTCACATGCTACTTAAAGCATATTATTTTTGGTGTGTTTCTTTCCTGTATATTGAAGTCGATGGAGTGAATATACAAATGGCCATAACTTTTTTTTGCAGAGTTTCCGGCAGAGCAGGCCTCTCATTCTGTGTACCTTAATGACCAAATGAATAGAAACAATAAAAAGTATGTCATGACATCACAGGTAAAACCCTATTCTTTGAGCTTTTGGGCCTGTGGCTCCCCGGCTAATAGCATGGCTGGGTCCCTGCTAAACACTTCCACTCTACTCCTTAAGTGGCTGCGTCATTACTTTGTTAGTTCATTTGGCTTACATTTCCATAGTGTATTCTTTTTTTGGTACTGAAGCCCTGTGATATACTAACGCTGGCAGTTAATTTGTGCAATCATAATCTGCACAGCGATATAGTGATGGTAATTCTTATGAAAATTTGACTTATTGTGTAAAATCTGGCACTGTTCAATACATGGTTAAAAAGACATGGGAAGATAGTTCCCCTTGGAAGAATCAGGGTTACACAATTATATAAATATAGAATAAAGTCAAAACCGTGGCAGTAGCTTTAATAAATATCGTGTGACTGTTTAATTGTTACTTTTAGTGTATGGGTCCACACAGCTGTTTTCAGCACCTCACCAGCACAGGCGTGCATTCCTCTAAATCCTTTTATATGTGTGCAAAAATAGAACTAGTACCCCAATGCTCAGCGAAGGGGATTATACCAGTACAAGGTTGTAACAGTTACACATGTATACTGTATGGCAATTTTAACAGGTAAATCAGAGCGGTTAGAACTTGTTTCTTTTTCTCAGTTATTCTTTCCCCTTTCTAAATAAAAACTAAACTAAACGGAAAACCGACAAACAAACGTTATACATAACATGTTACAGTTCTAAGCAGCATTCCTTGCATCCCCCTGTTTTGCAGGTCTATGACGTTCCCACCCTTACACTGAATGTGTCTACATCAGATCTGCAGCACAGCGGCTCAGTGGCCGATGAAGTGGATGATGTCTACAGTGTCCCGACCCTTCCGGGCCTGCCGCTTGTCCCAGGGGAACACATCGCTAGCCTGTCTGGTGATGAGGCCACGCGGAAGGGCCAGGGTTACTCCGTCTCTGGCCAAGAGAAACCGCCGATCTCTGAGATATCGGAGTCCGATTGCGGCATCTACGACATGCCGGCTCTCACCCTTGACGTCCTGACTCACTCTTCGTCCTCTTCCTCCTCCTCCACCCGTCGCCTCTCGGTTTCTAGCAACGGTTCAGGTGACGTCCACTGGCGGGTTTCCCTCTCTGGCCTGGTGCAGACGGTGCTGAATGTGGCTACCTGCCCTCCGTCCACATTGTCTTCGCGGGAGCTGTCCACCTCGTTGGCCGAGATCCTGACCGCGTGGAAGGCGAGCCACACCGCTGATCCTCCGCCGCAACTCCAGCAGACGTGGACACGTCTCTCGGACCTCCTGCCTGCACTGTCAGCCGCTGGCAACGCCCCTCCGTCAGATGGAATCCTAACATTGGTCCAGCGGGCTCTGGAGGAAAGCACTCTGCTCTTACAGGCACAGGGCCGACCCCGTCTGCCTTCCCAGGATTCCCTGTCCCGTAGGCCACTGCCCGCGCTCCCGGTGACTGATGGGAAGGCACCCACGGCAGGGATGGGCTCGCGCAAAGGGAGCTGGATCCAGGAGAGGCCCTTGCCCCCAACGCCCCAGCCGGCTTTCCCATTGCCTCCTGTGCCATCAACTGTGACCCTCACAGTGGGCCTCGGTGAGGAAGAGGATGACCCCACTAATGAGTATGCAGGCATTGGTCTGACCCCCACCCCAGCCCCCTTACCCGTTGGAGACAGTGTGGGATACGTCAAGCTACAGGTCAGTCTTTGTGTTCAGCTTGAGGTGGCTCTCCACCCAACAGAGTACTTCCAACTGCTTCTGTTGTAGTCTCCTGGCATTAGTTGGAAAACTTTTAAAATTCAGATGACACCTCAGTAGCCTGCAACGCTGGCCTGTGTTGGCCAGTGTTGCCAGGTCTGCTTATTATATGCAACTTTGGTCTTGTTTTCCTGTAAAGTCGCTTCCAACTATTCACAGTTGCGGGTTGCTTTTGTTTGGCCTTGCTTTCAAGATTATTTTTGAAAATAGCTGATGTAATAGAGCTCAAGTGGTGAAACTGGTCACTTCTTTTGGGCTTGTTTTCATAGACCTGGTCGCTTGTTTCACGCAAATCTGGTAACACAAACAGGCATTTTATTAGCCTAGCTTTGCTTTGGAGTTGATCGATTGGTATAGGAATTGAGAAACAAAATTGTTTAAAAAAATTCTCTCATAAATGGCTCATAAAAACAGAAAAAGAGAAACCAATGGACAAGTACATTTTTAATGACCTCACCTTGTCCATAAAGATTTAATAGTTGTCCCAGACAACAGGACAAGCCTTATTAATGTCATGACCTGCCGACACTTTCCCACTTCTTCAGCCGCTGAATCGGTGCGGTGTAAAGCTGCTAAATGTTAAATGTTGATGGGGGGTACATTTTATGAATATACAGCTCTCAGCCCTGCCTCAGAACAGGGTTGCCTCTTTTGTGGTCCTTCCTGATGCGTTATTTCTTTCACTTTTTTACTTTCCTGCCAAGGGTGTTTTTCCTCACCCGTTTGATGGTTTAAAGTACCAGGACCGCAGGTCTACACTAGAAACTGAGGGGGAGAGAGCTTTCTTCCGTTTGGTCCATTTGTTTTTTTCTCCCTGTCCGTAGGCTAGCGCAGCACCCAACCCGACGTATTAAAACCGATTAAAACGTACGTACACCTGAACTACCCGTGGCGAACTTTTGTCTACCGTTGGGGCAGTAGTGAGGAAAATACGTTTTTCCTCTGCAAAAAGAGTGGAAAGATGTCGTTCTTCAACGTCTGTAAATATCAACCATACCTTTATGGTACAAACATGGAAAGTTCATGCAGCCAAAATCCGTCTCACTTGCGTTTCGAATCACTGTTCTGCAGCGGTGCAATACAGGCGCGCGGTCCCAATGGGAGTGGAATTGTAGCGGAGGGCGGGTTGGACCGCTCATAATGTAGAGGAACTATGCATTCCGACATAATTAACGTATGTGCTCTCTCACCCAAAACGTACACAAAATCAAACTTACAGAGGGTGTTTTTTTCCTTAATTGAGGGTCTGTAGGAATATACAAATAAACTTAATACACTTAAAGGAGTAGTTCACCACCAAAATGACTTTCTTTCTATTGATTACTCACGCCATGGAGAGAGATTTCAATTCTATTGTTTTGTGTTTGTCGCAAGGCAAAAAATTGATTATAGTAAATTTACCCCCATTGATTCTGGATGGGGACCCGAATGCATTTGAGTTCCCATCCGGAATCAATGAGGGTACATTTATTGTAATCAAATTATTGTCTTAGGAATGCGACAAAACATATTATTGAACTCAAGTCTCCATGGTATGAGTAGTCAATCGAATAATGGTCATTTTGGGGGTGAACTACTCCTTTAAACATAAGTTGGCTAGTTAAACATTTTATTTTCCAAATATGTTTCTCTGCCTTTGTTATTGCTCTTTTATGCCTTCTCTTTTGTTTTTACATTTCTTGTTTTCTTAATTTTTAATTGCAGTTATATCTATGAACATATATCCTCTCTGTCTTCGCAGGGAAAACCAGAGCCCCCTCCCGATGCACCAGTTGAGAACGGACAAACACAAACTATCACCACGGAGCCCAGGGTAGGTCTTCTTCTTTTGATTTCCACACACAAACACAAGCCTTTGCTCCCACAAGACATACAATCTCTCACACATGCATTTTCACAATGCACAGAGAGAGACGGTCTTAAACACGCATACGCGCGTGCGCACGCGCACACACACACACACACAGCACGTGTACATAGATAAGTCATTGATTCACTCTGTGAGAGTATGTGTACTGTTTACTAATGGGCAGTGTGACTCATCGACGTGCAGGAACGTTGATGGATAACTGCTCTTTGGATCTGGTCTGAGCCTGTCTGTTTGCTCACATTGTTGATGCAACATCAACTGACTCTCTAAAGTCTAAATTGCAGTTGATTGCGTAGATAACTATAAAAAATGTTTTAACCTGGGTTCTCTTCCTACACAGATTTGGTGTTCGCTTGATAATTTAGAACAGATTATCTCTGAAAGTGTGCATTTTCCAGCTGTTGCTTGGTGATGACAATGACATACTTTTGAGTTTGTTTAATTCACTGAATCTGAGTAGCTTCTGAAGCACAATCATCCGTACAACACTTGTCTCATCTGTTTACTTGAGTGTTGACTCATCTGCCAAAAACAAACACTCTGTGTTTGTTCTTCTTGCTGCTGCTGGAGGCATTGCATATTGATGGATACTATCAATCTTGTGGTTAGTGTCCATTACTGTGCACTGCACTGCCTCTGGTGGTCATCCACAATTAATAGAAACATGGTTACTACGGTTGCTTAACTCAAATTATACAACAGGTAGTTCCAACAAAGCAATCTGATTGGTTGAAATAGCTATCTACCCGTGCGAATAACAAGCATTATCACACACCGTGCTTCAAACGAGCATTACTGCACACCAAATCAAAAAAATTAAAATCATTTGTATCCTGCCTCGCTGCACTAGCACATCGCACACATCACGGCCTCGGGAGCCTTTCATGTTTTTCTTGGACATTGGAATAAAAAACAATGTTGGCTATATGTCTCGGGTCTAGATCGCATCCTGGTGAAATATCTGGCAGTGTGTGTGATCCCTTGTCGGTAATCAATCTCAGTGTGAAAACCATAACAATATTATATTATGACAGCCGATTTTCAAGAAAAACACTTGTGTAGTGTGAAATACGCAGGGGTCTTCAACAGGGGGTCGGGACCCCTAGGGGGTCACACAAATCTTTGTGTGATTGAAGCTTTTTTTCTCTTCTATATTAACCACTTGAACCCTACCGTCCATATTCTGAGAACTTAAGCCAAAAAATAGCAGATCTACAAGCTTGTGTGGGCTTGTAGATCGGCTATTTTCGGCAAAGAGGTTTTGTGTAGAGGGGGGAAAAGTAAGTATTGACGGTTCAAGTGGTTGAATATCTGAAAACGCAAATTGACATGAATCCAAAATACACTGATGTTTGTGCTGTCAAACAATGAAACTATATGGTATCTATGGGTTGTGGGGGTCCCTGCTTCATCTCTCTCTCGACTAAGGGGTCCTTGGCTTGAAAACGTTGAAGACCCCTGCTCTAACGATCCAATAATCACCGACCACTTAACTCATACCCTGCCAAGCCCGAGGAACCCGAGAATTTTGGGATGTCCCTCCCTGCCACGCCCGAGGAACCCGAGAATGGCCGCCATTTTGAAAAAAAAATTTTTTTTTTCATTTCATTTTTTTTTTTTTTTTTTTTTTGGACCCCAAAAACGTTAGTAGGCATGATAGCGATCGCGAAATTGCTTGTTTAACCCCCATACAACCCCCATACAACTCAGGTAGCAGACCTCCAAGCTCACAACAGTGTAAAACATAGTGGCTGCTATCTCATGAATGCCTGAACGGATTTCCATTCGGATTCTTTTGTTTGAAAGCTGTGAGCAATGTGGACACACGTGGTGCATTATCTAGGCATGGGTGTGCATGATCCGTGCACTATGAATTACATGGAAGTCTATGGAGACAGTTTGGCAGGATTGGAGTACGAAGGTATTGTTAAATGGCAGCAAATGAGTTAAATAGTGTGTCCGAGCCTTTACCGTGATTATTGGCACTTCAGCACTGTTTATGGAAGTTGGCTCCGCCTCTTTCCTGCAGCAACTCTGTTGTGCCAATAATCACGGTAGCGCACACTCTCTCATGTAATATTGCTTATATTTAAGTTGCCAACTCTCAAACATAACCCTCAAACTCTCTATGCTCCTCCTCCCTGCAGCTGAGCCCGTCCCCTCCCATGCCTGTCGCTCTCTCCCTGGAGGACTCGGAGCTGCTGTCCTTCTACTCCTCTCAGAGTCTGGCCCACCTGTCCTGCCTGGCAGACTCCATCGATGTGCTGTACAGCAGTGTGCAAGGGAACCAGCCTCCTCGCATCTTCGTTGCCAGGGGGAAGAGTCTCATCGTGACCGCCCACAAGCTGGTGTTTATAGGGGACACTCTGTCCCGCCTCCTCACCTCTCCCGACCTCAGGGCCAAGGTTAGGACATCGTTGTTGGTTCTGATTATTGTTTGTATTGACAAATTCATACATGAATATATATTTGTACACATCTGTCAAAGTATATACGGTAACACAAAAAAAGCTCAAGAGCTTTCCATTGTGGACCTCTGAGGGCAAATGTGTGTGTAAACTGTGTGCCATATGTTGGGGTGGTCACTGGTCACAGACTGTTGCTATTAATAATCTGGAACTGCATTAGTTTCGACAAAACTTCACACCCAGTGTGAAGTGAGCATTTCTTTTAAATTTCATTAAGTGTCCCGTGAAGCTTGTCCAATGAGCCAAGAATGGGCCAAAACCTACATCTGGCTGAGTGTTCAGTACCGCTCAGAAAGTACATTGCCTCTTTGAGGGCAGTGCCATAGCTCTCAATTAGGTCAGTTTGAAAATAGCCACTGTGGCTCAATGCTAGCTTGGTTGATTAGCAATAGCAGGTTAATGTAGGCTGAGGACGGTTGACAACTGTCAACTCTTTTACAGCTGTCTAATTATTTTCCTCCACCCCTCCCCAGGTCACAACCTCGGGTGGACGGCTGTGCCAGGCCTTGAAGACAGTTGTCGTGGCAACCAAGGGAGCAGCCCAGAACTACCCATCGGTCTCGGCCACCCAAGAAATGGTTGACCGTGTCGCAGAGCTCTCACAGCAAGCGGCAGGGTTCTCCGGCCTGCTGCAGCGACTGGCTGAAATATCTTGATGATGCCGATATGAATCTCACATTTTCGTGAAACTTTGTTTACACTACAATGTGCATTTTCCTCTCTGAAATGCCTTATTTGTTGTTCCATTTTAGTTTGTTGCATTTCAGTGGAATGGGATTTGAAGAAAACAAAATGACAATTATGGAAGAAGTGGTTAGCTGTCACCCAGCTGGATTATGAGTATGTTAGATGCTGTTCTATTCAGAGTGTGTGCTGTTTTTGTTTTGTTTTGCTTACCACTGTGCTTTGGTGCCAAGCACACATGTCCTTTTGTGTTAATAACTTATTGATAGGTTTTCTGAAGCCTTGTTGTGACATTTAAAAGTGTCCTTATGGATCACTTATCTTGGGAGCTTTGCTTTGTTATATTTGCTATATTGTTTGCCTCTCACCAGTAGACATTTTTCCTTCCTATCTCTATTTATTTAACCATCCCCCCCTTTCCCAAAAATAGCTCGGTAAATAGCACAAGCTGTACACAACGGTATTAGCTTACTTGTTAGTGTGGTTTTTGAAAGGAATGCTTGATGTCATTAAGAGTGACGTTGTGGTTGCAGGACTACAGTGTTCTGGGCTTTCCAGAAATTGAATATGAAGTGATGTGGCACATTTTCTTTTCAACATCTTACACCTTTCAGCTGTTTTCAGGGGTATTATTTCTTTTTAATCTTACATCATAAATCCCCTATAATTCCCATTGGAAAATAGACGTGAATGTAGCCACCATAACATCCCTCATTAGGATGGAATGAAACCGCTATCCTTTTCAGTACATTTCTAAAGAGTCTTAACACTTCTCATGAAGGAGATTAACCACAGCCCTGTCTGCAGAGATTGAGAGTCATGGTAGGGTGAGAAAGGACTGATTCTTTCCCACGGCCACGGTTGGTAACGGATAAGAAACCTGTTGGCCAAGTGTGCGTGTCTCTACCTGTCTTGTTTTGGCGAGCATGCTTGCAGTTGCATCGCTTCCTTTGCTTTTCCTCTTTTTGCCTTTAAAATACACTTAAGTATCTTGCCAGGTTTACAGTTCTTATCTAACTACACAAATTGTACAGATTCTCCAGGTTTACTACCTATAACTTAAGGGATTGTGAGTGACGGTAGGAACGTAAAGGTTCCTACAGTGTCCGGAATGGAACTGTCTTGCTGGAGAGATGTAGGGGGCATTTTATAATGGGTTGTGTAAACTCAGACATGATTCAACTATTTGGTTTGCCAAGTTGGTGGCATTTCAGTGTTTTAAGTATCTGAGATATCAGAGGTTTTTAATTTTTCGATAGAGCTCTTCCATTTTCATTCTCAAGTCAATACATAATTCCGTATACGCTGTGCCAAAATAATGCTGAGTGGCGTTGTGCAAACAATATTTAAAATGGAAGTATAATGTCTTGTAGTTATGCCACAGTGAAAGGATATTTGTTTTAACAGTGGTCAAATTTGCATCTTGCTCAACATTGCCCTTATTGGTTTTGCCTTGGAGTGCCACCTACTGGAAGGTCACAGTATTACAGAAATAAATGCCTGCCTGCAAAAACTGACTTGTACAAAATCCCATAGTAAAAATGACAATAATATATTTTGCTTTCGGATATGCATGGCTTTAAGTTTCTTAACATTTATATATGCACATATAACCAGGGACGTTTTCACTCAGTGAATTAAACAATATTGTTTCTGGAAAAAGTTCCTATGATTGAAGCTATGATTGCTTTTTTGTTTTTTGTAATATTTTTGTATACGATTTTTTTTTCTTTTCACATGTTAGAAACTCATTTGAGTGAGTTCTATTTGCTGAGGTCAGACGTGGCTTTACCTTGTAGTCTCTACAAGTCTACATCATGGAAGTAGAACACTAATTTCATGTCTGTCTTGTATTTCCCTTCAAAAATGCACAAATACATTTCTTTTGGTTTTTCAAAGATTAAAAAAAAACCTGTGACTCATTTAATGCCATGTATTTTTCTCCTCAAAGTACAAAGTAAATTATCAAATTTTGCTAAAGATGTTGGTAACAATGGGTGGGCACCAAGGAAGAGTGGGCAACTTGTGTGGTGTTAAATTGGCATTTTCCCCGCCAAAAAAAATATATATACAGGTATATATTATTTGGAAAATGTTATAAAGTAAAGTATACATAATTAGAACATCTATCCAGTAATTTTGGGCATAAAGTTACATGATATAATTAAGCCTAACTGTAATAATAAATGGGTGTGCATGCTGGCCTAAACTTCCCAAAGTTAAAATGACAGCAGCGACAACAACCTCCTGTTGTAGGCATAGAGTTGTATGCTATGGTTGGATGGTTGTACTGCAGTGGTTCTCAATTCTCAAAGTGGATTCCAGGGACTCTAGATTCCTTTAGGGGGGGTCTAAATTGACCCATACAAGTCTGTAACTCAATGTTCCAGTTTGTACACTACCAGAGTTAATGGGAGACCTATGGGGGAGACCTTGAAATGTAAAACTTTGAGAAACACTCTCGTGCTGTACTGACAACTGTACTTCGGCGAGAAGCCGAGCTCTTCCGGAGATTGCCGAACCGTGACGTCGGGACAAGCCGTAGCGACGCTTGTTGGGGTAGTTTAGAAGCGAACAGCGAAGAGGGGAGGCAAAATGGCGGACGAGGATATTACGCTGGATGGGAAACCTTTGCAATCGCTCCGAGTCGCGGACCTGAAGGCCGCTTTGGAGCAAAGAAACCTCTCGAAGAGCGGGCAGAAAAATGCACTCATAAAGCGGCTGAAAGGGGTGAGTTTTTGCGAGTGTTTTGCGCGTCAAATTCCGAGTCTGGCCAAGTTGAGCAGCAGCAGCAAGCAGCAGCAGCAGGCGGAGAGATATGGGGTTAACGTTAGAGGCCGTAACGTTATAACGGTGTTATGCATTAAGAAGCGGGAACACATTAAAAAAAGAAATATATGTATACACTTAAACCGCGCTGCGCGTACAAAACAAGCCGCTAGACGATGCAATTAAAATGTAAATCAATTAAAAACATCGAATTACAACTTAAGTGGAAACTACTACGGCCGCACGCAACCATGTTGTTGCACACACACACAGTTGAAGCTTGTGTGTGTGTGTGTGTGTGTGTGTGTGTGTGTGTGTGTGTGTGTGTGTGTGTGTGTGCACCTGTCAAGTGTAGGCCCGAGTGCACACACGGATGAGAGCGAGCCAGCACTGTACCACTGTACTCAGTACTCACTGTACTCACTCACTGTACTGGTTCCCAAAGAGTGGGTCGAGACTCGAGACCCAAACCAAATTTCAATTCAAAGGAGCTTTATTGGCATGAGAAAACATAACGTTTACATTGCCAAAGGAAGTGTCAAAAATATAATAAAAACAGTTGAAAATAGGGAACATATATACAGTAGGAGGGGGTACATTGTGTAAACAGAGTTATGTCACATTTTGTCGTTATATAGCCTACATGTTATAGGCTATATATAGGCCTATACAGCTTTTTTAAACAAATTAGCAGAAATATTTTTCAGTCGCTTTGGAACAAATAGCAGGTAGCACTGTAGCAGCATTTATTTATTTTTCTCAATACGATTTGAATTGTAGGATATACAAAAAAAGAAATCATGAATTAAAAACACAATTCAATTATTTTCCCCCCCAGTAATTTCATGAAGAAATCAAAGAAATTCCATAAATTAGAAAACAAATGTTTAAGAAGTAGCGAAAATAGACGATCTACAAGCTCACAATGCGGCTGCGTGCTTGTAGATCTGCTTTTTTTACACTCGTTTTTTTTTGTCCCGGACAAACGTCTAATCTCACTTTTGGGTCTCGAGCTGAAAGGTTTGGGAACCACTGCTGCTGTACTGTACTGTACTGTACTGTACTGTACTGTACTGTACCGTCGCGCCCGCGCTTCATGTGTGACAAACAGTGGAGAAAACGACACAGGGCGCCGCGGGGACGCGCCATGAAATGTAAACACAGCCTATATACGAGAGCGGGAGACTGGGTTTTTGTTGCAAGTTATTTCACATTGTGTTGTTTTCTACCCCTTTCTACACTGCCTTGGGTTTTTATACTTGTAATTTTTTTGTAGGCCTATATATGAAATATAATAGTTTTAACATAGCAGGCTTGTCAACTCTCCTGGATTTCCCAGGAGTCTCCTGGATTTTGACCCCATCTCCTGGCATGCTCCTGGATTGGCAAATCTCCTGGATTTCTCCTGGATTTTGTATCAAACTCCCAAAATTCACCAGAACACAGTAAATGACATCTACTATGTTCATTTTTTTCTGGGGGAGGACCCCCAGACCCCCCGCTTTAGGGGTGGGGGCAATGCATGCAAGAAAGATCATACAGATATTCACTTAAGTAATGACTTAAAGATGAGAAGGCATTATTAAAGATGTCCTTTGCTGCAGTCATCAAATCTGTACGTACCTACATTTGGCATTTTAGGCTGAAATTGTACACATGCTAGTAAATAAGTAATTCTGATAAATGTATCAAACATGCACAAAATTCAACAGAACACAGGAAAAAATATCTATTAATACGTTTTGGGGAGAGCACCCCCCAGACCCTGGTTGGGGAGTTCTGCGCACCCCCCAAAAAATAAATCTCCTGGATTCTGACAGTCCAATGTTGACAACCCTGACATAGGTGCTACTGCAATAATACAAGGATAATACTGAGGATAAGAATGAGTATATTTAAGTTTTTTTGTTTTGTTTACAAATTTGATTTGATTAGGTCTTTTTTGCTTTTATGCTTTTAAAGTAGAGTGTAGAAAGACAGGAAACTGATCGGGCAAAGCTTGTAGATAGACTATCTATACATGACTTGTTGTATGACATGTCTATTAAATGGTAAATGGTGCATTTATATAGCGCTTTTATCCAAAGCGCTTTACAGAGATTGTGCATTACATTCACCCATTCACGCACACATTCATACACCGGTGGCAGAGGAAACCATGCAAGGCACCAACCTGCTCACCGGGAGCAATGTGGGGTTCAGAGTCTTGCCCAAGGACCCTTCGACATTAACTCTGGGGGAGCCCGGATTCGAACTGGGAACCCTTCGGGAACCCTTCGTGCTCTAATAACGGTTTCTCTACCCCTGAGCTATGCCGCCCCACAATGTATTATGTTTATGTATATGTATTATGTATTATGTTTATGTATATATTAATGTTTAATTTATTTGTATATTCCACTTTGATGTCATTGTATCCTAAATGTACAAATATTCCTGGAGAATGCCACTTCTCAAAGCCCTTGGGAGGGTTTTTAGGCATTCTCCTTCACATTTTTACTGAATCTTTGTATAATCCCTTTTATCTTTAACAAATCTATTGACATGCCAAAAATATCAGGATTATCAATATTTTCTTCAATTACTTGGAGTCAGATTTGAACTTGGGCCCTCACTATACTCACAAGGAACATGTGGTCAATGCTGCTCTACAAAGTGATGAACATAAGGCTGAGATTGTCCTGGTTTCAAGCTGGGACAGATATCTCTAAACACTAATGTTCTCAACATTCACTACCAAATTGTCCCAGCTTCCATCACAGTTAAAATAATATTAATAACTCTTGTTTTGGGTATCTTAGATGGTCAGCATGTTCTCTTCTGTTGAAAGGTGCAGTCCCCGTAGGTGTGCCAAGTGCTAAAAATAATAATTGTCCCCCTTCCCGATGAAAACAACAGAATGGATTTTATGAAAATGTAGTCACCCTAAATATACATTTATGTATATATTATACAGTATATTCAGTGTCTGCCTGGGTGCAAGTAAGTCAAACTAATAGTTTTCTTCCCCTCATTCCTTGTAGGCTCTAATGTTGGAGAGCCTGCAGAAATCCTCCTCCTCCCACATTGGGCTGCAGCCCAACTCCCAGGTAAGAAATGAATATAATGGATAAGTCAACCTCCTGTGTGTAGATCTCTTTACAAAATGTAATTTTTAATGTGGTCATACCTGATTTCTTTGTACCTGATATGTTTGTTTTCTGCGTTAAAGACTACACCAACATTTAATAACAAATCGTTTGAGTTATTTTGGGCGCTTTTCTGAGCCTTTATTGATATTTACAGTGGAGATAGAAACAGGGTAGTGAGTAGTGACTGTCAGACATTAGAGCCTATGTGGTACGTGCCCTAACCACTTGGCTATCAGGTGCCACAGGCCACAGCAGCATTGACAAATTTACACACTACAAATAAAATGTTCGGAGGAAGGAGCAAGGGTAGTTAAAGGACAACTTTAGTTTTTTACAACAAGGGTTCATATTTTAGATTGTAATTAAAGAATATAAAAGATGAGTGTTAAAATCCTTTCTATTGTTCTAGAAATTCTTATTTCAGTGGCTGGGGGCATGCGTACAAATGACTAAATATGTCATTTTACACAGAATAAGCCCCTTCCCAAGATACAACACAACCTTTCATGGTTGGATGTGACTTATGGGGGCTAGAAGTGTTACTGTAAATGGCAATAAAGAAACTGCTGGCTTATTGTGTCTAAAAAGACATATTTAGCCACTAGTACGCATGCCCCCATGCGTACGCATGCCCCACAGCACGGTAAACGCAATAAAACAATAGAACGAAGCAAATGAAAACATTTTAACACTCACTTTTTCTTTTCTCTAATTACAATCTAAAATATGAACCCTTGTTGTAAAAAAACAAAGTTGTCCTTTAAATGTGTTAACCAAGGAATACATGTTATTAAAATTAACTGTAGTATTGATCTATATTGTTGTGTTTCTGTGTTTTAGATAGGGGAGGAGATGAGTCAGAACAGCTTTATAAAGCAGTACCTGGCCAAGCAGCAGGAGCTGCTCTGTCAACGAATGGAAAGAGAAGCACAGCAGTCCTCTGAGGCTGATGGTATGTATGCCATGCACACACATACACCCACCAACTGAAGCAACAAACAATGAACATACTATCAACCACACAAACAATGGTCTTTCTCTGCACGAACACACGCACAACTGTGTGTTTTGAAATGCGATTCAAAGGAGCTTTTTAGCTGTGTTACATTGCAACGTAGAGGGAAGCCTATCTTATGAAACTATATAAATTTGCATTTTCTGTCAGAAATAGTTATAATATACGCACTCACACAGGGATACACAATGATTTGTAGTCCATTAGACATCAATTTGCACATTGTTGTACTTCACCCAACAGATATGTGAGTTTTAGTCATGTTTTAAAACTCTCCTTGGGTGATTGTAATCTGTGGGAATTACGGTATGTGTGATATCTTGGTAATAATAATAAACGTTATTTGTAAAGCACCTTTCATGACATTAAATGCAGCTCAAAGTGCATTACAGAGCAAAAATGAATCACAAAATGATTAACATTAAAGCAGAAAATAAAAGTAAAAACATAAAACAACAAAGCAAAAGGCAATGATTCTGGCAAAAAACAAACAGCAGTGGGCAAGTGGTTTGGAAGTCTATCTCTATCCCCAACATAGTCATGGACTTGAAGATTTGCATTGGTCTGTGTTAAATATCTCAATAGCTTTTGTTACTTTGCTGGGTAGTATAATATTCAGGCATCAGGATACCGGTAAGAGTATTAGACCAGGTGAAGAGTATTGGCCCATGACCAGATGGATAAAAATTGTAGATTTATTATGGCAGTTCATGTGAATAATGGACAGTGGTGATGGTAATGTAGGTGTATTCATTGGAGGATGGATCGCACACAGTGGCAAGAGTTGTTTTTTCTTTCTTTATTATTACATGGATGAGAAACAAACGTTTCGGCTATCAGCCTTCTTCAGTGTATCTCTGGTGGTAATGAAGGCAAACTGGTGTTGACGATTTTAAACTATAAAGGAAAGGAACATAGAAAGCAAACAATCAAAAATACTGTACATATAACAAATATGGAACAAACAAACTAAACATAAGGAACTGAAGAAACTTAACATTACAGGGTAACCAAACAAATGACAACATGCTGGGGTGAGTGCCTTTTAAAGGCCATCTGCAATCACAATCAGGTGTGTTCACTCAGTCAACTCAATTCAGGTGTCGCTAATAGGCAAGTGCCCAGTCCCCAGTCTGGCCTCTCATAGGCCAGGCTGGGCAGGTGGGCACTGGGCAGTTTATATTTACATGCAAATGATGGGACATTAGCATGTTGTGCTGTATCACAAAATGACATGGGTTTGATAGTTTATTGCTGTTTGTCTCATTATGTATGTGTGGTTACTGGTTAGCTCATGAATACACTAAACTTTAGTTAGTGTAAGCATAAGCTAACAGACACAGGCCAGTGACTAAAGACATATGTGGTGAGAATTTAGTGGGTCAGGGTGGCTCAACCAGTAAGAGCGCCGATCACCTAATACCAACGACCCTGGTTCGATTCCCTGCTTGGGGACCTGTGTGTTCTCCGATGATGGTAAGACCTCTAATTCTGAAATGCTAGGTTAGTGTAAATGTGTGCAAATGCTGTGCTGAGGAGAACATTATTGATCTAATTTCAAGTATTTACTTTTTTGGAGTGCAACCACTCGGCTTTCGGATGCTACAGACCACAGCAGACTTGAGACTTGTAGTAAGTCTCATAGGCTCTGTGTAGCCTGACAGCGTGTCACTGGTTCGAGTCCCGATCCCGACTACCTTTGCTGCACCTCTCTCCCAATTTCCTGTCAGTCTACTGTCCTATCAATAAAAGCAGGAAAGCCACAAAACATATCTTGAAAAAGAAAAAACAAGTCTTTGCTTAATCAAATGTATGTATTTTTTGAAAGCATGCCCAAAGTATATGGACATGGGTTCTGATAGTTTATTGCTGTTTGTTACCTGTGGATTCACTGGCTCATTATGTGTGTGTGGTTAGCTCATGCATACAATAAACTTTAGCTAGTGTATGCACAAGCTAACAGACATGGGCCAGTGACTAAATACATGTGTGGTGAGGACATAATAATAATAATAATAATAAAACTTTATTTGTATAGCACCTTTCATGACATGAAATGCAGCTCAAAGTGCTTTACAGAGCATAAAATGAAGCACACGTGCTTAACAGAGAAAAAGTAAAATAGAAATAAAAAATACATAAAAAAGAGATAAGTAAAATGATTACAATAAAGCAAGAAAAAATAAAAGCATAGAACATTGAAGAACAATTTCAGAGCCGTGCGGACGTCAATAGCAGCATAGGGATTAAAAAATTTAGCTAAAAGCAAGAGTAAAGAAATAGGTCTTGAGCTGTGCTTTAAAGCTATCCACCGAGGCTGCCTGTCTTAGGTGTAGTGGTAGTTTATTCCAAGCTGTCGGTCCATAGAAGCAGAAAGCTGCTTCACCATATTTTTTATATGTCATTGTTGGCACCTCAAGTAGGTCTGCACTAGAGGACCTGAGTGGGCGGGTTGGAACATATCTATGCAGGCAGTTATAGAGGTACGAAGGTGCCAGACCATTTAGAGCTTTATAAACAAGTAAAAGAATTTTAAAATCAATCCTAAAAACAACCGGGAGCCAGTGTAGCGACGCTAAAACTGGAGTAATATGTTCTCTTATCTTAGTTTTTGTTAAAACTCTGGCTGCTGCATTTTGAACAAGTTGTAATCTGTCAGTTGTTTTCTTTGGCAGACCAGAGAGAAGTGCGTTGCAGTAATCAAGCCGAGAGAAAACAAAAGCGTGGATCAGCGTTTTTGCATCGTTCAGCGACAGATAGGCTCTAATTCGCGCAATATTTCTAAGGTGAAAGAAGGCAATCTTCGTGACATGATTAATGTGTGTATTAAAATTTAATTCAGCATCAATGATCACCCCCAGGTTCTTAACAGAGGTGTTATTTTCTTTAGCCAGGTTACCAAGTCTATGGTAACCAAGTTACTAAGTCTACATAGTGTGTCAGGGTGGCTCAACCAGTAACAGCGCTGATCACCTAATGCCACCATCCCCGGGTTCGATTCCCTGCTTGGGGATCTGTGTGTTCTCTGATGATGATGAAACCATGCTAATTCTGAAGCACTAGATTAGTGTCAATGAGTGCAACTATTGTGCTGAGGAGAACATCAGTGATCTAATCTCAAGTGTTTATGCAACCACTTGGCTATCAGATGCTACAGACCACAGCAGCATTGACACGTTTATACACTACAAATAAAATGTGGGGTACTAACTTATTAAAACTAGCTGTAGTAATGATCAATGATGTTGTGTTTCTGTTTTAGATAGGGGAGGAGATGAGTCAGAACAGCTTTATAAAGCTATACCTGGTTTTGAACTAATCAATTTAATCAATTATACTGTGTGTGTGTATATATATATATATATATATATATATATATATATTTTTTTTTTAAATCTCTTAAACTCAATAGCAAAAACTGCAGATCTCCAAGCTCTCAATATAATGTGTCGCAATGCGTTGTGAGCTTGTACCGTGGCTAATTTCACTATTTTGGGTGACACCGAAGTAAAATAGAGATTAAGTGGTTAATCAGTCTAATTGATTTTGTTGATTATAAAAAAAACATTATACAGATTATTCATTTAATCCAAAAAGTAATTGATAGAATTACTCTAAGAAAATAATTGATAGTTGCAGCTCCAAGTTGTAACGTGTCGTAGCAGATACTACAGTTGAAACTATTTTGAGCTCCAAATGGAGTTCACCTCATAGGGCATCAATATTATATCAGTATCGTGCTAATAAGACTATACCTGTATACCATCTGGGATTCGTTGTCTTTTCTTGGATATACTCTAAAGGCTTACCTGACCGTCGTAGCCGTAGGCATTATGAATATTTATCAAAAATATCTTTGTGTAAATATTTTAATAATGAATATTTGGTCAAAATATATTGACCAACCTTTGAACTTTGAACCCATTCCGCTGTTCCTCTCCCCGACAGAGAGCTCCGGGGCGGCAGAGGAGGAAGACGACCACACAGAAGACGACAGTGACAAGGTCAGACACACACACATTCTCGCAGGAAACAATGATAGGAAGTACCACTTAAGCCCTAGATGTACAGTAGGTACATTGTAGTACAATAACTAGAGAAAATAGCAGAACTACAATGCGACACGTTGTGAGCATGTACTGTAGACTGCGTTGTACATTTGTAGATGCTATTTTTGGTAATTTTGAAAATAAAATCTTTGAAAACGTTAGACTATAATGCCCAAAATAGGGACACCAGGTTTGAAGTGGTTAATGTATTATTCTTCTGTGTTCAAAATAAATATTATATTTAAAGTAAAAACGTAACATAATAATAATTAGGTTTGAGAAATGTGTCTTTCATAATAACGATAGGAGCTATTAATTGGTAAATGGTGCCCTTATCCAATGCGCTTTACATAGATTTTGCATCACATTTACCCATTCACACACCATGGTGGAGGAAACCATGCAAGTAAAGGCAACAACCTGCTCCTCGGGAGCAATTAGGGGTTCAACGTCTTGCTCAAGGACACTTCGACACTAAGCCTGGGATTGAACTGGGAACCTTCCGGTTGCTAAGCGGCCACTCTACCCCTGAGCCACTGCCACCCGTGTTATTTTGATTTTCCATATTTTATCACATCAAAAAATTGCACATACATATAAATATCAAAGAAATCCTTATTGGAATATTTTATGTTAAATACTAGAACAATCTGTTTCTATGTCTGGACGTCCAAATCACATATTACAATAAACCATGAAGCATTTGATGAGATCCATATGTTTTTGTGCTAAAATGTTTCGTTTATGTTTTCAAAATAAATAACAATGCAGACAATGGAAGGGAAATAATAGCAATAAAAAGGGAAGAAAGAAAAAAGAAAATGTATCAAAGATTTGCATAGGGATCCTGTGTGGAACATTTTCTCTCAAACTAACTCCACCTTCATTTGCGTTCTGTAGCATCGTCCTGTGTCCACCCAGCCCCCACTGATCAGGGCGGAGGTGGAAGAAGGAGGCCTGCTGATGGGGCGTAGGCCTGACATGGGCCCTGGCTCCGTCCTACAGCACCAGGAGGCCCCTAATGTCCCAGGAGCCTGGTTGCAGCGGCCTTCCCTCCGTCTAGGGCACGAGGAGAAGTCCACGCCTTCACCACCCCGAGCCATCGCATCGCTGTCTGTGCGTGTGGTGGGCCAGATAGAACGGCAGGGCCTGCCTCCTTTTGTGCCCCGAGCCCAGGAGAAGGAAGGCACAGCGCCGGCCGAGCCCGGCTCTGCCCACTCCGTCCTCCACCTCAGCAGGTCGGCTGGGCCGGCAGGCCGTGCGCAGGAGGACAGCGACGATGATGAAGACGAAGATGACGAGGATGATAGTGATGAAGATGAGGAGTGGGGGGTGTCACGGAGGGGTGGCAAAGCCCCTCCACGGCCCCCGCAGCAGCCGTCCCCCAGCGTCCCGCCAGCCGCGGCCCGATCCCGGCGCAAGCTTCAGCCACCACAGCACATCCCACCACCGCAGGTCCATCAGCCCCCCATGCAGCTGCGCCACCCCACCCCTCCTCCATCCCCGCCTCCCGAGCTCTCCTTCCCACTCCCCGACACCCCCAAGCAGAGTCCCCCGGACGTAGGTGAGCCTGAGGCAGAAGGTGCTGTGCCCCGCCCTCGCCCGGCCGCGCAGAGACAGGACTCCTCCTCCTCCGATGACTCCAGCTCCCGTTCCAGTAGCCCAGAGCCCCAGCAGGAGCGCAGGCCAGGGCCCCTCACCCTGCTCGTCCGCAAGATGGAGTCCGAGGGGAAATTCCCCACGGCGGCAGAGCCCACCGGGGCTGTGGACATGTCACACTTCGGACCTGCTGCTTCCAGCTCCGCCGGGGCCGCTGACTCCAGCGACACCCCACTGCAAAGAATGGAGAGAGAGCGTCAGCAACAGAAGAGAGAGAGGGAGGAGAGAGAGAAGCAGCTGAGGGAAGAGAGGGAGGAAGAACGAAGGCAGAAGCAGCAGGAGGAGGAGGAGATAGAAAGAGAGAAGAAACGACAGGAGGAAAGGGAGAGGCAGCGGTTGGTAGAGGAGAAGGAAAAACTGAAGAAACAACAGGAGGCGGAGAAGGAAAGGGAGAAAAAGCGCCTGGAAGAACAGAGGGAGGCGGAGAGAAAACGCCTGGAAGAGGAGAGAGAGATGGAGAGAAAACGGTTGGAAGAGAAGAGAGAGATGGAGAGAAAACGGCTGGAAGAGGAGAGGGAGATGGAGAGAAAACGGCTGGAAGAGAAGAGGGAGATGGAGAGAAAACGGCTGGAAGAGGAGAGGGAGATCGAGAGAAAACGCCTGGAAGATGAGCATAAGAGAGAACAGAAAAAGTTAGAGGAGGACAGGGAAAAAGAGCAGAAAAGACAGGAGGCGGAGGAGAGGGAGAGGGAGAGCCGACTGCCTCCGTGTAAGAGGGGGCGGTCTGGGTCCGAAGACTCCGCTCACTCCCTCCAGGCCCCCATGACGCTGACGCTTCAGGTCGGGGGGGAACATCCTCTTTCATCTCCACCCCCCAGCTTGACCTCCATCGCTCAGCCTCCTGTAGCCAAGAAGCCACGCGGGTTCTCCGACACCCAAGCACAGTCCATGGTTTCTCCCCCCAAGATGGTGCAAGCGCCAGTGGTGGTGACCAAGACCCAGGATTTAGGCTCTGAATCTGATTCTGGCTCAGAATCTGACTCTTCGTCACGCTCATCACGCTCATCTTCCTCATCCCGGGACAACTCCCGCCCTGCCAAGCAACAGAAGGTTAGTGCTTGTTTTTGAACCAGGGCTTAACTGCAGCTCTTTGTTCATTTGTGTCGTTGGTTTTCATCATGTTCAACTTCTGATCTTGCAGAAGGCCCACCAAGGGAAGGAAGCAGACGATGAAAAGCAGAAGAAACCAGATAAAGGAGAGAAGACAAGTCACCCCACCAAAAGGTCAGAACTACAGCTGTGTGCCGACTTCTTTTCTCATTACAGCAATGCTACTTTAGCCAGCATGAGATAAATAACTACTCACCTAATTCGGCGAAGGTTCAAAGAGAAAGCACTTCCACAAGTGTCTACATTATTATATTATACATCAAGTCAAGAGCATGGTTTTCATATTGTAAATCATGACGTCATAATGGTGCATACATAATAAGATGTTAACTAACTGTTGATCTATCAAATATTCTTCATAAAAACTATGATGGCATTAGTGAACTGTTTAATATGAGGTGCAGTGCTCTGCTCTAGTCTCTGTACCGTAGACCCTCCCACTGGCGCCCAGACACTGCTGGAATGGCGTTCCTTACCACTGAGCCTCGCTGTTTCAACCTTGGAAGTGTTTTGACAAAAACAATCTCTGAGATTTCTCTGTTTCTGGTGACAGACACAGTGGACAAAGTGTGTACTAACTCTCCATTAATTAATTGCCATCTGGTGGTCTAGAAACACTGACACTGTACATGGTACGTTTGTGCATACGGTGTGTGTGTGTGTGTGTGTGTGTGTGTGTGTGTGTGTGTGCGTGTGCGTGCGTGCGCGAGTGAGAGCAAGCCCATGACATTGCGAGGCTTGTCTGCAACCAGATTCAACTGCTGTGTTCAACATATTCTTTACATGAATGGAGAAGTGTCCAACTACGATGCAAGTTATACAAGAGTCTGCCAGCCTGCAGGTGGAAATATTTGCTTGTGTTCCCTCCATACACATTATTTTCTCATCCCCAAATGCCTAGTCTCACATGCTTAGTATCCTCTCTTGCTAGTATTAAGTATTGCATTATGTTAAGGATGGCGACGTGAGAACGACTTCTCTTCTCTTGTTCTTCCCTGTGTATGCCGGCAATTTATGTTACATTTTTAGCTGTCAATATTCTGATATCATAGTGTAAACATGGTGTATTACACAATTTGTTTGTTTTACGAGGTTAGTGTTTCCATCTTGGGTTACACACACATCCTTCTCTTGAATAAAGTTATACATTTCTTTTAAATACTAGAAGCAAGCCTCTAAGCCAGAAACCCGTTGCACATTTTAACTAAATACTATATATTCTTAATCTCAACTCTAAGTTCCTATACCAATCGACTCCAGTCCAAAGCAAAGCTAGCTAGGGCTGATTTTTGTTTTGGTGAGAGAAAACACTGCCGGGAGACAAAAGCTCCTGTTGCCAGATTCTATGGGTGAAACAAGCGACCAGGTCTATGAAAACAAACCCAAAAGAAGTGACCAGTTTCACCACTTGAGCTCTATTACATTAGCTATTTTCTAAAAGAATGTTGAAAGCAATACGTAATAAGCAACTATAATGAGCAGACCTGGCAACACTGCCAAACCAGCGTTGCAGTACTCTCTCAAGACAAGACTCTGATAGCCATCAAATGAAGAGGAACAAACAGAGAGGGCGTTCCCTTTTATGTGACGATGGTTAGCCAGATTGGCGTTGCAGTGACCGAGGTGTCCTTTGAATGGGATGTTCCGTTGCCTGACTTTTAAATGCCAAGTTTGCCAACTAATGCCAGCAGACTACAACAGGCTAGCAGTCTGAAGCCGTTTGAAATAGTCTGTTTGGTGTGGAGACACCTTTACGTTCACACACCATGATGGCGAAGGAAACCATGCAAGGCACCAACCTGCTCATCGGGACCAGTTAGGGTTTCAGCACCCTGGCCACAATATGACTTACGCTTGGTTCCACGATTTCTAGCGGAAGTGCTGCGTTTAACGGACGTTACGTCATGCGGTAATAAAATAGATTTTAGCTCTTAACTCGTTCTTAATAGGATCGCCTGAATCAATGTTTTTGTTTGTATATTGTATATTGTTTATTGCGAGTGCAACCGAAGGAGCAGGAGACGTAGACCAGGTTTTTTTTTCCAGTGGGAAATACGTTTGCAGGAACACCACACTGTGAAAAAAAGACAACTTCCGGGAAAATTCAGCCCCACCTCCTAGAACTGTATCTGCCTCATATTGTCACCAGGCTTTTCTCTTCGCAGATGAGTAAGCCTGGCTATGCAAGGCTAGGGTTTCAGTGTCTTGCTCAAGGACACTTCGACACTAACCCGGGTAGCCGCGGGGATCAAACAGATTGAACCTTCTGATTCCTAAGCTACTGCTGAGCCATTTCTGCCCTTTAACTTCAGATTCCTACCATAGCACTTTACTTTCATCCCTTTTCACTTGATGAAGCTATGCTAATACTCCAACTGCACTGCATTTGATTGAAGCAATGATGTACAATGCAAACATTTTAATTAACACCTGAAGTAGAAGGTACAGTATATGTGGGTGACAGATGGTCAGTGTTTCTGATTCCTCAGCTATTTGCTTGGATGTGACTCGACTTGTTGAAACAATCATACATGACTTTTAATCTAAAGTTTAAACCAAAAGTTTAGACTCAAAACATTTCAGGGTGGCAGATTATTTTGAATGCCTTAATAAGAACCCTGGAGGTTTTGAAGCATTGTTTTTATCGAAACACAAGAGTTTCCAAGAACCTTTGTCTCAGTTGTAGAGAAAGCCGAATGAATGTCATAACATGAGCTGTGGAGTTAAAGAACATGCTTTTTCACAGTTGATTGAATTGGCAACTGATTATCATTGCTCAAATATTTCAATGTACAAAGTTGGTTTCAGCCATAAAAGGATGGAAAAGTAATGAAAGAAAACTATTTTGAAATGCAAACACTTAAATGATTAAGTTATTTCTCTGGAATGTTTTCCAGTGGTGTGTGTGTGTGTGTCTGTATGGGGGAGGTAAATACTCTCCAAGTGTTTTGTCAATTATACTATGGTGATAGTCCCTTATTATTTCTTGACAGGCGTTCAATGCGCCAGCCCAACCGGCGTGGCCTGCTCTCTAGTCTCTCCTTTCTCTCTACAGAGGAGAATAAACTGGGTCCTTTGCCCTCCCTCGCTCTCCTCTCCTTTTCCTATTAATTTCCCCTCTCACTCATTCACTCGCTAGCCCGCTAGTAGCCAACATGGCCGTCACGCATGCATTGCATCTCTGATGATAAACGACGCAGTGCTCAAGCCCCAGAAAAGCCGCAACCCGTTTTTTTCTCCCCCGCTTCCCCGATTCCCACACGCGCCTGACCGGAATATAACGCAGCGTTGTTTGGCTGGGAATCTAAGCCCCGGTGTTATGCTGTCTGAAGGCAACAAAAACGGGTAAGATAGTGAGCTAAACGTTAGCGAGAGGAGAGCGGCGTCGGGTTGCTGCTGCCTCAGGTCCGTAGAGAGGAAGCAGCAGCGATGCTAGCTATCGCCTCCTCCCTCATTCATTCTGTAGTGTTTAAATGACCCCAGCCGGCGCTTCATCAGATCACCCGTTTAGTCCAGTGGTTTTCAACCTTTTTTTCATGTCAAGTTTATTCGGCATTAATGAGCCGCGGACCACCGTTTGATGAGATGTGGCCTCTCAGACCCAAAACTTGAATATTTTGTTATCGTTGTATAAGATTTGGTCCACAATTCCTTGCTGTATTGTCTTGATGTGGTAGCGTAGGAAAGATGACAGGCAAACGTTGATCAAATTAACAATTCTTCTACATTTTCTAATTGAGAAGACATCTTGTAAATTAAGTAATGCAGATGTTAAACAATAATTTAACTCTTGAGAGTGTCAAATGAAACCAAATGGTCCATTCATTTTACGCTCTCAAGAGTTAAAGAGCTATAAAGGTCCATTTGGTTACCAACTCTCCATCATTTAACTGGGGACCACCTGGAAACCCCTCCCTCAAGGACCACTGGTGGTCCCCGGACCACTGGTTGAGAACCACTGCCGTAGTCTGATTGCTAACCCGTGGCATGTTTGCACATGTGGGCACTGGGGTGTGGGTGGGGAACCGCGGTGTCCTTTGTTGGGAGATTTTCTCAGGGGTCTCTCTTCCTCATAAACCCATTTGGATCTGCACTTGTGCAGTTTTCATGAATAAATAATTGGGCTTAGATTTCATGGCATGACGATGATGAGCATATATCAATGAATTAAAGATTTCTTCTCATGCCACAATGAATGCAGTCTATATTCAATAAAGATGTAATTTAAGTTGTAGAACAGACTAGTTTTATTTTTTATTTTTGGGGGTGGTGGTGTCAGGGGATGTCATTAAAGTGACATCTGGTAGTGCTCCAGTCGGTGTGAATAGGTCCTTATGCTGTGACATAATCTCCCAAATGGCACCAGCGTTCATATTTATCCTCATCCACTGCACCGTGGGAATATTGGACATTTCATGTCTGATGTGTAATAATGAGCTTTTGGTTCCTCTTTGCATAGCCTAGCCATTGTTTAGCCGCCACTTGCAACTCTAGATTTGTTTTAAATGTTGAATTTAAAGTCCTATCTGATTGTATTATTAAATGACATTTAAACTCGCTAAGATTGCAGCTGTACGGAAAGCTTGAATTATCCTCTTCAGTCTTCAATATCTGCAAAGTGTTTGTTTCATAAAAATCCACTGTTTACATGATATTATGATATACTTTCTGTCAAGAAATTACGTGCACGTAATTATTTTTAATTACTAAGTGTTGGAGTTTGGAAGCGAACTTTGCAGATAGAAGCTTTCCGTACAGTTAAACATTGTTTAATACAATCAGATAGGTCTTTTCTGTCTCTAAATTCAACACATTAAAACATTTTAGAGTTGCAAATTGCGGCTAGCCATTGTTAAAGGGGTCAGAAACTATATTACATCCATACATGCATACATACATACGGCAGCCTGGATTTAGAGAAATTGCACACACAAGGGATGTTATTGGGTCATAATGGATAGTGTGGTGGTCCCTTGTATTTTTTGTCATACTTTTTGCTCACTCGGATCAAAGTGTTTAATTGCGACCGTCAGGTCGCATTTACTACCAAAACCTCCACCGGCTGTCCGTCTGTCTGTGAGTCAGTCACACTTTTGCCCTGCTCATATCTCCACAACCGTTGCCCCCATCCATGCCAAATTTTGCACACACACTCCTTACCTGCCAAACTACAACTTCCAAGGACCCCCGCAGCTCCAGGGACCCCCAGGTCCCTGGGGGACCCCCAGGTGTCACACGTCACATGTCACACTTTTGCCCTGCTCATATCTCCACAACCGTTGCCCCCATCCATGCCACATTTTGCACACACACTCCTTACCTGCCAAACTACAACCTCCAAGGACCCCCGGAGCTCCAGGGACCCCCAGCTCCCTGGGGGACCCCCAAGTGTAAAAATGACCAAATGACCACCCCAACGGGGCTGCTCACTGGGAATTCCCGGGGACCACCCACTCCTGGTGCTCCAGAACGGATGCAAAAGTGGTGACGCCCCCAGTGGAGGACCCCCTCCACTGCAGCTCACATAAAATGCCGTAACTCGGGCTAGGAGCGTCCGGGAGAGCCGGGGCCGGTACCTATTTGTCCACCAAGGCAACGTGGACACCCCACCCCTCATTTGTCACATGGCCCTCTTCTAGCGCCACCATGAGGCCCATTCTTGCAAAACACATTTGTGGACACTGCTCCTACAATTTTTGCCCTAAAATCACGCAAAACTATACATTGCCCACACAACTAGGAAGCAATGGCAGTTACAGCCCTCTTTGTGTATACATGTGACCTGACGGTCGCTTATCTCCCGATTAGGGAGTCTTACTGGTTTACAAATGTACAAACAAGCGTAACAGTTTGATCAATGGTCAGCTTGCCCTGGGTGTTCCGTCACCCCTGTTTCTGGAGGGTGGTTTATTCCAGTCAACATCTGTCTACTGCTAACAGGCCCCTGTCACTGCAGGTGTGACCGTAGACTTTAACCCTGCCCAGACACAGACACAGTGACCCACCTGATACAAAAGATGAAGATTATGTGCCACACGGATTAGAGACGGAAGGCACATAGCAGTGCCAGTCTCTCTGCCAGTGACTTATCTTGAGAGAAACCCATTGAATTGGGCTTTCCCAGCACAAGCCCCCCCACTTGTGTTACAACTCCTGCTTGAAGACACAACAAAACATTACAAGAGGCTGTGTTGTGTCAGAGGAATGCAGTTGATGATGACCTATACAGATTCCCACAAGAACAGGTGAGGGTTTTATGTAGGTTATGATATGAACGTAATAGAAGAAGATCATCTCAGGTAGCTTATTTGCTGCTCTTTTTTGCCAAAGGTTGGTCTTCACGATAGTGGCTATCCAAAATGGAAGTGTTCTTTCATTGGCTGCTTTCAATCTGGAGGGAGTCATACTTGTAAGTTGGAAGTGACTTATTTTAAGACCATGTTACTGTTGTGTACTGTCTGTGGTCTTGGGAGAGTCGGAAGCCTGCCTGTGAGTGAATTCTCTATGAATTAGTTTGAGGAGTATTTGTGACCCCTTGGTGTCAGTTGGCTGGTGAGTTATTTATAGCTGAGTTGACCCAGATCATTGGCCTCTCAAGCACCCGTCCTCTGCCGCGCTCTCACTACGTTTCCTGTGTCTTCTGTCCCGTGTGTCCTTTGTCCCTGGGCCGTGTCTCCTACTACTGTAACCCCTCCCACTAACCCCACCCTGACTGCGTCACCTCATCGCTGGTGAAGATCCCAGGGGCAGTGTTCTCCATATAGCGGTATCTTTTAGAATGTGATAAGCTTTGTAAGCAGGGTATAACAGCTAATACAGCTCTTAAAGGTCATCAAACTTTTTTTTTTCTTCTTTTTTTCTTGGTGTGCCTCCAGGGAGGTGACGGAGCCCAGTGCAGCAGCAGTGACTGAGGCGGACCCAGATTCGGAGGGATCCATGATCCAGCAACCGGCCTCCGAGGCAGAGCCAGAGAACAGTGAGGGTCGTCTGGAGGAGGTACGGCTGTTGAGGGGGGTGGGTGGCTGGGTGCACATGGGGTCTTCTAACTGCATGGGGCAAGTTAACTTTAGGTGCACTCTGTGTCGCTAACAGTCACTAGCTAGCTTCCACATAAAACCGTCCATAGTAAGAAGCATGAAGCAGAGAAAACTGTCCAATACCAACACAACCCCTGAACTCCTTCACAGCCACTGCTGCATCTGGTACTCGTACAGATGTTTGGCACACTTCTAATAAAGTGAAACAGAAGTGAAAATTTGACATTTTAACATGGTTTGCAAAAAGCTTTATAGTTTGGAGTAGAAAGGGGTTGAGATGGATCGGGGTAATGTGGCAAATTGGAGGTAACGGTGAACTAACCTTTTATGTGACTAACACTGATAACTGTCTGGCGCACATCTTCTTTTGTGTCTCAAGAGACTTGGTTAGAACTTATTTCATAGCTGGACTGAGTGAGGATGGCAGCATGGATATTCCCTGTATCAGTGTTCTCTGTGAGCTTGTGGGGTGGAAGGAATGAGAACGAAACATCATCTCAGGCTATCCTGTAGGCTCAAATACATTTCAAGTTATCACAAAGATACTCAGCCTTGGTTTAGATCAGATTACAAATCATGAATGTTCTCAGTGAGGCAGTTGGGTGGTTGACGGCAATTAATTGAACACGTACGCACAGCGAGCATTGGAATATCATCACCTAAGCTGATTTGTATTCATGGCTTCACTACTACAGCAGAGATGACATTGCCGCAAGCTCCGTAATGATTTAATGTGTCATTACTTTTGAATTGAGCAAATAAGTCTTAATTCAATTTAAAGGCAGCATCACAGGATCCGCCAAATCACATTATATACACACGTAACCAGCTTATCAGACATGTATTTTAACTTACTGATGTTATTCTAGGCCAGACTATTCTAGACCATTGATGCTATCCTAAGGCAAGCATGCATCCAAAATGTGTCCCTGCAATTTGTGTGTGTCTGGTCTTGTCCTTTTCGGGCCTGCATGAGTAATGGCCACTAACAGTATGTGTGTAGAGAGATGCATCAGGGTTTGTTTCTACTCCTCCTTTCACCGTGTACCTCATTCTCTTTCTGTACTCCCTGGCTCCGTCCCTCTCTGTCTCTCATGCTCGTTTCTCTCTCGCTGTCTCGCCTCCCCGCTTTGTCCTTCACTTATCTCTGTCCATCTGTGCATCGCCATCATGATCGCTCTCTATTTATGGTGTGACTGCTGTTTAAAACCCCCATTGATTGCTTTGTTATGAAGGTGCCCATGCCTCTTCCATTGTCCCTAATGGTACCTGATGAGTACTACTACTGCCTACACCACCTCCACTCCTCCTCCTCTTCCTCCTGCCCCGCTATGCCCAAGCGCCTCGGTGGTACCTGACTTAGGCCCAGAGTCTACAGCCACATGGCACTGAGTAAATCCAACAGCCTGAGCCTGCTGAGGCCTCCCCCCGCCCCCCCATAGTCCTCCTGTGACACGCTGAGCCAGCACCAACTGCAGCTTGCATCACACCACTGCCGACAGCATCCGCATCCATGGTAACTGCAGCAGTGTGGTTGCTACAGTAACCGGCCCCTGATGGGTGTGGAAGCCCACTCGCAGAACTGGACTGTCGTGTTGCACTACATGGTGGTTTCGGTGGGATGGGGGTGGGTGCATCTGCCAGTAACCCACCCCCCTGCTCCCATCTGCTGTTCTGAGGATGAGTTCCTGGTCTCCAGAGAGTGAGGGAGCAGCTCACTGCTGTCTGCGACAGTTCAACCCAGCCATACACGGGAGGAGAGCTTGTTCTGTCCATAAGCTCTCAGACCTGAATCCTGCTGTTCTGCCCTCTGGAGAAACATGCAAGTCTTCATCCAGAGAAATGACAACACTCCAGATCTTCAGAGAGAGAGAGAGAGAGAAAGAGAGAGAGACTGGAGGGAGCTTGTGACCCCATCTTGTAAGCTCCCTGTGGGAACATAACCAAAGGACAGAAGCAGTTCCTGCTTTACTTGTATGCTTTTAATCCTAGACTGCCCCCTGCATGTGGGAAGGAGTATGGCACAATGCCCTGGACTGTAAACCTCTACTTTGACAAGCCCAAATATATGCTACTTTCACTCGGGACATTAGAATGGACACTATATTCAGTTGTCACTGCTGAATGGGCTCCAATGGAAGACTGAAATAGTATTTTTTCTTTTTGCATAATCTTTTTGGGACTGAACGGGAAGCCTTTGAAAAGCATATGAGCTGAGTGGGCAGTAAAGGAACCGTTGCCTTGATTAGCGACAACAATCAATAGAGACTTTTATTAGTCAGCAGAACATCGAGTGAGATGAACTGGTATTATTTGTACCTGGACTGTTGCATTGACGTGCTGATTCCTTCAAGAGAGATCTGGAATATACAGTCATCTGGGACCCATGATTTTGCTTTCAGAAGTGTGGATTATGTTCTACAATCATCCAGGCATGGACTAAGGTGCCAATATATACTGAATTGACCATCTCCCCCCACCACACAATTAATGAACTGCTAGACTGTTTCACTGGATGTTTCAGAGTGGATTATAATTTTCAATTTCCGCTCTGGAGCTGGACACTCCCTCCATCCCATTGAGAGCTCTGCCCTACTCTCTATACTAATCACTTCCTGTGTCCCGCATGAGTGCAAAGGAGCACCCAGCTAACCCATATTTTCTCATGACAAGGGAGTGTAAATTTGTTCGAGAAATCGGAAACTGTCTGGACTTTTTTTTTCCCTCAACCAACGGTGTGTGTCTCGCCACACACCGTCTAATGAGCTGCTAACGTTTGACATTCTCCAACATCTCATAACCGTCACGGCCAGATTGGACATTTTCCTGGATTTCTTGCTTGGGATCAGAGACATTATATGTTTTGTTTTGTTTAAGACTTCACCCCTTTACCCTCATGAACACTAACAACGCCGATATCACCCCTCCCCATCAGAATTCATCGCAAGACAAATTCAAATGGTTTGGCTTGCCTAAAGACTGTGATATGTCACCCTGGTCGGCAATCAATCAAGAAAAGTCCTCCCCTGCCCCATCAAGAAAAAAAATCCAAATCTATGATCAGTTCCTGTCTACCCACCGGCAAATCGGCACACTCAAATCAAGCCCTGCCCTCACTCCTCTGCCTTCTCTGATTGGATCCTTGTTGCCTAGATACAGTGCACACTGCCGTGCGGTTGGGCCATAGCCAAGCCAGTAAGGAATCAGGTGTCAATGGTACCAGGAAATGACCTGTCATTTTCTTTCCTCTATTTGAGATGTAATCATTTCTTAGGTATAACTGTAAAAAAAAGAAAAAACATCAAAGTGTATTTTTGTTTCTCCAGACATTTTGTCTATAACTGAGGACTGAATTATTTCTTCTTTTGTGTTAACTTAGTCCAATTTACTTTACTGGCACCCATACTGCAGTTGTAATATAAAATCTTGTACCAGATGACACATTAGTCATTAACTGTTGATAAATGTCAAGAACTCCCAGTGAATTTCAACTGCAGTACCCAAAGAAACTCTGAGGTGTCTTTGGTCACGAGTGATGGGATCTCCAAACATACGGCTCTCCACCTCTGCTCTCCACATCTTTTGTTAACACTCAGATCATTCACTTGATACATCGCACAATTTGAGGTGGAGGTACATTTGCTTTTACCAAGAGATTAATATATACATCTCAAAATAGGCTTCATAGGACATTTTCGAATTTAATTTACCTTAAAATATTTGTATCCATTTCGTTCATCATGGCAGTGTTGGTCTTCATTACCAGTATAGCAGCATCACATGATTTCAGTGATTCTACATCTTGTGATGGTACACTTCAAAATCCAGAGTGTCAATTTAAATCTTGAGTGTAGAAATGAGCCCTCACAGGTCCAATTTATGCACTCTCATGAGTTGAATTGACACTCAGGATTTCTTTGTGTGTAATGGCTCTAATGGTGCTCTCCCAAACCTGTGTGAAGGACACTGCTGCAGTCGTGCAATTTCTTCTGCAGACAGCTATTCTTGGCCTGTTGTCAGCGTCCTCTGATGACAGGTACTTGGAAACATTCCACATTAAGATACAGTTTGACACAGAGCTACGGAGGATATTAATGCACACCAGCCCCTCCCGCCACAAGACTGCACAAGCACAGAGCAGGGATTAGTCTAACACACACACACGCACACGCACGCACGCACACACCCACACTATATCATTATATGCAGTGTCTTTGAGCAGAGCAGAGGTGGAGAAGGAGGCGCGTGTGGAGTCTATCTCGTCGATCAAGCACCGCTCCATCCCTAATGTGATAAAATTGGAGCCTCTCGACCTCTTTTTATTTGTTTTTGTTTTATTTATCGTCCACCCCTCCCCCCACACTTTCTCTGTCTCCTCTCTGTTTAGCTGTTTGACTGTGGTCTCAATCTCATCTCACCCCCACACCCCTGGGGTTTCTGTATGTCCTCTCGTGTCTCTCTTTTTGCAGAGTACCACTCCTAAGGCTTTTGCAGCTCGCAAGATCTCCTTGCCCTGTGAGTAAGCTAGACACACACACACACACACACACACACACACACACACACACACACACACACACATACTTGACCTGAATGGCACACACAGTGCAACCTATAGTCGGAGATGTCAAATTTAATTCAAGTCACCTTTTGTATAGCACGCTTAAAAACAACAAAACAAAAGTTGATCCAAAGTGCTCATCATCAATGCCGCAATACAGCGTTCAGAGAGCGCTCAATTTAATGTGCTATAAGGCGTCCGGGTGGCACAGGGTCTCAACTAATACAGTTGTCTGTGTTCATGTGAAGGAAACTGGGCAGGCGATCTCTATCACTGCACCAGCAATTCCTACAGGTTGATCAGGGCACCTGTTCAGCGGAAACGCACCCGGGCATTTTTCTTCGCATATGTTAATGCCCATAGATAAAGAAAGGTAGACGCCTCCTTAGGCTCTGGGGCATCTGTAAAAAAAGGCAAGCTTCCGGAATTCTGAAGCACACTTCTGCCTGTGTCACAGAAGGGGATGTTGTACAATCAGAGGCAGTACTCCCTCTTTCCTTGCTTTGGCAATGTAAACGTTTGTTTCCTCATGCCAATAAAGCTCCTTTGAATTGATAAGTCCCGCAAAAGACACACTATGACAGTAGTCACTTTGAGTGGCAGCGTGCCTTCCACATTTCACGTGCTGTGAGCTTGTAGAACGGCTATTTCCACTATACATTTATAAAGAATAAAGTTAATAAATATGCCAGTCATTCCTTTGTATATTTAGGTTATTAGGTTATTTGTCATATCGCAATTATTTGTGTGACAACTTCAAGAGTATGATGGAGAGACATGGTTGTCAACATCATGAACCAGCCAGTAGGGGTCAGCAGTGACAAGGGACTACAGTACAAAGGGTAATTGTGAATTGGCATAATGACTAAATTGTGAGGGGAGGGGAAAAGAAAGGGTGGGGGCATGGTTGCTACTAGGCCTGCTTATAGCATGTATAGACTGCATGACCTTTCCTGGGATTGTGGTCATAGCCGTCATGTACAAAATCACAGTATATTCTAGGAAAATGCCAGTGTTATAGCAGGTTACCACATGCACCTGCTACTTTCAACCCAAAGCGACTCAGATTTGAGTTAACAGACACACAGCTAAAAGACTAAATCAGGGTTGATATTGTCAAAATCAATAGTGGCAAAATCTCAATATATGTCCTGCTGTTTTGAATCCCCAGTACTCTGGTTAGGGTAAGGGTAGGTTTAGGGTTAGGGTTAAGGTTTAGACTTATTCACCAGGTTAGCATTCACCTGCGTCGGCAGGTTAGCGTTCACCAGCGTCGCCAGGTTAGTGTTCACCGGCGATTCGGACTACTGGCCGCTCGAAACAACGGCACATCAAAAAACATCAATACATTTTCACAAGCCCTACGGGCGGGCTCTTGTGTCCACAAGCTCTCCGTTCTCACTGAAGAACCATCAAACCCATATTGCCCATGCAACAAACGTGCTTGCATCTTTTCTTTGGCTCAATGAGATGTTGGAATCCTGAAATTATTACCCCCTGAGATTCCTAGTTGTAGTTAGACACCCTTTTTTTAGGACAAAAAGAACAGTTGAGATTCAGAAATTGCAGTCCATACATTTTATATGCACTGATTAAAAGTTGATCATTTGTACCGGCCATTACAATACGAACCCTCCAAATGGTAGGGAAATTAACCCAGCATAGTGTGTGTGGATGAACATGCCATTTGAATTTCAAAATTCAGTTACTTCAAAAAGAGGTGAGGATCATCAGTAGTAAAGTAAATGTATGTGACTTTTTAGGTGTTGGTAGTTTGAGTTCTGTATGCCTGACTTCCTGTCGTGTTTTTAGACAAATGTTCTGTGTGAAGGCAGAGATCTTCTAAATTATGGATGGTTGTATGACGTATTCCTCTTCATGTGTTTGCTATTTGTTTCAATGATAGACGGCTGATGCAGGTTTCATCATACCCAAATCATAAGACTTGCTTTGTGCTTTACACAATTAAATCAAATGTATAAAACTTTATCCAATTTAAGGTGTAGTTAAGAAATCTAATAATGTGGTGGTAATTCACTATAAAGGTTAAAGTCACTTTTCTACTGATCTCCGAGGAGCTATTCAATCAATCGGTTGCACCAAATGTCACAAATACAACAACTGCAGAACGGCCTTTATGTCCGCTCCTTCTGGTTCATTCGCTCAGTTGTCAATCTTCCTGACCGTTGACGTGGCCCTGTGTATCTCAGCAGGCAGTAAGACATCTCCAGTCGGCACAGAAGGAGGTGCAGGGGGAGGAGGACCGGTAGATGGCGAGACAGGAGGTGCAGCTGGGAGGAAGAGGAGATGGGGCTCCAGCACATCAGTGACAGCCAAGAAGCCGTCGATCAGCATCACCACAGACTCACTGAAGGTACTGATATGATTACTGCATAGAGTAGCTCCACCAGCATCACCACAGACTCACTGAAGGTACTGACATGATTACTGGCATAGAGCAGCTCCACCAGCATCACCACAGACTCGGCAAAGGTACTGGCATAGAGCAGATCCATCCGCATAACCAGTCGACTCATGCTGTGTTCGCACTTGTGACGACAGTCATTTTCAATAGAAGTCAGTGACATGAAGCTACTAACTGATGTAGAAAACCTTTCAGCACTCCAATGACACTGAAGTGTCGATCAATCACAATCATGTTTTTGTTTCACCATTTGCACTCTGTATACACAATTCCGGCTCCATTTAATAAATGGAAGAAAAAGTCATTCTTGCTGTTAACCAGTTCCCTGTGCTATTTAAACCTACCCTTATCATTTACGCAGTGTGACTTAACAATTTGCAAGCCACGGGGAGCCCCTTAATATTAAAACCGGAATATACCGGACATCTGAGCAAGGAGTCTCAGCCGCGCCGTCTTTTACCGTACTGGGTCATTAAAAAACGAAATAAATGATTTTTATCCGAAAATCGGCGATCGTCTAACCTTCCCTAGTCACCACCCGTCCATCGATAGCGCATGGCTCGTCTGACATGAAGCAGAAGTGACGTCGGGTCCATTCCTTCCAGAGGCTTCCCAGCAGCTGTCCGTTTACTGTTTAGACGATAACATTAGCATAGCTGGAGTGCTAAGGGCTAAGCTAGCCAAAAATGGTCACATCGACTGTTCAGTCATTCTTGGATTATATGCTTGGATTATATGCGCACGGATCGCGCACGCGAAACGCACGGGGAGAAGATGCCTCGGCCAAAACTGCCACTATAATCACGGTGAGCTAACGACCTGGGGATTGAAAAAAAAGGAAAAAACCACGGCGCCGTCCAAGAAGGAGGGGTGGCGGGCTCATGTTTATAAACATAATATTATGTCTCAGATCATAATACAATAATAGAAATTTCACGGCTAATCTATCAACAGCCATTCTATTTCGGCTAGCAAAGTGTTAAGCAAGACTTGAACAGGGATTCGGCACCGGTGTAGTTGACCACACATGCATGGTCATTTTGTAGCTTTTGTCACTGCTAATGTGAACGCAGCATCACTGAAGGTACTGACACATGGTCACTGACATAATGAGTGGGGACCTCCCTTCAGAGGATCCTCTGAGAATCAGACAGTGACTTTACGATCAGGCTACTATCTTTGCAAATGAATATGTTGAATGTGTTCTACAGTATATGTACATAACCGAGTTCCCCAAGGGGTCTGTATTTTGCCCCCTCCTTTTTACTCCCCACACCAATAAATCTCTTTGGCGAACATTGCTGATATACAAGCTCGCAAATGCAATGTGTTGTAAGCTTGTAGATCTGCTATTTTTGCAGGATATTTGCCTTATGAAATGGCTTAGAATAGGGATGCTAGGTTACCTGTAAATAGATAATATGGGCTATATGCCAACAGAAATGTCACATAATAAAAATAAATCTGCACAAAAAATAGTATTCCTCACTCTAGAATGCAGAACAAGTCATAGCCCCACCAAGTCTCATCCTTGTGAACGGTGTCGATGTGTCACTTTCAACTGATAATTCAAGTCAAGGTTTGGCACGCCATTTTGTTGTTCAACTGCCAGGTGTACACAAGCTTGTCTACTGCATTTTCAGCATGTTGAGTTACATTATCTACAAGTGCTGTGTCTTGTGAAACAGAATATATAACCATATGCCTTCATAAACTACTTTATTGATTTATTGTCTCAATGATTATTCATTCCTTTGCCTGGACATGGGAGTAGGAAACCCCTCTGACATAAATACCTTTATTTAGACTGGTAACCTGATGGCGTTTCTAAACTAACATGCAGCTCTAAAAGGGAGTGGTTCTAAACCTTTTTGGCTGGCGACTCCACCTCCTTCACGACTCACCAATTTAACAACATGTACGTGTACGTGTGCGCAGACTGAACAAACACGTCTGAGACTACAATACAAAATAAAATAGCTACTGTATATTAGTTAATCGTCATGGCTTTAATTATAGGTATATTTTCCAAAACGGGTGTTTTGATGAGGAGTAATATTACATTACAATCAAGTCGAACTGTGCATCTGAGAGGAGAAAACCGCTCCAGTAGCCAATTCCACTGGTCACTGAGGTTGGCCCTGCAATTATGCCTCTCATGTTGAAAAACTCCATTGATTTATCAATGTGACCCCCCCCCCCATCCACTCTGCTTTGTTAACGGCTGTGCCTCAACTTGCCCATCTTGAGTTTCTCACTTGTGGGTCGAAGTCGACAATACTTGTTGGGTGTTGGGTCACAGTGTGTGATAGGTTTTCATGGATCTTAGTTGCCCATTTTACTAAACAAGAGGCAGCCACGGTCGATGGAAACAATCTTCCTCGTTATTTCTCTACCTCTGAAAACTGTTCTAAGTTATGACCTAGTTTAGAGTTGAAAATGAGTGGTATTCCCCTTTAATTTCCCATCTCTCCACCCATCTCCTGCAATGCCCTGGCAGTAGCACAGGAAGGAGGCACTGTTGGTTGAACGAGATACTAGATGAGCTAACTTTACATTGCACCCTTTCCTTCCCCTTCCTCTCTCCATCTCCCACCTCCCACCCTCATGCTTGTCTCTCTCCACGCTCTCAATCCTTCCCAGTCTTTGATCCCGGACATCAAGGTGAGCCAGGAGGCGGTGGTGGAGCTGCACCCAGAGGAGTTGCAGCTCTCCGGAGACGAGGACAGTCAAGGCCCCGACAACAACAGGACCGACCAGGACAAAGGCCTGAAGATTAGACGCACTGTCACACAGGTCGGCATGGGTCAAACACTAGCTACTGTGAAAACGCATTGTTTTGGGGCAGAAATGGCTTGCTTTTGCTCTTTCCGAATAACCAGTCCCTGCCATTGGGTCTCCTAGGTGGTGTCCATTGACAACCAGGAGAATGGACAGAGAAATGAGGAGCAGGAGGACGAAGAGGAGGCGAAGCCGGAGAGTAAGAAACCGCGCAGGATTTCCAAAGACAAGAGGAAGAACAGTCAGTGTGAGGAACCCAGGGATGCCCAGTCTCCTGTCAAACACGATGCAGAGGCAAAGAAAGGTGAATAGAACATCAGTTGCCAGTTGTGTGTATACTGGTACGTTGCTGTTTTGCAGCTCTTATATGTCATAACAAACAGCACATGGCTGTGAGGTGTCATGTTGAGATAAAAAATGTAAAGAAAATCAATCTTCTGCCATCTCTCTCTGTCGCTGTTTACCCATTCTTGTTTTTCGCTCCTCCATCACACAGTCACCCCCAGCGACAGCTTGGTGCGCCGCTCCATCAGTCAACAGAAATCCGGCGTGTCCATTACTATTGACGACCCCGTGCGTACGGCCAGGCAGCCCTCGCCACCGCGCTCCGACGTCTCCAACATTGTCCACATCACCAACCTGGTTAGTCCTCCGCCGCTCAAAGATACCTTCTGTTTTCCTCACGATTGTAGTGAACAACATTCACTGGGTCTGTTGGCATTCCCAGATGTACTGTATACTGTATGTTAGATGGTGTATGGAGTCCCAGCGGACGGAATCTGTCAATTGTAGGGAACACGAGTACCAGAATACCACAGGAATGGAGAAGTCTTATGTCTTGCTCCGCCTTACCACCACCTTCCGTCACCATAGAAAGACCTTTGACCCTAAATGATCCACGGTCCCTTTCATGCCCTCCCTAGGTACGACCTTTCACCCTGGGCCAGCTTAAAGAGCTGCTGAACCGGACTGGCAGCATGGTAGAGGAGGGCTTCTGGATCGACAAAATCAAATCCCACTGCTTTGTTACGGTGAGTACCGTCAGCCTACTCCCTCATAGTGTTCTGAAAATCCAACGTTTTCTAAAATGTGAAAAATCTTTATCGTCAGTGCTGCTGAGGCATTCACTGGTTGTAAATAGGTTTCATCAGTGCCATTATCAAGGTTTTTAAGTGGGAACAAAGTGGAGGAGCTGTATGTTGTGAAACATTGCAAGCGAGTATGGGCGTTTTAGATCCCTGAAGTGTACAGTTAAGCACTGTCGCCTTGGAGGGTGCTGAGCTTGGAGTGCAGAAATACCCGGCTGTATGCAGCTTTAGCAAAGTACATAGAAAAGTGCACTCATGTGTATTGCAATTGCAACATACTTGCTTACTACTTCCTCACATATGAATTCAGTATATCATTCAGTATATTGTTCTAATGCCTGATGGAGAGTGACATGTTTGCCGCTAAATACAAAAATATATAATCTTCTTTCAGAAATAGAAACCATAGAGAAAAATCTTCCTGGTTTTCTTGGTTGTTAGTTTAATGGCAAATCTTTTTTCTTTTCTTTTTTTTCCCCCGATTTAGTATACCACATCAGAGGAGGCGGTAGCCACAAGAACAGCCCTCCACGGGGTCAAATGGCCACAGAGCAATCCCAAGGTCCTACACGTGGACTTCAGTCAACAGGATGAGGTAATGAGGTATCCCACCACTCGGATGCTGTTGTAGACTCATTTCATGGGTAGCGAGTAGCAACATACCATTGCTGGAACAAGTGTAATACAGTAGATTGGAGGCAGCCTATTTCTGGCTTTTTCCTTGTTTGTTTATCGTTCTGTTATGTCTCAAGGAATGATAAACTGCCCATGAAACAAGTTTGCATAATACGCATGATATGTTCGATAGAATTTAACTGCGGAATTAATGTCAGAACATTAACCTTGGATAGGTTGTTTTTGTATCAGAAGCCGTTTCCTTCTCCTTTGTGTTTTCTTAATGTAATGCAATATGGTGGACCCTATCATCGGTCTCTAAGCCGATTTATCTGTAACCCAATTAAATTACCAATTTTGGCATTTGGCAGATGCTCTTGTTCAAAACGACTTACAAGTCTAATAAGATTGAAATGAGCAGAGAAGCATGAACTCTAGTCTATAAACAAGGCAAAAATCAGTGTAGTTCTAGAATATCTGGTAATCAATTAACCTAGCATCTGTCTAAACAACAAATCTAAATACAAATCTGTGCAGGGTAAACAATTAATCAAAAATCCCTGTATAAATAGTATGCTATCTACATAACATTATTAACGCTTGTGTTGGCCTGTCAAAATTATTACATAATTGCCTGATAAATTATTTGAGATAATCTCAATTATTTTGCATAATCGAATCGTTTCCATTCATCTGTATGAATGAATCTGTCATTAAACATACATTTTCAAACATTTCACAAAAATAGCAGATCTACAACCTCACAAGGCATTGTGTATGTATAGTATAACATTAAATGTCGCCTATTTTGGTCATGGCACATTTTGTATTTTGGTACTGGTCATTGTCTGTAATTTCTTTGTATATTTAGGGTTATTTGTCTGCCCTGGGAATTTAGGTTATTTAAATTTTCATTGCCAAAAAACACAATGACATTGTCAATCACAATAATTTGTCTGACAATTAATTAATTGTCACGTAACATTTCATTATCGTGACCGATTTGTTTTTCTCAACCACAAATGAAGGTCTAACTCTTGTTCCTCGTCCTGCAGCTGGACTTCCACAAGGGTCTCCTGAAGCCAAACCGAGTAGAGGAGGACCGCGGGGTCCAACTGGGAGGAGGCCCTCTCCCTCGACTGCCCCCGCTGATGCCCGAGCGGGACAGAGAACGCGAAGCCCGGGACAGGGAGCCGGTGATGTTCACCAATGTGCGGGACCAGTGGGCCGAACGGGAGAGGGAAATGCAGCGACGAGAGAGGACCCGCGGTGAGCGCGAGTGGGACCGCGATAAGATCCGTGAATTCGGGAGGCCCGAGGAGGAGGGCCGGCGTTCTCGATCCAGAGACAGAGAGAGGAGGAGGAGGGAACGAGGGAAGAGCAAGGAAAGAAAGACAGACAAAAAGGGTGAGATGGGGGATTGTCCTGTAGGTCAGTGTTTCTGTAAGAGAAACACATCCTGCAGATTAGTTTTAGACCAAAGCTATTTCTCTACTAACCAGACTGTAAAATATCATGTATAACGTTGTAATGTCGGCAATGACATAGACATAAACAGGTAATGCTTGTTTTATGCTTGTTGACACTGTCACACACCACAAGCTCACAACATGTTGGGCTTGTAGATCTGATATTTTGTGCATCTATGTAAGTATAAATCACCCCTAACATTGCTAGTGTCTACAACTACTAAAAAATACCTCCAAGTAGGTTACCTCTACTCTGCAGCTGATGTTCTCTCATTAACTATAGACAAACCAGTTTTGATTCGATGTTTATATTTTTCCCCTGTTAATGTTTCAGAGAAAGCAGATGAGCCTCCTGCCAAACTGCTCGACGACTTGTTCCTGAAGACCAAAGCAGCTCCATGCATTTACTGGCTTCCCCTCACTGAGGAGCAGGTTAGCCCACTCGGTGCTCTCCACTCATTCACATACTGTAGTGGGGTTGTCACTTTCACACTCACAAAATCCCAGACCCATGCCCACTGAATTCCACATTTGAAGCAGAATTGTTCATGGATTTGTATTTACCTTTAAATTTGAAAATTGCAAACAATTAATAACCTTTTGCCTGTAACTATTTGTACTACGTCCTTTTACCATTTGCCATACTTTCGGTCAAATGATATTGTACCTAGACAACTATTCAACAATCTCCAATGCTATATAGAGTACATATGTAGAACTCCCAAAATCTGAGTAATGGAGGCTGGCATCTGTTCGTCATTTCCGTTCATGAAAATGTTTATTTTTAAATCTTTATGTTTATTCTTAATTTCCATTTCTGCAGCAAGCTATATGCTTGGATGATTTTGATTTATATTGGGATACATTTGCGCCACTGTAAAGAAGTCCGCTCTCCCCCTTCTCATGATCAGAGCTTCCGTGCTCCAGACTGTATGAGGAAACAGTCTGGCCACGCAAGACTAGTAATATACTAACTAGCTAAACGTAAACAAACCCACCAAAATAAAAATAAAAACTATATCAGAATAATTAGTAGGCTGCAACGTGGCAGTGGTAAATGTAATTATACATGTAACTGGACAGGCCGGCTATAGATATGCATATTACTTTGTCGTTGTCATGGTCTCCTGTGCGGTCCAGAAACCAAAGGTTATCCAAATTTCTCTCCGTAATGTGTTCTGGAGTGGCAATGTTTCTGGCATTGCAAATGCGACCGGCCTTGTTAAGCTTGCTTGTCTCATTAAGTACAGCATCCTCTGTTTTCTAAATTTCCAAGATTCTACTTGTACACTACCGTAATTGCAGGACTATAAGCTGCGGCTTTTTTCCCATGTTTTGAACCCTGCGGCTTATACAAGGGTGCGGCTTATATAGAGATTTTTACAGCTAACGGCCAGTTAGTTAGTTTTACAATGGTCTTTAACAAGGATTTATTTATAGATTTTTACAGCTAACGGCCACTGGGGGGGCTCTAGCGGGAAGCAGGAAGGACACCTGCGGCTTATAGTCAGGTGCGGCTTATATATGTAAACATTTGTTTTTTGTTCTAAATTTAGCTGGTGCGGCTTATATTCAGGTGCGGCTTATAGTCCAGCAATTAGGGTATTTATTATTCTTATTATTCTTGCCCTACTTTAGTCAGTTTTTGAACATGATTTTATTGACTTTATTTTTTAATTCAAATGTCCCATGTCTCACAGTCTCACACACACACACACACACACACACACACACACACACACACACACACACTGCTGCTTTTCTTATTGTCAATCTCTCTTCCAAGGCGGCACAGAGGGTCCTAGACCGAGTGGAGCGGCAGAAGGAGCGAGAGCGGAGGCGCAAGGAGGCGGACGAGGAGGCGGACAAGAAGCGCGAAGAGGAGAAGAAGGAGCGTCTCAAGGTCAGGGTGAAGGAGGAGGGAGGAGGAGGGGCTGCACCTCCAGTGAGCGCCAGTGGCGCCGGGCGGGGAGGTGACAGGGACAGAGAAAAAGAGAGGGAGCGAGAGCGAGGCCGAGAGCGGGAGGCAGACAAGCGGAAGGAAGGAGGATACAGAGCCAGAGGGCCATCGGACCAGAGGACCACCGCCAGCAGCGGGCGACGCTCCCGGAGCCGCAGCAACAACGCCAGAGACAGACGCCGCTGACAGCCCACAATGGGACAGAGGACTGGGGGAGGGAGACACAGATTTAGGGCCGGGTTGGGGGTGCAGGGGTGACGGCACAAAGCAGCAGGATGCGTGTCGTGCTCTCTCCGTCTTATGTTGAGCGTTCCATTTGTCTCCACTTCTCCCCTCAGCGCTTGGATTTCTTTCATCACATTTGAAGTCAAATGTTGTGTTCCTCCGCACACCGTTAACACCTGTCCCAACACCCACATACATTTACACAGCTTGTAGTTTTGATCTGAGGGCTTCATTTTTATTTTTTATAGAAACATGAAGGTTAGTCTAGCTCCCTAGCTAGCTTCAACCTTTACCGTTTTACCTCTTGTCTTCCAGAGGCACTGATTAACAGTTACCTTTCCAATTCCAGGTCCAATAATGGGTTGCTAGTAAGTTGTTTGAATGCAAGATGGCAGTGTGTCCCCCATTATCTCAAAGATATGTAGTACTGCTGTCCCAGTCCAGCAGAACAGATGTATGGAGGGCGTTGGTTAAGCTGGCTCCCTTTAGTCTTGGCCTCACTGAGGTTTGGAGGGGCCCGCCTCTTTATTTTAGTTCTGCGGGTGCACAGTTCCTTCCTCCACGGTGCCCTGTAATAATCCTCTCTCAAAATAGAATCTGACCCCTCAAAAATGTTCCACAATCAATTTTAGTAGACTACTGCTAAGTTGTCCCCCCGTACTGATTTTTACAGACCTCTGTTGTAGTATTTTATGTGAAGGTTTGTTTTCTCTGATTTTTGTACGTTTTGTTGTAGTTAATTTGTATTTTGTTTTTCATTGACGGTTCTGTTTGAAGCACATTAAGCATGTGTGTGAAGTCCCTCCACTATTGAATACAACTGCTACAGTCAGAACACTGTTAAGTCAAACTAAGAGACAAAAAAAAAAAAAAAAGTCTTGTCAATAATGAAGGACATAGTGTTGTGTGTGTTGATTATAGAAGTGGACATATTGTCTGTCTATAGCGGGTTCATGCTTGGAGAGGGGATAACATTCTGGACCATGGACATGTACTATGATCCGTAGAATGACAGGAAGCAAGTCTTCCCTGCACTGATTCCCTTTTCAGAAATGCCTACCCTAACCTCGCTCTCCTCGTCAATCAATATATTGAGGGCTGGGAAAATTGAAGAGTTTATCCTTTAAAATAAAAAAAAGGTTACATTTTTATTAGTGCAAAGTTTGATTTAAGTTTTTATTTTTAAATTTTACTTTAATTCTCCTGTAATTGCTGGATGTAAAGCATAAAAATAAATTTAAACTTGAATGATCAATGCATTCGCTTGCCTTTCTTGCCTCATGAGAATGTGGCATATGACTTGCAACAAGTTGAAAGTAGTTGAGCCAAAGCCGCTGAATTTCTTTCTATATTCTGAGTAATAATTGGTAGTTTGTTCACCCTCAAGTGTCTCACATTTTGTTAGTGTGGTTGCCCCTACTTGTCCAACTTTATTCCATCCATCTTTCCCAGTTTTGGTGGCAAGCACTTGGGCCATTATGTCAAATTGACCGGCTTCATTGGGAATCGATTCTTTGCGTTTTGCTAAGAGATGCGTTATCTAACTAATTTACAGAATGCATGTCTGTCTGACTGCATGCTGACATCACTGATACTAAACAGTGACGCCACCATGATAACAATGCCCAACTGACATCACTACAGTGCCCACATTTGGAGAGGACATCACAGACTGTCATGGTCACAGAACACCATATATGGTCATAAAAAGTGCCAGACAGACTGATACAACGGGTATTGCACAACTGGACATCGATGGTGACTATTCTTCCCAACGGGCACCATTCTGGGTTCTCCAACATTACTTCTGAGACTCCTACATTCAATCCCTTGTCGAACAGGACTAGTGTATTTGTATTTATATCAATGTATTTGTGATTTAATTTTCTCAGATTGACAAAAAAAAGGGTTTTCCCCAAATATGGGGATATCTGACATCATAGACCACTTGAGACTATATAGAGTAGAGTATGTCCATATATGATCTTTCCAAGATATGAGCTTAATATTGATGACATATGGACATAAAAGGGACAAGGACGGAATGGTTAGCACCGCGACTGACAGATACTGTATTTGCCAAGTGTGACTCGCCTCAAGCCAAGGCAACCAAACTTGCAATTTCCAATTGCATCTTCTAGTTTTATAATGCAATTTGAATGGGTCATGGGTGTCCTGGGCCGACTTGGAAGCCAACAGGGGTTCTCCTGCTCTTTAGTACAGAAACAGAAAATACACTTTAAGTTGGACCATTGCCAATTTCAAACAATGAGAACCCATATACATTTTTAGTTTTCCAGTTCCAAATAAGAATATAGTGCTATGTTAACCTAAAGTGTAGTCATCAATAAATACCCTAGTGGGGTTGATTGCTTATCTAGTTAAAATTGTCTTTGACTGACTGCCACCTACAGGTCCATACATGCATCTCCAATGTAGGCAATACATTTTGAACACGCAAAAATGAAAATATTTAATTACACCAGAGCGAAATACAGGAATGTTTTTCTCATATTGTACTGTTCACTTGACAAATCTCATACAATAAACAAAAGTAAATTAAGTGCAAATTGTTTGCTAGCAATATTAAATATACAAAACTGTTAAGCAAATTCCCTTGTTCTTCTACAGCAAACAGTAGCCATGGGGGTAAAAAGCAGTAGTTTGTTTTCTTTCCCGTTCCCTCATAACTATGGTACAGTGATAGTACAAAAAAACAACTAAGATACAGCAGGAAATACATCTGATTAAGGAACTGATCCAAGGTGAGTCAAGTCATACATACATACTGTACATAAAAAAAAGAATCCATCAGCAGAGTCATGTATCAGTTCATTTCCGAAGAGATTTCAAAATGAAACTGGAGAAATGAGAACCTTCCACAATGACATTGGAACAAAAACGTGCATCTGATGTGTGAGCGATTCAAAGAATGTGGGAAGAGAGATAATGGCGTCGGGTTTGCACGCAGCTGCATCCAGTTCCTCAATGTGTTGTGAGGGGGAATGTTATGAGGGGATGCACACGATTCGTGCAACAGTCAGGAATGAGTTCCTCAGTGTGTGTTGTGAGCGGGAACGTTATGAGGAGTGCACACTCTATTCATGTGACAGGAATGGCAGAGGAGATGAGTGTCCAGGGGAAAGCACTGGGAGCCTGGCTTATCCGAAAGCTGTTTCCCACACTCCTGTGGATGATGGGTGAGAGAAAAGAAAGAGATGGTAAGATATCTATTATAACACACTACATGGCAATGATCTAATAATTACCTGGATATAAGATAACACCTCAATTGCCTTTTGGAAACAAAATGCCACAGGTTGATGGAAGAACGTGTAAGTGCTACCTGCTTTTCTAGTCACATCCATGATGTTTCAACAGGAGCTCAAGTGTGTTACTTTAACACTTTACAATGCCTTAAAACTGACAGGTTACATTCCATCCTTGCATTCCATCCTTATCGTTGATTTTATGGCATTGCAACGTGTTAAAGATTTACCACAAGATATTCGATTAATGGACAGGATCCAGGTTCTCTATGATCCTATTGGAGATTCTGTTCAAAGTCATTATTATGGTGTGGCTCTGCAGCAGTCTAGCTGGGTCGGTCTGTCTGTCTGTGTCTCTAGAGCTAATCTTGCAAACCGCTAGACTGATTAGTGCCAATTTGCTCATGCACACTGCCAGTAGGCCACATAGGTACCTCCACTAATATTCAGGTTTTATAGATTTTGAAATATTTAACTTTATAAGACAATGGGGCTTTGATCAGGCTGAAACCTGGCCCACATTGTGAGTCATACGTCATTATTGACTGACGTGACAGGCTGAAGTTCGAGGTCCACATTGGAGCCACACTATCCCAACATCCATGATTCGATTATTATTATTTATTTATTTTGAAAGCGCATGGCGTGCAAAAATATTACATAAAAAACAAAATATTGACATTCAAGGCATCACAACTGGATTCAGCATTTGCGATTCCTAATTCATGCTGAATGTTGCATGACAAGTTGCTTGACACTTTTTCCACAAAAGCATCATGGATAATTTATACTTGTATGACAATGATGTGACACATTGTGAGCTGCCCAGAATAGGGACGTGAGGGTTCATGTGGTTAAATAAGGTTGATGTTACACGATGAGCCAAAGGCCACACTGACCTCACAGTGGTAGCACTCAAAGTGATAGTCCTTGTTCATAGACACCACCCTGAGGATCTCCTCGCTGCCCTGTGACGTGAAAGAAAATCAGTGGACAGATCAGAGAAGTCAGCACACACTGGAGGTACAAAGACATGGGTCAAATACTATTTACACCTGATTATGTGAATTTGTTTATCCGTCATGGAGTACCACTTGGGTGGGGTTAACCACAAATGTTGATCACAGAATGTAGCTTATACAACACTGACTTTCTAGCAACTTACTAGCAGTTGCTATTGCATTGTCCCACTTGGTAAACCCCACCCATCTGGCTCTTAGGTAGGCTAACAAAACATGAGCAGTATTAGCAAACACTATTTGACAAAGGTCTCAGAGAGAGTACAAGCCAAACACATTGTTGGTTTGATTGGTCAGCTCTCACCATGCATCTACTGAATCTGTATGCATGCATACAGATTCTCGTTAAATGGAAAGTAATTCAACTCTACCCATCTATCTGATTGCAGTAAATGGCTAATTTGTGGTAAAACATTATAATGGAGGTAATGATGCAATATGCAATAATTTATTAAGTTACATCATCCACCAGAGAAGAGGTTTCAAGGCTACACTTAAAATAACTTGGCACACCTACCTCAGCAGGTAAGATGGGTTGTAAACATGCAGCGCACTTTGGAGCAAAAGTCCTGTGAAAACAATAAAAGAAACCAAGAGTACTAATTTAGTTATAGCAATTTGTTTAAGAGAACAGTGACGAGGAAAGGACATAATGTGTGTACTGACATTCCTGCAGGAAATACAATTACATGGGGCATTTCCCCTCCTTGTCACCATTAATATTATCCACTTAAACCCTATATACTTTGTTGACCGGAGTCCCCCAGGGATCTGTACTAGGCCCATCCTTTTCCCCCCCCCCCAATACCCCACATCTTGCTGCTGAAAATAGCGAGAGGGTGTGCGTGTGACATCGCCATCATCATACCCGGAAGTTATGCGGAACGCCTACTGAGTGGCAAAAAGAAAATACTTTCTGGCCTTGACAGCCCATACATCCAAACAGAAAAGTCCTATCTGATTGCATTAATCGATGGTAAATTCACTTTGCCACTCGATTTGCCATTCACTTTATGCATGCGCATATCCTCTATACTCTACAATTCTACAAATACTCTACAAGCTCGCAACACCTTCCGAGCTTGTAGATTGGCTCTATTTTTGCCAAATGTTCACCCCAGAATATCGTCTCTAAGGTTCATGTGGTTAAACACCTATAATGGGACAGATATGCACATGAAGCATATGCACATGAAGCATAACATTCCTACAGTTGGTAACACCGGAATGTCTGTCTGTAAAGTTTTTAAAAACCATGTGGCTCTCACTTGTTGTAGTCGGCCACGCAGTAGATGTTGCTGTGGTGGTCCACGGTGAAGGGCACTCCGTCTAGAGCCTTGGAACAAACCACGCAGCGGAAACAGCCAGGGTGATAGGAGTTCCCCATAGCCTGAAGGATCTGACCACACAGCCCAATGCAATCCGTTAACAATGAGGTACTATGTGCCAAACAAAACGCATAGATATCTAACAGACAATGATACACATCTTGTACAAGTGTACCTGTTTAGACCTATTCATGTATACACAATTTAGGCAAAAATATGTCTATACGTATTAACCACTTAAACCCTATAAACAGTAAATACTTCAGTTTAAAGGGGTCCCCCAGGGGTCTATATTTGGTCCCATACGTTTTTTGCCTCTACACCAGAAATAGCTGAGTGCGCAACAAGCCCACAACACAATCACAACGCAGCGCGTTATGAGATTGTAGACCTGCCATTTTCACCAAATGTTCACCTATTATCACATGCCCAGAATAGAGAGGCTACGACGTTCATGTAATTTACATGTATGAGTGTGTGACAGACTAACATACACACTCCCCTCCTCACCTGTTCTAAAATAAGGTGGCCACACACACTACACTTCTCGGCAGCCGCTTGGAATCCCGAGAACTGCAACAGAGGAAATTGTTACCAAACAGTTAATTTATTTTCAAATGTTTTGGAAACTCTGATGATGACAAGATGTTGTGCATCTGAAAATGAGACATCATCATTCTTACCATGTAATCCTCTTTACAGTACACAGACCCATTGACATTGTAGAAGTCCTTGTTTCTCAGGGTGCGACCTGGTGTGGGAGGAAGCAAACAGAGACAGTGAGTGTTTGCAGACAATCCCAACCGGCTGCCCACCGACCGGGTCATGCTGACCCGTGATGGCCGGTTTCCACCAGTCAAGATAACAAAACAAAAAGAGGGAGTGCATTTTAATCATAAACAGTCATGACAAAGGCATGATTTGCGTGACAGAAGGCCGACATAAGCTGCCTGTTCAAGGGCACTTCAGGTCAGGGTGTGCAACAGTTAAAACCTAGCGTCCTTATCCAGGGGTGAACATTGGGCGAAAATAGCGGATCTACAGGCTCACAACGCGTTGCAACACGACGCATTGGGAGCTTGTAGATCAGCAGTAGGTTTTAAGTGTTTAATCAGACAAATCAATTGACCATAGTTGATTTATAAAATAAAATAAATCTTTCACGTTGCTATATATATATATATATATATATATATATATATATATATATATATATATCAATATTATTATTTTTTTCTAAACCAAAAAGAAGAAGAATCGAGAATAATTGCTAATGAAATAATAAATATAGTTGCAGCTCTGTTCGTCATAGCATAGCTTTCCAAGAGCCAAGAGGACTCACCACAGGACACGCAGGTGAAGCAGCGAGTGTGATAGAGGCTGTCCAGGGCCTGACAGGCGTTATCTGCCCCATACACGCCTTTGCCGCACTTCACACAGGTTCCTGTCAGCGCGGTGGGACACAAACACAAGGCGGTTTAGTCAAGGCCGATCACTCACCGGCTCCTTAACGCCTCACTTAACGAGGCATTCCTACAAGATGTGTCTGAAATCCAACTCCTAAGTGTCAACACTTGTAAATCCTCTGCTTCGCACAACCTAGGGGATTTTCACACTGTTAAACCCTGTTACTCACACTGGACTGTTTACTCATCCACCCTGGGTAAAGGGGAATTCCACCTAAATTGACCTGAAATTGTTATTCTGTATATTATTCTTAAATCAATTCTAATAATCATTATTTTACGTAGTTATTGTTACTTATGTAGGTTCATGCATGGGACTAACAATCAAATTAACTCTCACGTGCATTGAGATTTAACGCTGCTCTTTTTGTGTGCATCTTTTCAAAATTCACGGTTAGAACAAATGTATAATAATAGTCACAATCTGGAAGAATTTCTCCTTTAAAGGAACGAAACATAAACAGGACGTTGGAGAGGCTAAAACGGGCATGTCCTTCTCCCAAGACATCACTAAAGCAAACCACTGTGTATGTGTGGGAGGGGGGGGGGGGGGGGGGGGTGAGAGAGAATGTGAAATACATCGTAAAGCGCTTTGGAGAAAAGCGCTATATACATGCAATCCATTTACTACAGTCAATTAAATAATAAAGTAAAAGTGTTCCTGTGCTCCATTAATACCTGTGTGTGGTTCAGGTTGTATAATGTTACGAGAGAAGTCGTAAGAATATGAAGATCAACCACTTTTCTTTTGTAGTTTTTTCTTTAGTTAGGGGTGTTGTATTGTTATGTTATTTAGGATATGTATTAAAGTCAGAAAAACAATTTAGAAAAAGAAGTGTGAGGCTGTTCAGTGGTTTGAGCAAATACCTAATGACTTCACAAGTGTGAGTCAGTGCTTCAGGAGCTTGTGGCTCCATGTTCAAACACTGGGCTGTCCTTCCTTACCAAATGAAATAACACATAAGACTTATCAAACTGACTGGTTTTCTTTGCCAACTCTGCCCCAGTGCTCCAGCTAGAGGTGAGCGCAAGTGTGTATACACGAGTGTCTTCCTTTTTCCCTTGCAGCTCAGAGCTTCCCAAGCCTGTCTAAATGCCTGATTTATGATTGCATGCCTTGTTGCACACCGCAAATCTACAAGCTCACAACACGTCACCATGCAACGCATTGTGCTGCTTGCAGAGCTGTTATTTTCAGCGTGCGACACCGGCATGCAACCAAGTATAAATCAGGCTTAATGGCGCTGAGGAGTACAGTATTGTATATCCCCCAGGGGCACACATACCTGAGCAGAAAAACAGGCTATAGCACACCGCCCCTGCACACGCCAAGGCAACATTACACACACAGCAGCACACGCATGACTCACACCCACAGACACACACATACTGCGTTATTATGGCCTCAAGTCAAGGGATTGTGTGTGTGTGTGTGTGTGTGTGTGTGTGTGTGTGTGTGTGTGTGTGTGCGTGCGCGCATATGTGTGTGGGGGGGACACACACTTACACACCCTGCCACAGAAAAAACAACATGGCAAACCATGGCCACACTAGTATACTGGAAGTCTTCGACACACACTCCCTGATGCCCTCTGACTCACACTAATGGCTGGACTCATGTTTATGTGGAACATGTAATTTGCGTGACAGACTGCGCTCTAATGTGTGTATGAACTTGCTAGATGATATTAGCCTATCCAGAGATTAGCCTGTTCTGTTCTTTGCATGTAAATGATATATGCTTCAGGTGTATGCATGCATGTGCCAACGTGCATTTTTGCACTGCTGGTGTTTTTCTTCCAGTTAGTTTTGTCTATATGCATGTACTTTACTCAGAATGTCAGTGGTGGCAAATTTAACATTTGCATCCACCTCTGTTGTTGAGGCTTTTATAGACGGCCAAACACATGGTCTTGTCTGGAGCGCTCTCTGCGGGCCAATGTTTTTACTCCTTTTCATGCATATATCCTGCACTTCTCTGTAGGTTCATTGGCACCCACCTTCCTCCCATCCATCCATTCATCCACTATCAATAACCATCCATCTATCCATGCACCCATCCAACCATTTCTTTTAAGAGAAACCTGTGATCTGACACTGGTGGGCAGGGGGTAAAATGATGATTATCACTGGCATATTGAGAGAACAGGCCTGGGGAAAACCAGGAAATGAGTGGACAAATAGATATGCACGTATTATTCTGCTCAATTTTGCTTTGGACCAACAACTCCCATTCACCACTAACAAGAGAACTGAGTTCTCTTGCCTTTAGTATGATCATACCCCATCAAAGTCAGTTCTGTGTTATGGTGTAATCTTCCTTCCTCTCCAATCACTTTCCTGACTCGTTTACCTTTTACAGTGTGAGGATATTGTTTGAAATATAAAGGATTCTAGTTATCTCACCAAAGAACTCCTGTCGGTTCTCTGTAGTCTCTCTGCCCGTGCAGACTCCTGGTTCCTCCTTGGGTTTGGCCACTCCTCCTGCTGAAGCAGTGATGAGCGTTGTCGTAGTAGTAGGTTTGGACAGAGTGGAGGCCATGATCTGAGCAGATTGCTCTTTCAGCATCAGGCCCCCTAGGAGCCCCTCCCCTTCCAGCGCTGCATCTCGCAGTAAGAGTCGGGTCAGCTCCTCCTGGTACCGGGTCCCTGGAAGGTCCGAGTAGCGGGCCCGCTCTCCTGCCTGGCTTGGCTCCTCCACCCTGGCCCCCGCCCGCTGCTCCTCCCACCAATCGGGGCCAGTCCGGTAGCACGCAGATGCTGGACTTCCTACCGCGGGCGGATAGGAGTGCCGACTGTCGTAGGCACCCGGCGGTGCCCCTCCCTCCAGGTAATGAGTCCAGGCCTCGGTGGAGGGCACCCCGGTCCTCCCCGGACCTCCGTACCCAGTAGCAGAGCCCCCTGCCTGCAGGGAGGGGAACGGTGGTTCCCGTGGGAGGCACCCCGAGGCCGAATAGCGGCTGTCGTAGCCCAGGCTAATGCCACTGGTTCGGTTGCTGCTGCAGCGGCTTCCCATGGGACTTCCACCTCCGCCCCCGCTGGCCGTGCTGGAGGCGAAGCTGGACCGGGGACTGACCAGCACCGACTCCTGAAGACTGAAGGAAGAGCAGGGGCTCAGCGTCGGCCCCGGGGGGTAGAAGAAGCCTCCTCCTCCTCCTCCTGCGGTCACATCTGAAGGCCTGTGTGGCGGGTGGGACAGAGACGCGGGCCTGGGGGTCTCCCACAGCTCGCTGCCCGTGCTCAGACGTTTGTAGAACAGTGCCTCCTGAAGGGACAGGCGCTTGTGCCTCTCCGGCTCAGGGAGGTACACGGCCTCGGCCGGGCTGCCCACGCTGGCCCTCGGTGCCGAGCTGTAGCCCGGGTTGGTGGTGTACGGCGGGGGTCCCGAGAGCGGCGGAGGCTGGGAGAGGAGCTGCTGCCGCCGGACCAGCTGCTGGAGCTCCAGAGAGTAGCGCCGCTGGTTCAGGGAGGCTTTGGACCCGAACGACGGGTCACAGTCCCCCTCCCCCAGGTAACAGGACGCACGCTGTTGAGGGGAGCGCCGTCTCAACGGGGCTAACGTGGAGGGGTGGAGGGGCTGCTCGGCGTCTGGAGGCACTGCGCCCACTGTAGAGGAAACTGGAGGTGGAGGAGGAAGAAGTTGGGTGGAGGACACTCCGATCCCTCCTCCTCCTCCTCTCCCACTAGGTGGAACACATGCCTCGGTTGTGGTCGTGGAGGCAAGCGAGAACTGGCCAGATCTTGAGGGTGAGGCAGTTGCAGAGCTGGGCGCCAGCGGCAGACCAACGCCGCCCCCAGAGACGCCAACATTGCCATTGCTGTTGTTGGCGTTGTTGGTCAAGTCATTTTTCTTCTTCGAGCTGTTGAATTTCACACTACCTGAGTCGGTTAACTTCAACTTCTCCAACAACTTGCTTATTGCTTGCTTATCCATGGCGACGCTGGTTTGGGTTTCTGCCTGTCTAAACGAAGTCAAGTTTTAGCTTTGAGGATTCTGAGAAATACCATTTCATTAAGACATTAATTACTCAATAAATATCATCTGAGCAGGTGTATAGTAGGACAGTAATGTTCACTACAGCAGTTGAAATGGCAGCAATCTGACTTATGTGGTATTTGGCCTGTACCCTCTCAAATGTAAAAATTAACAGGGAGAGCGACACAGACCTCTATGTACACAATAAATACAGAACAGATAAATAAAATGTTTAAGACATTTTAGGGTGGTAACACGACTTAAAGGTTCTTAGAGGCATCTTGTGTGTCCAACTGTGGAAAATCCATAGGGACAGGTGGACATTAGAAACCCCATTGGATTATTGCACTACTAACAACTAGTTCAGCAATCCAACAAAGCAGTGATGACAATAAATAGAAGAACATATCCAGGGCACTTTAAGTGACCTACTATGGTAGTAGATGGTCTCCATTTGCATCCCTCGTGTCTCTCCACACCTGCGTTGTCTGTGTTGGGGAAGTGATCATAATACTGTAGTTAGAAACATCAGCCCCGATAAAACCTATCACATTTAACAGCAGTCTTTCATAAGAAATGGCCAGTTTCAAATCCTAGTTTTGCTAAGTTTTCCCTTCTCTCTCTTTTTTTTTTTACAATGGCTGAGAGAGTGGTGTGGCATCGTACACCTTATAGAATACTTCTTATCGGACTCAGAGGGGCTCGCAATGGAGGCAGCCAGCCAGATCTAACTAGTGAATATCAAACACATTTAGGTTTGATCGGAACGTCAGATAAATAAAACTGTCTTATATCATGAACATACTGTGAGTCGGCTCCCAACAGGACGAATGCTAGGTCAAAATAAAACATCAAATTATAGTTTTTAAGCCTACATTGTCTGCTAAAGTAAATCCCATCAAATATGGTGTAAGAGACTCACAGACTGTGTAACGTGTAGCGGTCTCCACGATTTTACCTTTCTGGTAAAAAGCAGGCTAAAGTCCCGTCCTTGTCCGCGTGCAGTTTGTGTGGTTCTTTTTAAGTTTAATGGGCTCTTGTTATCAAGTGCGATAGAAGGAGGAATCTCTCTCAGCAGCACAATGTGGACAGAGGCTTATTGGTACAATGCATCGTGGATGATCCAGTAGTAGAGATAAGGACAAGAATCCGTTTCTGCAGGGATAATATTCGACTCGTCCCGAGTTTATATGCCATTCATCTCCCGATGAAAGACGCTCGGAAAGGGGGAACAGGGTCCATGGATGGCTTTTATCTCACGTCCACAATGAAGAAAAACACATCCGTCCTCCGCTCTTCTTCTTTTCATTGCCCGTGTGTTCAGAAAATAAAGAATTCTCTCAATTCAGCCCTGGAAAATGAGCGGAAAAGTTTGTTGAACGCATCATGAATGGAAGCGGATCGCAGTTACATCGTATCAACGCCGCGGTGCCAGGCTTCAAATGGACACACGGATTAAAAGTAAATAAATAAAAAAGCCCCGTCCAGGAGCGGAACACACGGTCGACAACTAGGTTTCTTTCTTCTTCCCCTAAATTACTTACCTCCCCCTCTCTTCTCTTTATCAGTCAGCGGTGGCTCGTTTCCCCCACCAGGGCAGGCCGCCGGGACACCTTTCCAACCAGCTAAATCACTTGATTTCGTCATTCATACGCAAAAGCCCTCTGATGGATGGATGTCCGCTCCACTGAGAGCCCTGGAAACCATGGCATGCACACTTAGAATAATAAGAGATAAGAGAAATAATGTGAAGAGGTGGATGCCATATTACGTTTCCGTTTCTGTACTACCGTACATGTGCTATTCACTGTAACTACCATTTCAGCACTGGCTTAAACAACCACTGCAATGCAACATAATAGGCCTATTTTAAATCATTGACATGCTAGAATAGACATACTGTTAGTTTAGAAAACACAATACCAAAAGAAGTAATTAAAATGAGAATGAATGTAAGTTAACTTATTTGTTTCCCCTTCTTGACTCACAAACCATTTAAAACGTATTCGCCCCCAGAAGTTTAGGTAAAACGTCTCTCTTTCACAGTGCGTTTTATGTATTTTCCATCACTCTCTCTCCAACAGCATAGGGTCTTCTTCTTGGATAACTCGTTACACAACTGCCGTTGTTTAGAGACAACAGCACTACTTTGTTGTACCACCAGCCTGTGGAATGTGGCGGAGGGACACGGCCGGGTGGTTGGGTCGGCGGCCGGGTGAATTTTTTCGGCGTGTATGCGTTCTCCAAGGACGATACAAAGTAAACATTCCGCTACTATTTTCAGGCCCCGCTCCGGCCTTTTTAGTCAAACCCCCCGATTCCACCTAGTTTTGTGGCAGTTAACGGAGTGCCATGTGGGCCCTGATAAAGGTAGCCCATAATGTCGTTTAGCATGACTTTGTTTGGATAGGCTTGTCGGTTTTTTTTTGTCTGCCCCGGAGGGAGCGCCGAGCCCCCTCCTTTGGCCCTTGCGGTTGACTGGAGTTCCTGCCTCGCAGTGGTGGAAAATGTACTCACATTTTGTTACTTAAAGTAAAAGTAGGCCTACCAATAGCAATAGCTACCACAATGTAGAAGAAATACTCTGTTAAGTAAAAGTCCGGAATTCAAAATGTACTCGAGTAAAAGTAGACCACTAAAGTATTGGTGGTACCAAAATGTAGTAGCCTAGGCTACCAAAAGTAGGTATAGTCTACTCATTTATGCAGAAACTGTCCCATTTCAAGTTTTCAAAATGTATTGAGGTCTTTTGAAAATAGCAGATCTACAAGTAGATAGATTGCTATTTTCAAATGGTCGAAATTCATACATGGCTGAATTTGTGTTTTGTAGGCCTAATAATAATCAAAATATAGACCTACAGTTGGAGTAAAAGTACAATATTTGCCTCTGAGATGTAGGCCTAGTGGAGTAGCTGTAGAAGTAAAAGTATGGAACATGTTAAATACTCCAGTAAAGTAAAAGTAGACAAAAATTGCATACTCAAGTGCAATTTTGGTAGGCTACTTGAGTAAATACTTAGTTACTTTCCACCGCTGCTGCCTCGCAGACTCGCGCGTTCATCATCTCGGCTCTCTGCTGGGCTGCGAGTGAGAACTTGTCTGAAAAGCCAACAGAGGAATTCTTCACGGCTTAGTGGCGGGGCACACACACATGATATACAAAACACACACATTATTACACACGCGCACACACACACACACACACACACACACACACACACACACACACACACACACACACTCATCAGAGAGAGAGAGAGAGAGAGAGAGAGAGAGGAAAACGGAGTCATATCGATTATAATTTAGAGATAATTGAGAATAGCCTATAGACCTATGTCTCATCTGAGCTTGCGCGCCCGTGTGAAGGAGATACATTCCCAAGCTTCAGTGGCGTGGACGTTTACTAAATAATCAATAAAGGCAAGCTATTTTATAGTCTACCATTTACACTGCAAAAGGTACGAAAACAGATCATTTTAGGTTTGTAGGCCCTACAGCATTATGTAATCTATTAACTCAAGGTGGGCTGAAGTGGCAGAGTGTGCGCGCGATCGTTTCTTCTGTCATAATGATATGTTTGCTATTTCTCAAGTCAGTGATCCCGAGAAAGTGGGCCTACCCATGATATATATTAGGCTCTTTAAATTACCCATCCCATGCTTATGAGTACAAATAGTTTAGCGAGTGAACAGAGACCCCAAGTGTTTTCTAAAGAAAACTACAGGTCAGGTTTATGAAACCTGGCTGTTAACAGAAGAAGATATTCTATCTCCTAGCTGGGTTGCAGCTCTGGTCCAACTGTATAGCTGCTGGGTAGCCTACAGTGGTTCTGAAACTTTTTCATGTCAAGGACCCCCAAATTTACACTTATTAGTCCGCGGACCCCCATTTAAAAAGATATGCCAGGGACCCCATTAGAGAAGCTTTTTATGGCTCTAGCAGTGATTCCCAACCATTTTAATTTCAATTACCCCCATTTTGACATGCATTAGTCTATACGGACCCCCATTTAATGGCATTTCTATCTCGGGGACCCCAATTTAATTTAACTCGGAGACAGAGTGTACAAATGGAACGGGTCCATTTGGTTCCATTTGTAGCCTACACTCACTCAGTCAGAGAGACACATAAAACACATAAAAGAATATCTAAAAATATAATTATTCTTAACTGCTTCTTTCTTTTTTGTTATTGATGATAGGATATCCGGATATCATCAATATGCATAGGCCTATGCATCTCTACTGTCTACTGTCTACTGTATTCTATCCGTCTTTCTTTCAATGTCAATCAATCAAATAAGCTATATGTCAATGACTTCAATTGAACTATTTCAGCGACAGCTAAAACACAACAATTAGATGTAACTATCTAAAATACAAACTGTAACGGATCGATGGCAATAACAGTTCATTAAAAAAGTTATAGGCTAAAATGTGGAACCACCACAAATGTATCTTGCGCACCGCCTAGCGGTGAGTAAACATTGGGTGAAGACAACATGGCGGCGCCCATGAAGACGTGCTCTTCAGGTGAGAGGTTATTTACCATTTCATTTGTATGTGGCCTTAGTAGAGCTTCACAAATGTTCTGTGTTGCTCCGGCTGGCCGTTGAGTTCAACTACTGGCTGATTTAATCAGCTGTATATCTTTACTAATATTAACTATGTCGGTAAACGTAAATTGTAGCTAGCTGGCTAGCAGTGCTGCTGGCTTTTTCAATACACAAGAGGACCCCAATTAATGGAAACAAGCCATAGTGCTTTCTTGGGTTTTAATCCTTGTAGCAGACCTTGTATAGAACTGTTCTTCCTGTGCTTATTTTGCAAACTGTTAATAAAGTATTCAATCAATCCATCATTCAACCTTTATTTAAAAAGCTGCAGCTCTCAATATTGACAAGGGTAACTGTGTGTTTGTGTGTATATAACACACCCACACACACCAAACAAGTGGTGGGGTGTGTAGTGCATATTCTTAAGGTGGTTGCACACTGCTGCGTTTTCCGTTGCGAAATGCGTTTTTCAGGGCAAGGAGAGAGAGAGAGATAGAGAGAGCAAGGGACCGAGTGGTGCGCGAAACGGGCAGCAGTGTGCAAACGTGACTGACATAACGTGAGGTTGATTTTTTTATTTGCGTGCTCCGAAATTCAGACCGATATTCGGCCCGAAAAACGCAGCAGTGTGCAACCAGCTTAAGCCTATTAAAATAGTAATGTAGTGAAGAGCACATTTTGAATTGTGTGCTGATTAAATCTCTTCCTTTCAGCTTTGAGGCTCTGTAGCAGGTCCATCAGCACAACATGTGCAGTACAGGCTGGAACCAAATGGAGAAAGGAGTAAGTTCACATGTTACACATACTACACAGATTGTTGTCTTATCTCAAACATGTTTGCATGTAGTTGGTCACAGGATTTCAATATTCCTACCTGTTGTTGTTGTTTACAGACATGGACTAGCTGTAAATGGTTCCCGGTATGGACCTCTGACAGATCTTCCTGATTGGTCATTTGCAGGTATTCTCCCTCACATTATTAGGCTTGTGTGCTACAGATTAATGCCTGACCAGACTATTGTTCTTGTCTTTTTTACTCATCATCTGATGTAACCCTTCACCCAAATAATCAGACATCACGATACCTTGATATTGCGATGTCACCCTTTTCCCACTTTTTGATTGGCTCCCCATTCGAGTCAACAACAACCAGTTTTCTGCTTGTTTCTCTAACATACAGATGGGAGGCCAGCACCTCCAATGAAGGGACAACAGAGAAGAAGACAAGAGAGTGAGGAGTTATCAGTGAGTTATCAATGTCCTTTTGTCTTTTAACCACATGATGAACCCTAGCGTGGGGCAAACATCTATTCTACGCATTGTGACGTGACGTGACCTTGTAGATAGTCTATTTTCGCGAAGAGATTTGGTGTAGGGACAAAACAAAAGTTAAAGCCAGAGTTAATGTGGCATCATGGGTGCTGTCTTGGGGTTATGGCCGGTTAAAATGCCCCCACCCCATCTGTGTATTGGCCGCTCTGAGCGCTGAGTTTCTTTCTATCTGCTTTGACTCTGACAATGTGAATGGCCCTTTCACACTGAACAGGTGAAACCAATCAACTGCTGATTGATGTGTAGGCAACAGAACAATAGCAGAGAAGACAACTACCTGTTTTGCATAGAGACACTTGCATCAACTCTGTCATGTAGCTGCTACAAATATAGGGAGGAATAGTAGTAAATAGTTAGTAAGTTATTAGTTTCATGGTGGTGTGTCCGGGGATTTAATGAACATTCTTTGGATTTGACACCCTTCTGTAGGTTACCACATCGCTTAGCTCTGGTCCATCACGTCACCTCCAGTGACGCTCTGACAGACCCGTCGGCAAATGAATAGACCGCGTTTTCTCAGCCCCTACGAGCGTTCAACTTCAGTCAAAATAAACAAAACTACTTCACTACTCACCAAACCAAAGGTAGTTTTGCGTTGTTGAAAGTCTGTTCTCCACGGTGGTGAGCCCCTCAGCACCCCACCCAATCTGCAAAATACACTATTTTTGGCATGAAATAAAGTGCATCCAAATTGTACAACTCGACCGCCGCTTATTTCTGCGTTGTGAACCATTGTATCTGCGGTGGCCGCTGGGTGGCTCGAGGTGGACCAGAGCTACACATTGCTCAGAATGTGTATGTATGTGTTTTTTGAACAGTTTAAGTTTCTCTCTCAGTGTGACACAACTACCAGCGAACTCACCTATGTTTAGGCTGTTTGCACCATTGCAAAGTGACAGACGTTATGTTATTTAGACCAAGGGTCTTCAGCTGGTGGTGGTCTGTGAAGGTATTGCATGTGGTCACTCAAAATGATCTGCTCAGTGCTCTCTAGCATAATATTTCAGTCATTATTTAAGAACATGTGTCCATAAACAATTAGTTATAAAAGGTTATGCATATTTTAGTTCTTATAACTATAATCGTACAGTGTTATAAGCTGATTATAATGCATAATAGACATGGGATGCATAGCAAGTGTTACCAAAAAGTCTAATCTTAGCCCATATTCCCACCCAATACAACAGTGGTCCTCCTCTTGTTGATTCTTAGTCAGGGTGGTGGTCCCTGGTTCACAATCAGTTGAAAACCCCTGATTTAGACTATTAAAAGTAGTGCTTCCGCTGTTCAAGAGCAAATAAAGGTATCCTACAGGTGCAAAATCACCATCGCTTTTAACTCCCTATGGAAGTACTGTAGCTTCTCTCTCTCAAGCTCTATTTTATAAACAAATGCTCTATTAACTAGTGAACTTGATCTGTGTGCAGAGTCGACAAATATCTCTAAAACATGTCCCGGTTTTCAACATTCATTTTGTATCATGTTCTGTTCATGTGTAAACATGCTCTCCTAACCAATCAGAAAACATGAACAAATGCATTGCATGTCTGACACTGAATGCAATGCTGTTTGTAAATCAGTAAAAATCCATGTGCGTGTGCATGACAAACGCTCACAGATTTAATGGTCCCGGTTTGAGGGGCTGAATATACGGTCACCCTACTTAAATAGACAGTCAGAAATGTACATTTACAATCAGGCATTCTTGGTCTTCATATGAGCAACTTAACTGTCAACTAACAACATATTAAATTAATTAAAGTAAGATTGTAATATAGCCATGGACTTGATGTTGAACGTTGTAATGTCACCGCCTGGCCACGCCCACCATTAATGTCCTCCCACGTTGTTTAGAAATCCAGAGGCCTTGTGTGGCATTCAGTCATTCTGTCTGTCTGTCTGTCTGTCTGTCTGTCTGTCTGTCTGTCTGTCTGTCTGTCTGTCTGTCTGTCTGTCTTTCAGAGACGTATAGTGATGCTGAGCACAGAAATGGATAGAGGGATTGAGGCATATGCCAAAAGACAAGAAGAGGCCAAACGAATGAAGGAGCACAAGAAGTCTCTTCTACTCAAACCTAAAGGAAGTCTATTGCTGAAGAAGTAGTCTGAACATTATAACTGTCTATTATGAACATATTTTGATGGTTATTATGAACAGAATATGTCACTAATTGTTGGTATACTTTCCCTGGTGTGTTTTTGGTTATGTGTGTGTGTGTGTGTGTATATACTGTGTATATACAATATTTGTGAAATAATTAAACTAAGTAGGATACTTTAATGGTTGTCTTTAATTTATGTCTTTACTTAATGTCTGTGTTCTGCCACTAGAATGCAGCATTTCACCATTTCAAAGGAATGTAAGTTGTCAGACGCCATTTTGTCTAGTGGTGGACTCAGAGAGGAGTATTGTGGAGGCTGGCAGAGGAAGGGAGGGGTGGACAAAAATAATGAATCACTGATTCAAGCAGTTTTGTGAGTGAGCAGGAGGGCTGAGTGCACACCTTGGTGTTCTGTTCTTGGTAACCTAAAATACAACAAGGATTTTAGGATGATGACTGAGTGACCACACCTCAGTCAAGTATTGTTAAAATGGACCATGTCAAGATTGTATTAAAAAAAGATAGAAGGCAAAAACAGTGGGCAAATCTTAATATGGTGATCCTGCAGTATAGAACACATCTAGGCGTAGCAATTAACGTTTAGTAAGGGTTGTTTAGAACACAGCTAGGAGTAGCAATTAACTTTTAGACAGGGTTGTTGTAGTTAGAAAAACTATTTAAACTAAAATATCTGAGAGACCTGCAAAATGCAGTGTTGGAGAAAAGCTCTACTTGATGTTAATGGCAAAACACTGGCATTAAGGACTACATTTTTGGAGGGTATGCGCTGAAAAAGTGGAACTGGTTTATAGAATAATGTGTCCTGCCTGGAAAGATAATTAAGTGAATGTTGCCATGGTGAGGGAGGATTAATATCTGAAGTGATCCCACAGGCATGTCCCTGTGTCAGCCCGTGGTAGGCTACTGTATTCAACTCATCTAGGATTGTGGACCACGGTCTACAGACGCAGAGGTCCAAGGTAAACTCTGAACAGTGCCAAACTGATCCCCAGTCATTTAAAGTGTGGAATTGTGGTTTATTGTTAAGTGGCCGTTATGATTTTAATTTAACACTGAAGATTTTACAGTGTACAGAATTTCTACTGCCGGTGTACACTGGCAGAGGGTCAAAAAGGCGACTTTCGAATGATCAGACGGCCTCTCCCACTCAGCTATGGCCTCCCCCAGTAGTGTGTAAGATAAGGTAGTTACTTGTTAGCAGGTACATCACAATTCAGCATTATCGTGGCTCTTTGTTTATGTCCTTGGAAGATTGGTCAAACTTGGATGCACAATAAGAGACTTGTGAAAACAATTGTAAGATCACTGACCAGGTCCCCCTAGTCATAGTATTTTTACTGTGTGCTGTATGTAGAGAGGCAAGTGTGATCACTTGGTGTTTAGGGGACTTTTGATCTTTGTGTCTAATGCATTTATGTCGCAGAGAAACATTATGCAGACTTAGTTTTAGCCATAAAGCAGCTGTACCTTAAGTCAGCACTAAAGTGTGTCACACTTAGAAACAGACTATTTACAAAGTGAGGTAAGGCTCTGTACTGTTCCCCCTTTCTCTGTACTTCTTATGCTTTTGCCGTCCGTCCCCATCTTTCACGTCTCCATCCCTCTCTTTCTCTCTTCTTGCAGACTTCAGCAAAGCCCCACTGTAATTACAACTGCTAGCCGCTGAGTTGCACATTTCTTTTCTTTCTTTTTTTTTCTTGTTGTAGATGGGAGCTTTTTTCCCCCTGTTTAAAATTTTCACAGGACTGGAGTTGACCAAACTAGCTGACTGTAGTGTTATAAGATGTGTGGTGGACACGGGTCACCATATGAAATACAAAGGAAAAAAGGCAAATGTATAAAGTTTAAAGGTCGTATCGTATCCTAATTCAGGGCCGGGTCCCTCGTAGGCTGCAGCCTTATGCCTAATTTATGCTCCATTGAACATGTCACAGAAAATAGCAAATCTGCAAGCTCACAACAAATCGACACCATACGATGAAGTGTAAATCGGGCTTTTTTAGAAGGACCTGGCCTGAACTGGGACACAGCTGTGTTATGTTCAGTGGGATTTGAAGCATCAGAGCTTGGACATCTCAGACACACTTTAGCCAAACCTAGTTTTCGCAACTCATGTTGTTTTGCTCAGTTCCTGCCACACTCCTACACACACACACACACACACACACACACACACACACACACACACACACACACACACACACACACACAGTACCTGGACTATCAAAGTGTTCAATGAGCGGCCCTCAACAGTGAGTTAATATAACTCCTCGTTCTGCACTTTCAAACACCACCCACCCCACCACACTCTCCTCCGTCATTCACGTCCTGCTGGCTGTGAGCTTTTTCTTCTGAACAGCCCACCCCCCACCCTCCAATGCTCCTCCCGAGGTCCCCCCCCCCCCCCCCCCCCCCCCATGTTGTTTTGGTTTGGGGAAATGAGAACCAGATGTTGCTTATTGTGCAGAAGTCAATGAAGGGGTGGTGGGGGGGAGGTCAGTCTCTTAGTGTGAGCTGTGCTCATGTGCCAGTGGTGTAAAGTAACTAAGTGCAGTTACTTAAGTACAATTTTGAGATCTGCTATTTTTAAATGTTATCCATTTGAAAACTTGTAAAATGGGACATACTGCATAATGCATACTTTTACTTTTGGTACTTTAAGTAGGCTATATTTTGATGGCAATACCTTTGTACTTTTATTCAAGTAAACTTTGAAATCCAGACTTTTTACTTGTAACAGAGTATTTCTGTATTGTATTGTATTGATACTTTTACACATGTAAAAACATTTGAGTACTTTTTCCACCACTGTCATGTGTTCAGAGAGGGAGGATGAGGTCTGGGCGGGGCGGGGCGAGGAAGGAAGAAAGGAAGAGGAGAGGAGTGGGTGAGCAACGCAGCTCAACTCTTCAGATGTGGCCAGGGTTGTTTTTTGAGGATTTAGTTGACGGGCCAATGCAGCTTCACCCGCAGGCCGTAGATGAAACGCGGATGAAACAGGGAGGTTTTCCTGGCAGATATGACTGGGTCAGTGGGTGGGGAGGCCTGGCAGAGACCTGGGGGTGAGGGCTGGAGAGGGTCTGATTCAGCAACTCCTTCCTGAGGACCACTTCCTAAAACCGGGTGTTCCTCAGAGCAGAGCAGGCTTTGGAGGACTGTGTGTGTGTGTGTGTGTGTGTGTGTGTGTGTGTGTGTGTGTGTGTGTGTGTGTGTGTGTGTGTGTGTGTGTGTGTGTGTGTGCGTGTGCGTGTGCGTGTGCGCGCGCGCCGAACACAGGCGGTACTGCAAGCAGGCCATAATTACATTGCTTGTTGGATTGTAAATGATGTGGCCCTCTGGTATTTTGTAAGATACATTCTTTATACAGTTAACCCACTGACATAAACACATTGTTTTTTTTAGCGGCGGAGATCATTTCTGTATTGCTTCATCCTTGCTGTTTGTCACTTTGTGTTATTGCATACAGTATATCGCACTGTGTGGGAGGGACATTACTGTAGTTGTGTGCACACTGAAAAAAGGAGTTCCAGTGAGTGTGTAGAATGTACATACTAGTGGGCTCAAGTGGGTCTGAAGAAAAACCAAAGAGAGAAGAAAAGTCAAGAGTCAGTATCCTTACAGTAGAAAGCCATTTGTGCCACAATGTAGGTTACCCAAACAAAGTCTCAGGTTGAATTGCAAGCAGCTGTCCACGGCCACTTCCTGCCTGGCATAAAGAAGGCGTGCTGAGCCATGTGGTTGAGTCTGAGTTACCCAGACAGAGCCAATGAGTTCCTCACTACTGTAATATGGCTGACAGAGAGAGAGAGAAAGAGAAGCCATGAAACTAACATGGCTGCCCTAACCTGCTAGAAAGGGTCGAGGGCTGGCAGCCACATGCATCGGGAGACATCTCTGGTCAGGCATCCATTCTGTATTTGACCACGGAATGGCAAACATCAAGGGGTTGTTTTACTGTTTTTTTGTTAGCCATTGTTAATGAAGAGTTCAATGGCCTGCACTGCTGTACGTAGCCCTATGATATATAATATATTCCATGCTTTTTTACGTAGGTGATATTTTTTTTTCTCCATAACCCACTCAGGCTAGAACCACTAGTAACCAGAAATACTTTGGCCTCTTGTACTCTTTCTTGTAGAACCATAGAGTCTACATTATGTGGCTTAAGGCTTGATTTATCCTATATATTAAAATTGGGTTAAGAGAGGACCGGCTGGCAGGCAGGCCGGTGGATCTCTGATGTTACGCTCATATCAACATGATTCAGCCATAACCATATAAGGAGTTCTCAATGTAGCTTTCCCTAGTGTTGTCTAACCTCAATGTGTCCTCATGGCATCGGGCACAAACAAATCAGTCAGTTCCATATATGGGCACAAAAGCGGGCATACCCATATATGGGAATATACTGATGACATAAGAGATATCCATATATGGGTATAAAAGGGATAAGGACTGACAGATACATAGTTCTCAATATATGGGCATAAAAGGGCCAAGGACTGACAGATCCACAGATATCTATATAGGCATGTTAGTCAGATTTGCGGTGCAACGTCAAACCTCTAGTAATTAGAAAAAATGGCGGATGTAAAAGCTCACAACACACACAGTAATGTATTGCAAGCTTTTAGATTGCCTATTTTTGGCATGCAACACTAGCACACAACTAATCAGGTAAGCAGCTATAATTTAAATTAAACCAGTAGTCATCAATAATTTGCCCAGTAGTTCAACCTCAACACATTTTCAAAATAGACACACACACACGCACACACACACGCAAACACGCACACACACTCACATACCCGCGCGCACACACACACACACACACACACACACACACACACACACACACACACACACACACACACACACACACACACACACACTCTCTCTCTCCCAGTCCCTTGTTTATCTGACACTAGATTCTGGAGAAAATCTGGGTTACTGTAATGGAAATATGAGTTGGAATGTGACTGGGTATTTCGGTATGGGACAGATCCACAGACACAAATGCATATACCAGGTGAGAGAGAGAGAGAGTTTGGCCACAGGGGAAGAGCGAATAAGCAGATGAAAAAAAGATTAAAAAAAATTAGTTGGAGAGAAGACAGGATGATGTACAGCACTGGTTCCCAAACAGTGGGTCGGGACCTATTTGTGGGTCACGGTCCCGGGCAAACGTTTAATCACTCTTTTGGGTCTCGATCTGAAATGTTTGAGAACCACTGATGTACAGTGTGAAACTTATCCATAACAGTATAGGTGATCTTGAGAATCATATGAAACGGCAAGCAAAATTACTCTTTATCAACAGTTTGCTCAATTCATGTACAACTTAAAGGAGTAGTTCACCCCCAAATGATTATTTCCCCCTATTGATTACTCATGCCATGGAGACAGAGTTCAATAATATTTTTGGGTTTTTGTCACATTCCTAAGACAAAAATTTGATTAGAGTAAATTCACCCCCATTGATTCCGGAAGGGGACCCATTTCGAAACGGGTCCCCATCCGGAACGAATGGGGGTAAATTTATTGTTATCACATTTTTGTCTTAGGAATGCGACAAAAAACTAAAAATATTATTGAACTCTAGTATCCATGGCATGAGTAATCAATAGAAAAAAAGTCATTTTGGGGGTGAACTACTCCTTTAATTAGGTTAATAATAAGTTATATCAAAAGAACCAAAATATAACATTTATGATGCAAAAGTAAATGTATTCTTTTTTTGTCATTTGTTGATCAGTGACCTGAATTGAAGTATTTTTCATTCACCTCCAGTACGCCAAGATGGCATGTGAAGAGTTAAAGGAAGTTGGGAGAAAATACAGAGACTTTGTGGAGGAGGAGAACAGAAAGAAAGAGAGAAAACAGACCATAGATACTTGCGGTTAGAGGAGGAGTGGTTTGAATCAGAAGGCCCCATAAAAAAGAACAGTTTTGCAGCAGGCAAGGAAATAGGAGAGGGAGCGAAGCGTTTTGCAAAAGAAGAAAAGATTTCTGGTTAGAAATGTTGAGAAGGAAAAATCCCATCTTTTTTCATTTCTCCTAATTCTCTCATAGTTCATTCTTCATCTCTTTCCTTGTTAAACACACACACACACAAACTCCTGCTGGGCCTAGCTGGAGAGCGCAGACTTTTCAAGAATTCCAGATGTCGTTAACAGAGCTCAGTTGGAGCACAATTCTCAGAGGAACGTGACCATTTCATCAGTTTTTCCACCTCTCTGTTGGACACATGGCTACTGGCAGCAGGTCCAAAACAGCCACAGTCCAACTGTACCCACACGTCTCCATCTGTCCCCTCCCCAAACACTGTCAAAACCAATATTTCAATATAATCAAAGTGTAAAAAGATAGCCCTATATTCCAATGATAGAAGGATAAAGTGAGTTACTGAGCAAATTATAAAGCAATGATTTAATAAAACAAAGACAAAGGGTGTGTGTGTGTGTGTGTGTGTGTGTGTGGTTCAGATGCTGTGGAAATCGATATTCAAAAGCACAGGAGCATTGTAGAAAATACCTTTATTCCATTTTATCTGATGAAATACAAAAGTGAAAACCGAGAAAATATCTCATTCCCATTTATTGATATCATCATTATAAATATCATTACCATTATCATTGTTATTAAGTAAATCAATGCAGCTATGTTGTGATTCATTTTTTGTAAGACAAAATGAACATTAAGCACCATCAGAATCATAGTTCATATAAATAGTATTGTTTGTCATTCTGTGCCAACCAATGGGGAAAAAACCGTCTCGTAACGGCGATCCAATCCACCACACACCCTGATTTTAGTTGCATGCCAGAGTGTCTCGCAACGAAAACAGTTAATCTACAAGCTCATCTGCTATTTTCGGGGTGAGACATGATGCCCTACCAAGTATAAATCAGGCTCGAATGTAAACTGGGTTTCATTTCCATCATTGTCACAGCATGCCTCTGTCCAGCAGGACTCCAAATGACAATGTACAACAACACATAAGGTCAATATAACTTTACCAGGAGAACAATAATAACAATAACCATAGTTATAACAATAATAATTATTCATAGCATTGATAATAACAAAAAAAAAACACGGAACAATTGGACATTATTGTTTGAGACTGTACCGCAGGTAATAAAACATTTGAATAAGCAGCCCTGGCTTTCTTGGTTGATTGATAATGAATGCATTGGAGTTTGTGTAAAAAAAACTTCGATTTGTGAGCTCTTTATTCCCCTATCATCAGACCGTTTACAATGAAGGAACACTCTCCTTCCAAGTCTGAAAGCTTTAAGATGCATTTATGTGGTTCCACAGACACCAGGGTGGAAAATACAGTTAGAAAATATACCATATTTGGTACCACAGAGGTCATCTTCATTATCTGACACGTTTAAGCTGGGGTGGAGCGTAGGAGGTGCTTTTCGATCACTGTGACTTCTCATTTAGCCCTGAATCAATCAATTCAAAGTCTGCTGAGCGTGGACAAATTCACTCTACTCTCGCCTGCAAAGTACTTGCCGTGCTAACGTCCACCATGTTTGAAACAAGAGGCATTTGGTAAATGTACCTCTGTCTGTGCCAACACTGTGCGTAAGGGGTGTATTATATTCAACCTCATCCAATACTCCACAAAGGTCAGGAATAATGCTTGAACGCAAGTACCTGTGAGAAGTGAACACTTATAAGGAAATAGGGGAAGGGAAACCTCTTAGTGGTAAAAGGGAGAAGGAGATATTGGAAACTTTCCATTGCTAAGGTACAGAGCAATCTCCTGTTGTGACAATGGGTTTCAGAGCAAAAGCCCATCTGGAAACAATCAATTTCAGCAAGAAAGTTATATTGAGGCAATGGACTTCAGAGCGAAAACCCTCATAGGACATAATCTTCAGAGCAAATCTGTTACTCAGGCAGAGAAAACAAAATGAAACTTTATGGGAATGAAAATACATGTCAGGCAGCAGTTCAGCTGGAGTCGTCAAGTTAAGATAAAAGGGGGCGTTTTTTTCTTTTTTTTTAATGTTTCTTTTAAAATCTAGGAAGGGAAGAGAGCAGAGGAGGAACGGACCAAAGACAAGATTCCTAACAGATGGATGTCAAGTCATCCTGTCGATGCTGACAAATCTTTCCATTCTGCATGAGAGCGGGTCTGTCTCTAATCTCAGAACACAGAGCAATTACATGTAACATGTTAACATACAAATACACATTTCCTGATTCAGCTTTTAGTCCAACTTTCCCTTCTGTGGCATAATATAAACCACCCATGCCCTGATTGGTCAACATCCTCCTTCTTCCATTCCCCGGTGCTTCTCTCGCTTTACTGGTTGTCAAAATGTGGTCTTTTTTTCCAACCACACCCTCCTCCTCCTCCTCCTCCACCTTCATTCCATCCCCTCCCAGGCTTTCATCCACTTCATCCAGTGGCCTTTCTCTGTCTGTCTGTGTCTCTTTCTCTTGCTTTCTCTCTGTTCGTCTGTTGGCAGTCTGTCAGTCCCCTGCCATTTTGTCTACACCTTGTCCAGCAGAGATCTCTGGCAGTAGAGGAGGCGTCGAGGAGTACCGTACTTCCTGAAGAACAACAGGGCTCCCAGAGTGACGACCACAAGCACCAATAGGAGCAGGGGGATCACAACGGCCGCCGGGCCTGCACTGCCCTCTGATTCGTCAACCTCGATGATGATCACTTCCTCTTCCCGGCCCTTCTTGGGCTCCTCGCTGTCACAGCCCATCCAGTCGCTGAGCACTGACTTGGGGTAGCCAGCTTCTACCTTCATGTACTGGTTGTTGAACTTCCAGTACTTGTTGGCTTTGTAGAAGTAGGTGTAGGCTGAAGTGAAGGATAGAGACAGTGTTGATTATATGTCATTTTTAAACAGCGTCCCATTCAGGATGGAAAAACACGATGACATTGTATGCTAGTAAGACCCAACAGAGTGCTACAGTGATGATGTCTTTACAGTATGTCAGAACACCCGTGTTTTGAATAAATAATCATCATAATTATCATTTCAGTGATTCAATGAGTTAATCTCCACAAAACAACAACACTATTTACAATTTCTTCAAACACATAACAACTTCACTATTGACATATTGATATTGAGAACCTATTTAAACCCTAAGCATCGGAAATCTGCCGAGAGAACCCATTGGGAACTCACTGCTGGGCTTTAGACAAATAGCAAAACATGGAAGATGGAGAAGAACACTTACATCCATCTTCGCTCATGATGGCGGCTTTGATGTTGTCTGGTGCCCCGTTCCACATGCTGATGGGCTTGGGATAGTCTTTGTCCACTGTACGAGTCTTCTCATTGAAACGGAAGTACCTGCAAGCACCAAAAAGAAGGCTGTTTATTGACCAAAGCAAACCATTTGTAGGGAAATACATTATACAGGTGTGTTGTCATGAGCAGAATGTGCATGGGCATAATGTTCCAGGGTGGATGAAGTTGTTCAATTTGAGATGGAAGAAAGGATACAAAGGAAGGAATGTGACTCTTAAGACTGGATTGGGGATTAAGATTGGATGGGGGACACTATACAGTATTTATCGTATATCTTGTAGATAAGCGCGAAAAGAGACAAGCTAAGGCTATGATAACTACTGTAGTAACCGATAAACAAAAGTCAGATACCATCAGTATGCATTGCAACAGGAATGCAAACCTCTCATCAGCCATCTGAACATCTCATCAACCATCCGCTACCATTCTTTGAGACACATACGGGTAACTGAGGCATGGCCAATTCCACCATTGTCTTGGAGGTGCACACAACAGGTATCAGCATCGTGTTTGTGAGACGGATCGTATACAGTGCTATATTTTTTTCGGTCCTCGCACAAGATTATGGTTAGTGTGGGGATCTGCAACAACCACTATGGAATGTAAAATGAAGACAAGACTAGATCTAAATATTTATTTTTCCAGCTCCTGAGCCATAGAAGGAGCCAAATCCACTTTCTTTGCTCCTCCAACAAACTGACTTTGATTTCCTTGCCCTATTTGCACATACTAGTGTGATGTCAATGTAGCTAAAAGAAATGTGAGCACAGATATTCAAATAGTTTACAAAAATGTATGTCTCCCCTGTAAATATTATTAGCAGGAATCAGCCTAAACTGCATGAAACAGGATGAGACAGGTGAATAAAATGCAAGAGAAAAAAACATCTTTCTGCTTTTTGTTACAAGTATAGTTTGGACCACGTTGGCCACGTGTGTCATGGATTGACGATAGACTCACTTGTTGCCTCTGAAGAAGTAGGTCTGTCCTGTAGGGGTGTAGAAGAGAGCAGCATCCATCTTGTCTTTTGGTATACCTGTGCCCAGTTCCCTCAGGTTCTTAGGAGAATCCTTCTCTATACTTGACTCAGTAAATGCCCAATACTTGTCACCTGGAGAGAGTAGAGCAAGGGCCACATTCGATAGTGGAAAGAGAGATGGAGAGGACAAGAAATGAGAGAGAGGAGAGTGACTTTAAGTGGGGACCAGATGTTAATAGTAACATCCTACTTCCATCTCTTGCCAGCAATGATGTAATGATCCTAAATCTGGTTCCAATGGTACACCCTACCCTTGAAAAAGATAAACTTTCCATCATCCCTCTCATAGGCTGCATTGATGTTGGAAGGCAGACCTCTCCAGAAGTGACCAATGGGCATGGGATATCCTGAGAGAACCTTGTTGTTGCGCACACGCCAAAGCCACTTGTCCTGTTAAAAACACAACACAAAACCAAAATACTACATCATCACCATTATTCCAGGATGTAAAAGTGTTGCTTAACGAAAAAAATGATTTCTCATGTAAAACATTAGGATATTCTTAATTTGCTGTTACAGTGGGCTGTGTGTGGAGATCATTGCTTAATTACCTTGAAGACAAACATCTCCCCTCTGAGGATAGCAATGGTATCGAAGTGTCCCTCACAGATGTCTGGGCCATGGTCGGGCCTGTCTGGGACTGAGGGCTTGGTGGGCCGCGGTGGAGGTGGAGGGGCTCCCGACTTGGTCCCTGTGGGAGACATTGAGGGAAGGGATAGGATGAGCCCATGAGGCACATTTCTCATAACACAGAAGGATAGAAGGCATATTTCAAAATGCGTCGGTGCTACGCTGAGTTTGTCAGTGTCATGTGGGTTTGGGATAAAACAACAACACTGTGTATCAGTACAATGAAAGTAACATGAAAAATAAGCATGTGGGATTCTGCGTGTGGTTTGGCTGAGCACGGGCCGTGTTGGGGAGAGGTTGTTGATGAGAGTACAGCTTCGATATCCGAATGGCATTCCAGAGGCACAGCCACAACGGCAGACACGCACCACTGTTTGCCGTGGTGAAGGAACGTGCCTGCAGACATTCAGAGGTTGTTCGCCATAATAACTATCTCAATCTACAAGCATCTCAGAGAATGACCCACCGTAGATGGCCTGGATGCCGCTACGGTCGTCCTCCGGGAGCTGGAAGTTTTCAGTGTCCATCCACTGGTAGAAAGGGGCCATGATGGCTGAGGGGTTGTTGGAGTGCTCCAGACCCAAGGCATGGCCCAATTCATGTACAGCAACGAGAAACACGTCATTGCCTAAAGAAAGAGCGAGAGAAAGAAATACAGATAGACATGGAGACAGTCAGAGAGGGCAGGAGGAAATTGCTGCGCATTAGAGGCAACCTAAACCTGCAAACCAATGTCTAGACACATAGCACGGCTAACGGTATGATTACAACAATTACAGACTTCAAACATCGCAGTCAAAACACTCACACGCTTTTGCTTCCTCTTTGTAACTGTCCCTGAGATAATACTTTCACATCCTCCCCACCACTCCCCCATCTGTCCCCTTTCTTACCCCCCTGGTCGACTGGTCCCGTGGTCCAGGGTTCGGCGAGGTCAAAGTGCGTGTCGCCCCCTATGCCATTGCCGGGGAAGTACGCGTGAGCCAGAAAACCACCCTCGCCATCGAACGGTGTGCTGTCACCATGGAAGCCCTCTGCGAAGGAGAGCATGATGTCGGCAAACTTGTCCACCTTGTCCCTGATGTGGCTGTAGGGTATCTCTCTGAAGGTGAGAGGAATCATGCCCTCCCATACCCTGAAGGCCTTGCGGATGGCTTCGAATGTGGCACGCTCCCCGACCTTGGGTGAGTAGTTCTGTATGCTTTTGGAGAGAGTGGAGAGAATTAGAATTAAAGCCAAGGAGGCAAGGATTTAAAGTTTTGACCAGATAGTGTGTCGACCACATAATTGCAACGTTCCTGGTTCGATTGCGGCTGGTTGCATGTCTTTCCCCCCTCCCTGCCCTTCCTGCCTTCCTGCAGCCTGATTTATACTTCGTCGCATGACAGTGTCGTACACCAAGAATAGCCGACAAGCTCACAGCTTGTAGCTTCTAGGTCTGCCATTTACGGTGTGTGACACCGTCATATGACAGAGCATAAATTAGACATTAGACTTTCCTCTAAATAAAGCAAGGGCTGCTTAAAAAATAAGCTTAACAAAAAGGAAGAAAGTTTTTGTCTAGCTTTGTTGCTGTTATATGTCACAGTTTGAGATGCAACTAATTTGTTTTGGTTTAAAAATATTTGTATAACGAATGCAATGTCACTATTGTTCATGTATGTGATGCTATATATAATACTGCAACACAACTGACAATAAAAAAGCAACTTAAATGTGTCGTTATCTAAGATTGGAATGCATGTACTGTAATTCCGAGCGGTTTTACAGTGTGGTGCCTAAGGGGGCGAGACATCTAAAAGAGCGTTTGTCTACAGTATGTAAGTACTAGACTAGACAGTATGTCCTTGTCTCAATTTTTATGTGTTCATGGCTAATCTCGCAAACCACTACACCATTGTGCTAAATTTGGCTACATTTCTTATGCAGCAGGCCAAGGAAATCAGTTCCTGACAGTTAGACAGTTTTTTGAATCCGTCAGTCTTTTGCAGTGCTAACCGCTCCTACATCTGGCTTTGTATCAGTTTGTATGCACGTACAGTATGTCCCACACATAGCTCATTGGCCAAGCTTTGCATAATTGTTGTAATGTCAGACCCACAGTCTCTCAGGGCTCAGGCTATGGCCAGCCTCGACCCACTGGAGCCTAGTACGTATGTGTGTCCTCAGCTCCAAATTTGGGCAAGACTGATGTCATAACATTATGATGTTGTGTTACAAACAGCCCACATAGTAACTTCCTATCCATTATAGCTACAGATTGCACAGGAAAGGCTTGCTGTTAATAGACCCCATCTTGTTTTGCAACAAGTTAAGAGTTATGGGCCCGGACCGCTAAGCCGTAGCGGTCCGGGAACTTATAGGCTCACAAAATAGCCAGACAGTGCATCGTGGGTTCGAGTCCCGCTCCCGGGACGATCTTTACTGCATATCTCTCCCCATCTCTCTCCCCCTGTATCCTGTCAATCTCTACTTTTCGCTATAAATAAAGGCAGAACCCCCCCAAAATACGAGTTTTATGAGTTATGCCACTCAATACGGTGTTGATGTAGTGAGGGTGTTCTGACCTGAAGGTGACCTCGCTCTTGTCCCACTTCAAACCCTGGATGGCGTAACGTTTCCTCCTCAGATTGCTCTTAAACTCTGCGCCCAACTTATCTGGCACGCCACACCGCGGCCGGCTCATCGCCCTGGAAAAGGCAAAAGACAGTTGTCAACTACAGCACCGTTTCCCGAACAGTGCAGTTGTGGGTCACAGACACATTGTTATTATGGGTCCCTTAGATTAGAAAACAAATGTTTAAGATGTAGTGAAAATGACCGATCTACAAGATCTACAATGATCTACAATGCGTCGCTTTGCGCCACGTTGTGAGCTTGTAGATCTGCTGTTTTCACTAGTTTGGCTTCAGGGCAAAGGTCTAATTTCTCTTTTGGATCTCGAGCTAAAAAGTTTGGGAACCACTGAACTACAGTATATGCAATGTTATTTTTTTTTTCTTCACATATACAGTATGGTCCAAAATGTAGGCTTTGGCTGTCTTAATTCTTTATACAGCCAAAGCTTACATTCCTCACTTTGTATTTTTAATTAATTATTTTTTTTCTATCAAAAACTGGACAAAGCATGGGCTTTACTCACTCTATTGTGTTGGCATCTACGGAACCTGTGACTGTAAGGCCATAGAACCTCTGCATAGCTGATATCGCCTCAGAAATGGATGTGGGAGAGCGGAGGGCCTGGGCACGAACATCACCAGGAGACAGGTAGCCAAACTTCTGTAGCCATGTCTAGATAAAGGATAGAGAGACAGAGAGAAATAACAGAAAGATCAGACCTTTTCGTTTAGAGAATGGGGAGTTAGAAGGCCAGTTTGATGCCATGATCATCCAGTTAGGGCCGATGCATACTCCACTTTTAGAGACAAGTGTATTTTGGTTCGGTTCGGGGAGTCACACAATCTCGGCTGCACCTAACAGCCAAATTAATGACGGTACCTGCCCCCCTGAACCTCTGAATGACTTCATATCATAATGTAGTTTAGACAGATCCGAAACTAAATAAATTAGTTTGTTTGTGTGCTGCCTGCCTGCACACCTGTATTTCTGCACAAGACAAATAATCTAACAACAGATTACAACACCTCAGCAGAGCAGTGTTTCCTGCTATTATCATTTGACTGGGGATATTGTGTTTACACTCCCAAGAGGTTCACTGACACTGAATCAAAACATGTTCTTGGTTTCATGGGGTGTCTTCCTGTGACATGATCTATTGTAAATTACCGTTTCCTAAACAGTGGGTGGGGACCAATGTTTGGGTTGCGAACATATTTGTATGGGTCACGAGAAAATATACAGATTTTTCAGTTCTGCTAGTTTCACTAGTTTGGGTTCCGGCCCGGGCAAACTTCTAATTTCTCTTTTGGGTCTTGAGCTATAAAGTTTGGGAACCACTGATCTAAATGCTGCTCTTACCCCCCCCCCCCCTCCCCCACAATTATCTTCACTCAACAATTCTGCATTCAACACTGCAGTTGAGGCCAGTATGACACTCACACTTCCAGATTGAACAGTAGGCCTATTATCTAAAGATAATCACAATGTAAAAATATACTCTACATGGAAACTGTAGGAATGTATTTGTTCATTTATTTAAATTGCTGTAAATTACAATGTATCGTATATTTATGAATTGCACAATCACGTAAGCTACATTATTTTTTTAATATATTTTCCAAAGCAACCCCCTCAAATGAAGGTGGTATAATAGCGGTATTTCATACTATAAAACTACCGTGACACAGTAGTCCAGGCATTTACATAAGTTAACAACCATCAATTAGATATACAGTATTAATCATCATACTGTAATTGTAAATAATGTATGCATAGAGTAATACAAACGCTAAACATTCTTAAAAAATCATAAATTATTGCATATTGGATCTGTAGCATCACACTTTTTTTATCATAATGTCCCCAGACCAAAGACATACAGAAAAATAAAAGCAATAAATAAAAGATATACAATTCCCAATATACAACTAAAATAACAAAAACAAGATTAACGGAACCTGCTACATCTCAACTAATTAATGGTTATAATTAGGTCCAGCTGTCTGAATAGCAATTCAGCCAGCTCTTTATGGAGGACTTGAAGTTAATAATAGAGCTAATAAGGCACTGTACTGTACTGTAAGTAAACAGACACATACACACATACACACACACACACACACACACACACACACGCACACACGCACGCACGCACGCACGCACGCACACACGCACACACACACAGGTTTTTATACACTTCAGCAAAACTAGTCCTTTCCCATATATCTCTGAACTCAGGACAGAAGTTAAAAGAGAAAGATGTTGGACAACGTTGATGCACCATAAAACCTCTACCATGATTTAGTACCAATTAAGTCTTATCATCCCTGGAACAGGAATTTATAACACTGGGCATTCATCCATATCATGGTAGAGGTTTTATGGTGCAACATTGTCTTTCTCTTTTACCTTCTGTCCTTATCTTATACCAATAGTTCTCAACCTTTGGGTCGGAAACCCAAATTCTTTTGGGGGGGTCCCCAGATGATTAACTTAATGTGCAACATATTTTCTCCCTCAACAGTAAACAAACCAACATAAAGTTTAAGTGTATAGAGGGTATCTGCACATTTATAAAGTGACAATTTAAGGACTTTTTAATACCTCTAAAATGAAAACTTAAACATTGGCCAAATTGTCAAATATTAGAGGCAGAAATTGTGAAAATGGCAGATCTACATGCTCACAACGCCTCGCAACGTTGTGACCATGTAGATCTGCTATTTTCACAATAGAACCGTGTTAGACAAAATGTAATGCCTCAACTCTTAGTGCTCGTCAGGGTGGGGGGTCCCCAGGTAAAATATGATTATTAGGGGGGGGGGCTGAAAAGGCTGAGAACCACTGTCTTATACGATCTGCTCACCGGGACACATTGTGAGCTTGTAGGTCGGCTACTTCAGGCGTGCAACGCCGCCGTGTGACGGAGCATAAACTAGGCACGTGTTTCCCTGTTCTCTGGAAGACATGTCAGCAACAACATAGTGACCAACTGAGAAGTGTTAGTTAATGGTTCACCATATACTGGTGAGTCAACAGAAGGAGGGGCTAGGCTACTTGTGTGAACCTGTGTGTTTGTCGGGAGTCAGGATGCGAGAATGTGGGAGTATGACGGTTTACTTGCAGCACAGCGCTTGTTTAAACATGTCTCTGACTCTGCCTATGTGACGAAGAGAGAATATGGTCAAAAGAAAACAAAGGCAAATATGTTTGTGTGGGGGCTCAGCATTTTGTGCTTGCACAACCAATGCCAAGTTGACTAAACAACAAAACCGAAATAGTTTTGACATCCAAAAGCATATTAATGGCTGGATCCCTGAACGGGCATGTCAGGCCCTGGCCCAGGGGCCCAAAGGTCACGGTGAATCAGGACTATCTAGAAAATTGGGCTGAACTGATACCCAGAGCCCATTTTATGAACAGTCAAAGTAGGCAAGTACCTGGAGCCCCCAGAGCAATGAGAGACTAAAACTATGACGAAAAATGTCTGTCGACTGCGTTTTTTTCACTGATAAAAACTGAATAAAAACGAAATAAAAACTAAGCTGTGATGACTAAAACTAAGACTAAATATATTGACAATTTCGTCAACAAAATAAAAACTAGACTAAAATATTAGAGGGAGAAGAGAGTAATTTTATGTTTGGTTGCTCTCAGGTGTTACGTGCTGAAAATAGCCGATCTACAAGCTCACAACGCGTCGCAGCGTAATCTTGTAGATCGGCTATTTTCAGCACGCAACTAAGTGTAAAATCAGCAATTACGATGCCATCAAGGCCTGCCAAAACTGTAGATTTAGTCGCCTAAAAACATATGATATTTAGTCGACTAAAACTAGACTAAAACTAAAACCTTTCAGGGGACTAAATTATGACTAAAATTAAATGACATTTTATTCAAAAGACTATGACTAAAACTAAATCAAAAGGTGCTGTCAAAAACAACATTGCATTCAAAATGGTCAGAAGGGACTTTTCTTTTGTTTTTGTGTCCCAACTCCCAACACTCTCAAGAATTGCCTCTGCACACAGAAGACTAAATATTTAGTTTTGCTGTACTTTATGGTTGCCCAGGGCCCCTGGTCCATCTGTATACTATATAACAATTGGTTGTTGTGGCACATGGCCAACGCATTCTCACACCCGTTGCGTCAAACGGGTGGACAGATTTGACCGCATGTTGATGAGGATGTTATGATTTACGATTCTCTGCCTCAACGGTGCTGAGTCGGCATGTCCACTTGTTCGTTTTGTTTGTTTTAAATGTTTTTTAGCAGACACATCAACCTATTACAAGCTTCTGCATTCAGTGTGCGCTGGGAGTGTGGTAAGATGTTGCAACAACTCGTCACTATAGTACGACTTCAGAGAGTGAGAATATGTAATTTTATGAAGAAATCAAAGACAAATCTAAGAAATTAGAACACACGTGTTTAAGAAGTAGTGAAAATAGACGATCTACAAGCTCACAACGTGGCACAAGCTTGTAGATCTGATATTTTCACTAGTTTGGGTCTGGGGGGTCAAATTTCTCTTTTGGGTCTCGAGCTAAAATGTTTGGGAACCACAGGGCCATGTGCAGACATGTTGGAGAAACAAACAAAACGAACAATAGCAACAGGTCGGGGGCCCCTAAGGCGGTCTCAGGTCCAGGGAGCTGATGGTAGGTGTGGCGCACCCACCTCAGTAATCCATCTCCCAGGGGTCTAGCACATTGTAACGGGATAGACTCCCGCATCATCGACTGATCCCGGCAATAAGCCTCTCCCGACCTACTTATAATGCTATATACGTATAAAAATGTAACACCCCCACCACTCCCATACTTATGCTAGGCGAATAAATAAAAAAAACACGCTTGACTTTGTTGTGGGGTCATAAGGGGGGATGAGAGAGAAACTGAATGCCCCAAAAAAACAACAACCGCTGGATCTCAAAGCACTGACTGATGTCATTTCAGTCACCGTGACCCAGAACTCTTGTCTATGCTGTCATGCAAAAGACAACTGGAGTTGGTAAGTGGTTAAGACTTTAAAACAACATCTGCCTTACAGAATGTTCAATTCTGAACTCTCTCTCTCTTGCTCGCTCTTTCTAAAATTGGAGGAGTCGTCAGGGAACCTCGAGTTCAAAACCTACGGTATTTCCATGTCGACCAAAGCCATCAGAAGTTGATCTTTTCCTTTGAAATGGGAGACTAGCCCGGTTTCTCCACTGCCTCGTGCTGGTGACCTTAAGATGGACTGTCGGAAACAGAGACGCAGCAATTTACTTTTGCTTGGAGAGCTGCCCTCACATCTGCATTCAAGGTGGAAACACATCTTTTCCCCCTACAAGCGAGTTCTGCTTGCTGCAGATGCAAACCCTACACGAACGTGTTTCCATATTTGTGTATGTATCTGTGAACCATACTCAGACACTGGGTGTCTCCATTTCCCCCCCTTTTTTAAACCACAAATTAAGTCAGTGGAATTACCCAGAATTCCTGCGTTAGAATCCTCTAAACCTCAGAGATGTCAGTCTTGTTCCAGGGTTATCGTTTTTCTTTTTGAGCGGTGGTGCTAACCGCTCCTACATCTGGATTTGTCTGTTTGTCCCGAGACTCGAGAGCACCTGATTGGCTCACATCTGTCTGTTTGTACGCCCAGGGTCACATTGGCCAAGCTTGGCCAATCGCTTAATGAAATTAATTCATAAATAGCACCGGTGCTCACTTCACAGTTCACACTGGGTGTGATTTTTCCCCCTCATTATTCAACCCCGTTCAAAGACGACATGCAAGAGTGCACAGGAAAGGAGAAGAGGCAATGAAGGAATGGAGTGTATGAGAGAAAAGGGGGGATATGGAAAGCTGGTAACTGTGCAGTCAGTAATACCAGGTCATAAGGGTACACGCAGCCCCTGTCCAGGAGTACATTGTCATAGTACTGTAGCTGGGTACACACAGCACTGTCCAGTAGTATAAGGTCATAGTACTTGTCCAGTACACATAGCCACTGTAGAGTAATGGTCAGAGTACCTGGTTAGGTACACACAGTCACTGAACAGTAATGGCCATAGTACCTGGGGGTACACACAGCCGCTGCAGACAGGAGCTATGTAGAGGCAGAGAAAGAGGCTCATTTATGCAGCGAGTTGACCTGTAACTCAATCCTGCTTTCTCCTTCACTACAAACACTTCACTGGCCACATTTGCTCATCTACTTCATTTTACTGGTCCCCTGATGCCTCTGTCTGCACAGTTAAATCCTCCCCGTCAATGTAAATTTGAGAATGTAAAAACAGACCCAATCCATATCTACATTCTCAGTTGATTTAATACTTTTACTCTCTATGTCTCTCTGTGTCTACCTGTCTCCCTCCTTCTTGCTCTCTCCTTTTCTCCCTCCTCAGCCTGTTCTTGTTCCCACCACCCCTCCTTCCCTTCCCTTCCCATCCATACCCCCGTCTGACTGCAGCCTTGTGTGCGCTCGCTGTGGCTCCGGTGCGGTGACGCGTCTGCCTCTATAAAAACACTCTCCGCTCCGCTGGATGAAAAGTTTCCCCTCCTCTGCCGTCAGGCCCCCTCGCTTTTCCCTGCCGCTCCTACCAAGTTATCCCTCCCCCGCCACCGTTCGGACGCCAGGTATCCCAAAATGCACTGCTCCCCCTGGAACCCCCCGGCAGCCACAGTCAAAGGTTCTATTTATCGTGTCTTGTACATGGCCGGTATTGTTGGCCTCGGGGTAGCTAGGTAGCTTAGCTGCAGAGCTCTGTGTGGTCAACAGGCTGGCTGGACCCACGAGGCGGCTGCTGTTTTAGTAAACAGACCCCTGGGTCTGTGCAGTGTGTGGACTGACGTGTGGTCCAATGGTATAATGCACAGACGTACAGACGGGGCCAGCGTCATGCAAATGTGCTGGAAAAGGTCAGTTCGGTGAAGTTGTGCAATGTGCACGTGGGTACACTGTATGTATGTGTTGCAGAGGATGATCACTTAAGACCTGATTTGCACTGTACTTGATGAGTTCTTTTTCCATCTACGACAACTCTCTTCACCAAAAATAGCAGATCTACCAGCTCACAGCTATTTTTGGTGAACCTTCTCCCCAGAATAGGCATGCTGGCGTTCAAGTGGTGAAAGTATAACATTATTTTCTGTCAGTTCTGATGGAAACAGATATTTCTCCAATAGGATGTAAGATTCTAGAAATTAACAGTGTAATTCAGTGGTGCCGTGGATGAAAAAGTTATTTACAGGGGTGCCCTGAGTCAAAAAAGTTTGAAAACCCCTGGTGTAATGCATACTGCTGTGTTTTTTTTTATCATTCAGAACAACTTTTTGGGGAGATACCGCCATACCGCCACAACGTCGGTAAACCCTTAGCCCTTACCTACACAATTACCAGTTAAAAAGGGGAGGGTCCCTCAGCCCTATATTCCCTCAGCCCATTGTTACCTCAACCTTGTAGGGTTGAGCCCTACACTAAAAAACCCAACTCTTTGAGGAAGCATAGTCGTTAGCCCCTGAAATAAGCTCACTTTGATTGTATTACAACCTCCCTCTAAAGTCTAATTTACAGACCGTGTCTTGCTGCAAAATAAGTTGTTATTATTAAGTTGAAAATCCGGTAGTTGAAATTAGGCTTTAAAGGAAGTTCACACCAAGCACTATAAAGATAACTGTCGTCATAGTTCTGGTGTGAACTCAGCTGTCATCCACTTAAGCTAGCTTAAGTTTAATATATATACATTATAAAAATAATCGCGTTATGAATCCTACACCGCGGTATGCATTACACAACCGTGGTATTGCAGTTATTGCACCCAGCCCTATAAGCACCCTGGCCACAATATGACTTCCGGTTGGTTCTAGCGGAAGTGGCGTAAGTGCTGTGTTTAACGGAAGTTACGTCATGCGTTGTAATCTTCTGGTGAAATTCTCACGGCGGAAGTTGAACAGTCTCTGCCTGATATTGGCACCAGGCTTTTCTCTTCTAAGCCTGGCTACGCGAGGCTACCCTATAAGGGAGTACAATTTAATACCTAATAAAAGAGTTGTGTGTACTGTAAAAGAGATTGTCAATTCCAATATGCTACTGAATATGATGACGACTATGTGCATTGTGCAGTCTCCATTGTCGATAGAAGCATACATCTATAAGGTCAGGGCAGCGGAGAGGGATGACTTCCGGATCTCAACACTATAAGTCTTCAGTCCTGTGTTGAAACAGAGAGGACGAGAGGATGTTGACCCAGCACTCACACCGGCAGTGACTTGTCACTAGCTTGCATCCAGCTTGTGGGCCTTGCTAATGTAGCTTTGAGGAACTGGGCTGCTAAAAGAACAATGGCTGCTTTTCGGGAAACAGTTTTACAATTTGTCTATTTCACAAATCACAATCCAACAAAAACTGATAACAATTTAGACAAGACATAGGCCATGCAGTTGCTCAATACTGATTCATTTCATATTTACAACAGCTAGATTAAAGGTTTGTTAACAGTATATGGGCACTTGCATTCAGTTACGTCTTTATAGTCCCTGCTGTCAAAGGACATGTTTGTTCCTCCAGTAGGCTATATTCAATACATATGTTCTATTTCGGTTATAGTATGGATAAACAAAATAAACATTTTGTGGAACAGAAGGACTGTCCATGCTTCAGCTGACAAACAATGCAAAACGGGTGACTCTCACAAATGGGATGAGTGATCTGAACAAAAACAAATTGGCAATTTATTAAGTGCAAATAGCATGACAATGTGCTTCAGAAGAACAAAATAATTTCAGTTTGAGACTGATTCTGGATTACGTGATAATTTGATAAATGTTCTTGTTGAGTGACCTTTTTCTGCTGTCATATTGTCCTGCATTTACTTACAGTAGGCTACTTTGACCTCCCCCACTTGTTTAAGGAAACAATTCAGCCCTATAATTGGCTGTCGATCAACTCTGTCACTCATCATTTCATTTGTATGAAGTTGAACATTTCTCAACTTTTTGTCACCAAGTTGCTATTCTGTCACCAGGCAACATGCCATGCCATGTCACTCAGTGTAGCTGTAGCCCACGCAACCATTGGCAATTCCAGCTGCTTTGTCGCTTGTTGTCCTTTGTCTGTCACTTTATGGGACCACAGGGTAACACAACGATGTGACATTGTATTGTGCCATATCAAAGGAAAACTTAGATGCTGTCATTGTTTACATATGTACTGTCTGGTCAGTCTCTCGTGACAATGAGCTAGACACAAATATACTATTAAAAAAATCCACAATCCGCAAGTTCCTGTTACTGTTATAAACAATAAAAACTCCCCAGTCCAATAATACCCACTGTGGTGAGAAGAGAACGATGACAGTATTTCCAGAGGAAATAACTCAGTCACTGAAACATTGTGCTGTTAAGGTGACTCTCTAGTTCTGAGCATCAGTTCGAATACAGTAAATGAAGTCTAATCGCTAGACGAAGAACTGATCAGTCATTCCCATTGAGTGGCTTGGTTGTACGGCTAAGTATAAATGAGGCTTTAGTAAACAAAAAAAGACAGTGTTCAGAATGACCATATCCAGCAATGTTGCCAAGTGTCAAACAATGGAGAGGATGGACATACTGTATGGCTTTCAAGCAGGCTGCTGGAACAATCCTCAGCGTTTTAATAGTGAATCTGGTTTTCTTTAGCCAAAGAAATAAACTGGATCATTTTTTCCACGTCTTGCCTCTTAAAACACTCGCAAATAATGAAAGACTTGGGGAAGAAAAGAGCAGATAGGAACTTAAGAAGTCAAGGACAGGAGAATGGATAAAGGATTCCAAGCATGCAGAGCAAAGAGAGGTAAAGACATTAGAAGGTGGAGAAGTGGTAAACGAGAGGGGATAGAAGCATGGCTGAATTTAAATTTGAGGGAGACAGACTGACTCAGTTGTTCCCTTTGGCTTGTGCCAACGGAAAAAACAGAGAATCCTGGTCATGAGTGACTGAATCTCACATTGCCTTTCGTTTCTTTGACCCAGTTAGACGTCGCACCATGCACGATACTGTATATATGACTTACATCTCAAATACCTAATCGATCAACGGGTTCAGCGATGATGCAATCGCCGCACAGTATTTACTGGCCTTACAACATGCTAGGTAAAATACCCAAACTATTTGCGGCTAGATATTTTCAGGGTCTTGCAGTGATGCATTTAGAGTGGCAATTGGCCGCTGCATCAGACTAGGACACAGGATTTGTGTCCTAGTCACAAAATCCTGTGTGGTGTGACATGCGGTCGATGTACTTGAGGTACACACCAACTACTGTAAGTCAACATGTATTTCGCTGCAGCATTACAGGGCCATGTAGAGAGAGCTCCAGTATTTGGAATGTCAACATGACAATACAGAAAGTAACTATATATAGATATATATTAATGTTAAATACATTTCTGTATATTTCAAATTGGTGGCCATAATCAGTGAGGGCTGTAAGCTATAAGACATGACTGCATTTACCCTTTAACCCATTAAGACCGGGAACGCATCTGTGTCACGTAACCACTTTAACCATTATTTTTTTATACTTTGGCTATTCAAAAATAGCAGTAGTAATTGTAGATCTGCCATTTTTGAAAACCTGTGAAAATGTGTGCAAATCTTTGAATATAGATTCATTTTAACTCAAATATTTTCCTCTGGGGGGTACCTGGCTGGAACAACATAGTTTGAGATGGGGGCCCGCTGTCAAATACATATAATTCTAGGGGTCCTTGACGTTAAAATCACACTCGTGTGAACTGAGCGGTGGTGTGTGTGTGTGTGTGTGTGTGTGTGTGTGTGTGTGTGTGTGTGTGTGTGCAACAGCGCCCCTCCCTTAACATGTGTGGTCAGAAAAGGTTACTGCAGGCTACGGACACGGAGACAGACAGACATACATACCCACACACACGGCCACGTATAGGAGCGTTGTGACCACCGCTCAAAAAAGACTTTGAGCTCCACGGATAAAGAAACATATGTTTTTCAGAAAACCATTAGAATTTAGAAGAAATGTTTTGGTATTTTAGCAGACAATTCACAGTCATTGCCACCACATTCAAAATATTTTTTTGTTTGTGACCTTGGTGATATTTTCAGTATGCTGGTTAGGGCACGGATTTGGGGTCAGGCATTCTTTCTTGATTTTCTTCATTTCAAATTCAAACAAACAAGGGCAACTTAGAGGTCTGAATAGTTGAGCCGTGAGACTCATTGCCTTGATCTTTGACCACCAAATTGCACCATATGTCAGATATCTAATACGTTATGCTTCAAGGCCTTGTGGTTTGACGATGATAGTGTAACTAGAAAAGAGTGCAATTGGAAATTGCAAGTGTGGTTGCCCTGACAATGGGTGCAATGGGCACAATTGGTATTGTGGGCCAGTGCCCAACAGGCCTTGATTTCTAGTTCCAAATTGTAGCCAAATTGTCATGTGAAGATTGACCAATTCTCAAGCTAGCACCACTCCCTCGTTGATCTCAATGGACTTACTCTATAATAGTGACATCCTGGGTATGCTTTTTCCGAATTGATCGAATTGTCTGTACACTTGTCTAAATGTGAAAAAAAAGTGTATTTTGTAGAAGGAGCTCCTTGAAAACGAGATGGTTCATCTCAAGGGGTTAATCCTAAATAAAGAATTTCAATATGCTTTTTCCTGATTGGCTAAAAGTTGATACGGAAGGAAAACTGTCCGGACTAGAACAATAGTCTGGTTGCCCTACTGGCAACCACACTAATAAGATACCACAGACAGAGTGGCATACACACAGTGATTACCCAGCCCCATGTAGTTTATCAAACACAAATAGTCAATGGAGTGTGACACACAGTGAGCTTGTAGATCCGCTATTTAGAACAAATACATAAATAAATATACTGTATATAATGATGCTCAAAATAATAATGGAAGTGGTTAAAATAGTTTAGAAATCGCTTTTGCGGCTCAACTAATAAGGTGTGAGACCCAAAATAGTGAGCTTGTAAATGTTGGTCAGAGTGGAGCTTAGAATGCAAACAACCTGCATATGTTCTATAGCATGTTCTATAGCATGCCAGTCCAGGGGTGCCGCAGAATAATCTGATAACATTTGGAATTCATCAATATCACTACATCAATGTCACTTCACTATGCTTAGTAAAACAGACCTAGATTTGCACTGTACTGAACTGTACACCAAAAATAGCAGATCTACAAGCTCACAACCTTCCTGCAGAATAGGGATGCTGGGGTTCAAGTGGTTAAACGTCAAGTATAACGTTATTTTCAGTCGGTTCCGATGGAAACTAATAGAAACTGATATTTCTCCAATATGATGTAAGATTCTAGACATTAACAGTGTAATTCAGAACTGGTGCCGTGGATGAAAAGGTTATTTACGTGGGTGCACTGAGTCAAAAAGGTTTGAAAACCCCTGATCTATAGGTCAAGTCCCAAGAAACTGGGTGGAAACATTTCCTCTCTGTTGACCTCTCTGTGGAGTCTAGATAAGCATGCTATCTGTGGTGTCTGTCCACTGAAGTCCACCGGTTTCCCATTAAGGTTGAGTCCAGCTGATTGTTTGGACATTTCAAAGTGACAGCTGGTAATCAACAGAGCAGCATGCATCGAAACTTGAACAAAGATTTTCAGCACGCTTTGATGCTACAACCACAACCATTCCTGTCTGGATATACTGAAGTGAATCCATATGGGGTTTGAACCTATGTGTGACCCTGCACGGTGATCACGAGACACGAGAGTCCAGATGTGCATTGTGCAACTCTTTCTAGGGAAGATTTTAACATTTGAAGCCCGATTTACACTTAATCAGACTATAAGCTCACAACGCACTTGCATCACAGATACAACCTGTTGTTAGCTTATAGATCTGCTAGTCCACATCACCGTCGTACGACAAAGTATAAATTAGGCATTAGCCAGATCCTGTCTCAGGCCCACTTGTTTTCATTGCTGCCCACTTCCTTCACAACCACCCATTTTGTAGACTATGCAAAAACTGTGAGTCAAAACAGATGTTGAACATTGGAAATGTAGTGTTGCAATTAGTTTGTCTTAAAAGGCATAGTGACATTTTTGTAGAATATGAAAAATTCTTTATGCGCCCATTAGTGGGGCTTATTATTTTTATTTATGTTTATGCTTTCAGATCAGACCAATTAAGGGCAGAGAGAGGAGAGATATGCGAGACAAGATGGGGATTGAATTTGAACCTGGGTCATCACTCCTCACTTACTCACAAGGACAAGAAGCATATGACTCCTAGACAGGGATTTTCAGAAATTTTGTAACACAGTGGATCCGATAAGCCACGTAATTCCTTTAATTTTAGTTCCTAATTCTGGATTCCGCTTCCTCACTTCTCAAGACGGAACACTACGTCTTGAGTCTGGACTCTGGAGGATGAGGACCTGAGCCCTAATAATACATTTACATCACTCGGTTACACAGATTCTATCTGTCTACCTCTCTTTCATTCCTCCCTCCATCCACTCCCATGTCTGTGCTGAGACTGCTCGCTCACACACTTTCCCCGGGTAGCCGCCATTCTTTTACAGTTTAGTCTACTTCTCCCACAGACACACAAGCAAATCATTGCGTTGATCATAGGTTTCACATACAACGCTCAGGTGATGTAATCCAGAACCTGTAATTATTGGTAATCCCCTCACTGCGTCGCGGCTGGCTGCTACGTCTGGGGCCGGTTATGCCAGCACCGTTTAGCATGGGCTCTCTTGTCCACAAGTGTGTACATAATGACACAAGTCTTCATGAGCCCTCCACTTAGAAGCTGATCACCTGCAAGCTAGGTACTGTATATATGTGTATATATGTCATACTCATGTGAACAAACAGCCTTTTTGCAGTGGCGTTCTTGGTGTGTTATTATATCTGCCTACTGTTATAACATAGTTGTGAAAAGTGATGCTGTACATTTTATGCCAGATTTTAGGCATCAACACAGCTGCAAATAGACGTGTTTTTATTTTTGTGCATTTTGTTTACAGACATCCATCACTCTGCAAGTCGTTTCCTCAGAGATGCCTGCCTCTGTGGCCTCTTAAGTTGTCTACCTCTCCCTCCCTCTCTCTCTCTCTCTCCATCTCTCTCTCTCTCTTTCGCTCTTGGCTCTGAGTTGAGTGATAGACCATGTCTGGCCTGACTCAGGCGCCAGCTGTTTGTGGTCACTGACTAAGGTCCCTCATGCAATGCATGCATCCTGTCCACATGAACTGAACCTTCATATGGTGAATAGCAGCACCATTTAGAGGCTACATTGCGCTGCACTTTTTCCATCATACGTAGCTATGATGGACACTTTCTTCAGTGAACACAGAGGACTTTTTTCACAGAGGACAAGCTCCCTTGGTCAATTCTGTGGCAACTAAGTTATCAGAGACGCATCCTGAGTCTGACCCATGAATAACATCTTTCAACTGGAGTCAACACTTTTACAGTGCAACTGAAACGTGGTCTAACACTGCCTTGACAGTATAGATTAACACCGGACACCCATCATTTGTCCACGCCACGGTCATTATGACCATCAGTTATTACTGATGTTATCGACTGGAATGTGTGGAGATTTTGTTTATCGCCTACAGAACAATGGTAAACATGAAATAGGGTAGATGCAGAGTGCAGACACCTAATAATCTTAAGAGCTGCATGGACACACTGGTGGTAAAACATGTTGTTTAGGACAGGTACTCAGGCAGAGGCTAGATGATAGTTTAGTCTTTAGTGTCTCCAGCCTGTGTCACCTGTGGCCCACTAGTCTGCCAGATGGGGCCTTCATGTCCAGTTTGCTGCAGATGCAAGACAGCTTCCTCCCTCCTCTAGCCAGTTTACTGTCTGTGACTGTCTGCAGCAGATGAAAACCATTAGCTATCCCCTCCCCTCTAAACCCCCCACCACCCCCATTTTCTCAGAACAAAGCAGCTCAGCTCAGCTGAGTTTTCAAAACTTTGTGCTGCCCCCCACTCCCTCTTTGCTCCCCAGGCCAAAAGGTTTACAATCATTGCATTTCTTTTCTGTGGGCTTCAGTGCCATCTCATGTTACAGTTTGTAACATGAGACTATGTACTATTCAGATTGGTCTCGTTTCTTTTCTTGATGCTGTTGAAAAACATTAGGTTATGAGTATGACAGACATGGTCCAACAGTGGGCCTATTGGACACAATAACAACAACACCAGTCCAGTTGGCAGATCATGGGACTACCCTGTAAAGGAACAGTTTTATAATCTTTCAAGATGAAAATGCATTGTTATTATCTAAACACATCATGATAATCATCATCATCACACTATGTCTTTGCTTAGTTAAATCCAACAAGTAGGCTATTTCTCGACCTCGAGTGAGTGTTTAGGCCACAGACACCACACACAGTTATAACTACTTAACTATTAGGGCTATTCAAATTCAGTTTTTGGTGATACACATACCTCGGCTTTTAATACATCTTCGGTTGTTGCAGAAGTAATCCCAAAGTAGAGACTGCACGCCAGCGTGAGCAACTGGATCGCCTTCTCAAGCCGGGGCAGCATTGTGTTGTCTGCACTGCAGTTTACCCAAAAATAATACTTTATGGTCCTTAAGGTCCTTATGGGGACACCATGGGTTGAAAACCAGAAGTTTGGCGTTATTCCGTGTAGTTAGTCTTTACGGAATATATGCCAAAAAACCCTGTGCTGCGCATGGACACCTTTTACGCACGTATACAGGTCAGTTATTTTGCTCACAAAATAAAACAAAGAAATCCTTTGGAGAAGTTACTTAAGTCAGTACCAACGGCGCAAAATCCAGGTGAAGAAACTTTCCCCGTGTCAAAACGTCATAGTTTCCTTTGTCTCTCTTCAACTTCTTTACCCTGTTGATGGAGCAATCTGATGCAGCATGTGGACGTGGTCACTGGTCAGAGCGAGGGAGGGAGAGAGAGAGAGAGAGAGAGAGAGAGAGAGAGAGAGAGAGAGAGAGAGAGAGAGAGAGAGAGAGAGAGAGAGAGTTTCCCAAACAGTGGGTCGGGACCTATGGTCGGGACCCATTTGTGGGTCACGGACACTTTTTTATGGGTCTTGAGCTCACGACAAAATATCAAATTTTCCTGCTTCTTAAAAAACATGTTTTCCTCTAAATTTCTTCCAAAAATCCAAAAATTATTAAAAATCATATTATTTTAGAAATTAAGACATTCTGTGCATCTAAAAGAAGCATTTAAAAAAATAGTGAAAATAGCCGATCTAGCACACATAAGGCATTGTGAAAATGTCTGGCTTGGATGAGATGTGCTGGAAATAAAATGTTTATTGTTATTATTATCATCATTATCATCAATGATTCATCATCATCATCAGAAGAAGAAGACATTACATTATTATTATCAACAAATTGACAGACATTTGTGCTGTAGTTGTCGACAGCTAGATGCTGATGGGTCGACTGATACTGACATCTAGTGGTCATTTTCAAGTCATTCCCCACTCATTATTATTCCACACATATTCACTAGGCCTATTCATAAACCTGGAGTTACTATTAAAAGCACTTATCTAGAAGAAATGTGAGATATGTATCAATGAAGAGCAGTGGTGTAGTAACTAAGTAACTATTATTACTGGGTACTTTACTTGAGTATTTCCAGTTTCCAATACTTTTACTTTTACTCCAAATTGTAGGTCTACATTTAAACTTTAGTTGTTACTTCAACACATACATTCGTCCATTTGAAAATAGCAGATAGCTTGTAGATCTGCTATTTTCAAAATATTCGTATAGTCATTTGAAAACTTGAAATGGGACTGCCTGATTGATTGATACTTTATTAGAACTAGAAGTGTGACAGTAGAGTTCACTGGTACACGGTCAACTAAAAGGAGATCCTAGTAGTAAGCTTTTCAGCTTATCTACACAGGAAACCTTTATGTATCTCATATAAATAGATATATACCTTTATTATCCCAAGGGGGAAAATCAGTTGCCCAGAGGCAGCACAGCAGTATAAGGTTATTACAAAGTTACAGAGAAGTAAGAAAAAGATAAAAGAAAAACAAGAACAGAGTACAGTAAAGAGCAAGGTACATCAAGAGAGGGAACAAATAATATATAAATATATATATACATAAAGTGTCCTTAAGCACAACTATCAAAATAGTACAGTGTCCAAATCAAAAGTGACCAACATTAATGATGAGTAGCCTACTTTCTACTTTTGGTACTTTAACAAGTACATTTTGATACCAATACCTTTGTACTTTTTTACTCAAGTACATTTAGAATTCCGTACTTTTAATTGTCACAGAGTATTTCTACATTTTACTCAAGTCAAGTACAAAATGTGGGTAGGCCTATTTTCCACCACTGATGTTGGCTCCACCCCCTGCTAAACAACACGGAAGTTGCACTGAACTCTTGTCAACAATACAAAAAAAAAGAAGAGAGGCCGAGATTGACATGGTAAGAATGTGACCGTGTCGAACTTCTTTATGCCGTTTTATTTTGTCTCCCCCTTTTAACCGCGTCGTTTCTAATGTAGACAATACGCTATTAACTCGTTTGAGCTTTGCCCGAGAGCCTTTCGCCGACTGTCACGGTTTAGAAAACGTGACTAAATGAAGATAAGGAAGTTAGCGTTAGCTTTAGCTAGCCAGCCTCCTGTGTTACTGAGGCGAACAGCTGCTACCATATCCTCCTCCTCCTCACACACACACAGACAGGACGGACAACTTAACAGGGGACGGCGATTGGAACGCCTGGTGTTATAATAATGTCAGACCCACACGGGTTGCGTTTCTTTTAATCTGAAACAACGGAAAGTTTTATGTTTTTTTTGGCGTTATTTTAATACACAAAGTACAGTAGTGAGGCTACATTTGGCAACTGACGTCATTGCTGGGAGTGGACGCAGGAAATAGCTGTGTGTGTAAACACTGTGTTCCCGTCAGATCACACAACGACCTCAACCTTCAAGAACGTCGATGTGGATTTATATATTAATGTTTATACATGTGCCCGTGGATTAATTCTAAGTTCTTACTTTCACTTCGCAGGTGAAGTCTTCCTGTGCCAAAGCATATGAAGAAATGGCGCCTGTTTAAAGGGCAGCCTGGACATATTATTTTCACTTTTGTTTTGAACCTTTTATTTTTTTAAATATATCATTCTTCATGATTTCCACCATTTCAAAAGAGAAGCATTGACAGGAAAATGACAGTCTTTCACAACATTTGTGCCCTTTTATTCGGCATAATAGGTGAGTAAATTTTGACTGAATGAAAAATGTAGACTGATGTTTATATTGATTTTATAGTATACCATCTGTACATTTCCCACTTTCTAATGTCCTACAACAGTGCATGTAACAGTAGATTTATATCAATTCCCAGCGTAATTAAGTGAATATTCAGACATGCCTGCCTAACCTGTTCTGTTTTTACTTATGAATTTGCAGCATACAATCATTTAAAACCTGCATCATGTAAGGAAGGTAAGGAGGAATGCAAGTCAGCACCATCTCACATTACCCTGTGCATGTCATGTCTTTATGTGTCTTGTCCATGTCCTGTTCTAGTTACATACTATACCTCTTTGTATCTGTGTTATAACTGATTTATATAGTACTTGGTTGCGCACCGTGTCTCACGCTGACAATAGCTGATCTACAAGCTCACAACATGTCACATTGCAAAGCGATGTGAGCTTGTAGATCAGCTATTTTCCGCTGTGACTCTGGCACACAACTAATTATAAATCAGGTTTTGCCAAATGTAACAGAATGTTATGTAACAGCAGGGTGTGTGTCTGTGCATTACATTTACCAGTTGCACCTCCAGTTGAGCCCTTGCAATTTTCCAAAGGTTTACATAACTGTCATACAAAATTAATTTTAAAGAGTTGAGGCGGGTAGTATGTGATAAATAATATGGCCAGTACTTTGACTGATTTGAAAGCCTTAAGTGCTCACAAAAAACTCTGTCCTTCGTGTTTAATTGAAATGTTGTCATTCTCTGTCTCCCAGCTCATTGTGGACATTCCCTTCAAGTCCTGGACAGCACACAGGGAGAGATCAGAAGCTCTGCTTACCACAGCTGGTCCTATCGTTTCGGCTATACGTATGACTGCTGGGTCATCGCTGGTTCAGAGGGAGAGCCCATTATGCTCAGGTACCGGCTCTGAGGGGACTAATACTAATACTTACTAATAATATTATTATTATTAACCACTAATGATTTATAATAATCATGCATAATAGTGGTCTGGAATTGACACATACACTAAAGGCTAAATATGTGTTACTTTCCAATAGTACTATATTTATTTTATTAATATTTTGTTTAGAATTATAATTAATTAATATTTGTATTTGCTTCATTGAAACTTAAAGTGACACTACCTGAAGACTTATCTCACAGCAAAATATTTCAATACCCATGTGACAGTTAAAACTGCATATGCCACATAATTGCATCATTCTGAATCCAGTGTTATAGTTATAGCAATTATAGTAATAATTAATTAATTAGTGTTGCAACTTACACATTGACAGAAAAGAACTAGACACAAAAAAACATCCTCTGTTCAAATCTGTCTCAATACTTTGGTTGTCATGTACCCTCTCTAAAGTCTTTGCTCACCCCTCAATTTATGTGTTTAGCCTCACCACTGTACTATCTAACAAAGTGTTATTATAGTTTTTTTTTATTATTATTATGAAATCATACAAAGATGATGTATTTAAGATGATATTATTTAAAAAAAATGGCCGACCCCACCATAGCCCACAACGGGAACCGCGGGGCTTATGCAAATACGCTTATTCCATCACTCCAAAATCCCCTTTTTCTGTACTTCTCTGCTGTTTATAAACACACTGATGAGCTAACATGCAGTTACTCCATGCCATGGTAAAGTTATTGTTGAGATTCTGCCGTAAAACGGTTCACTCGCGTGACTTCCGAATCCTATTGGATTCAATAATAAGCCCCGCTGTTTCCGTTGTGGGCTGTGGTGGGGTCGGCCAAAATGGACAATATTGCTGCCTATTTTGATAAAATAACAACAATAAAATGTAAGAAAGCGATTTATTCCGTAATTCTCCTTTAATTTAATATCCAATTGTTTCTATGTTTTCTGTTCATTTGCTCCTATGCCAATGATTGAATTCCCTCATCCTTCTCTCATTCTTTCCTCAGCTTTTCCCAGTTTTCTGTGCGGTGCAAGAAGGAATGGGTTTCTGTGAAGTCCTCTTTAGGTGGTGAGCCAGTTGTTCTTTGTGGCACCAAGTTACCAGCACCCATGGAGTTCCTGGGAGGAAACATTACTGTGATGCATCACTTCCTCCCTCATCTGTTTCCTGTTTCATCATTCAGACTGAACTATGCCAGAGGTGTGAGGCTTATTTTTCATAATGAAGGAGATAATATCAATCTCTTGAATAATGAAAAAGTATTTATTTATTTATTTCATAGGCACAGCAGCAGCAGTCTATTTAGAGAAACGGACGCGTTTTGGCCTAAAGGCCTTCCTCAGCGTTTCAAACTCATACAGTTATACTTGTTTTTTTATAACATACAGTAATTGTAGTTATGTTGTGACCAATCCAATGAGGAATATATGTGTAGCTGAGTGACTCAATGCCTCAGCCTGATGATGACCTCAAAAGTCTAATATCTCCCCCAAAACAATCTGTTGGTCGCTCTCACCGATCGGAGTCTTCTCACCTATCTGAGTGCTCTTGCACTGTCCCTGCCACTGCGCCCTACTTCATGGTCCAATCTGGCTCGCCTGATCTCAATCTCTGTCTTGTGTTACTTTTATACCGCTTTTACAGTATTCCACTTCACCTGGATGTTCTCTTGATCCCTTTCCAGACAGTCAAGAATGCCCGGTGACATCTTTTGAATGTCGAGGTGGGCGATGCCTGCCTCTGTCCTGGCGCTGCAATGGTCAGGTGGAGTGCCTTGGAGAAGGAGAGGGCGCCGGCACAGATGAACAGGGCTGCGTTGAAGAGCCAGGGCCCCAAGACGTACCCAGGGACCCGACGCACAGCAGCAGAACTGAAGCCGAAGGGAACACAGTGGAGAGGAACCGAGTCAGGGACCCCGAAAGAAGTGAGCCTCTAGAAGGGAACCGGGACACAGTGCGGAACACAGAGGACGATCTGTGGGAACTGTTACGGGAGAGGGAGGAGGAGGCCGAGGAGGAGTTGGCACAGGTGGACCAGGGGCCGAGCCAGCCTCAGTTTCACAGGGAGCTTGTGGTGACTCCGGCCCCCATCGAGTGGCCCTGCGGGGGGCTGCTCCAGACCTTTTACGGGACCTTCTCCCCTCCGGCTATTAGAGGACCCCCGCTTTCGTGCGTGTGGACCCTCGACCCCCAGGACTCCAGGCCCCTGAGACTGGACTTGCAACAGCTGGTGCTGGGCCCTGGAGACACACTAACCATCCAAAACAGGCAGCAAGGCACAGGGGAAGTCATCAAGACTGTGAGTGTTGTTAGAGAGATATGTCTGTTTTGGATGTGTCTGAAGTGCATCATATACTGTATTTAAACAACCCATGACAGGCCATGTCTGTTTCTATCACAGCTAAGGTGCGTTGCTTGGCCCGATGCAAAGATGGAAGACAACCCCCAAAGATGACAATATAAAAATTACCCCATTTAGATTTAATTTCCAGTTTCATCAGTCTCATAATTCTGTAGCTTTGCGTGTCATTTAACCCATTCAGGCCGGGAACACATTTTGCTGTTTGGGAGGGGCTTACAGTACATGTACAGTATGTAGCAACATATTTGTTTTGTAGGCTAATTTCTGATTTAGCCCTATTCTATAGGTTAGGCCTAAATAAAGTAAAAGAAAAAGAAAAACGGCTAACGCTCTATACACTCCTACAGTTAGGCCTCCATGAATGTCAAAGTCATTATTGTTTCTGACTTATTATATTTGTGCAGTTTGTAGCCAAAAAGGTTTTTACAGTGTAGCTCTGCAGGTGTTTGTCTGGAGCTAATCTCCCAAACTGCTGGACCGTGCTTAATTTCTGCCCCCTGCATTTTCACATATGTTTTATACTTGTTGAAATATTGGAAGTCAATGGGGCTCGGATCTGGCTGAAAGTAAACCAATACACAAATTTGGAATTAGATGTCATATCTTATCTGTAATATGATTCCAAATACTGTATATGCTTTATTCGTCAACCTAACATCACTTACATTACGAGTTTCACATATGACTTCCTCATCTCTTGAGCCTAAGGAACCACTGGTTCTGGCACTAACCTTTCCCCTGAAGTGCTCCATTTGACCAGCCATGCTCCCTTTTGTCATTCTAAAAGACATCACTTCCTTTTATGCGATAACCTGACCGTGCCTGTACGATGCCTATCTGTTTCCACAGATCACCAGCGCCTCCAATTACAAGTCAGTCCAGGTGGAATCACGGACGGGCCTGCTGTCACTGTCCTATCAAACTCTGCCCGGCTCAGAGGGGAGTGGTTTCAACGCCACGTTCCGCGTCGGAGGCTACTGCCCCCCCTGGGAGGGCCGGTGTGGGGGCCCGGTGGGGGGCTGCTACACCCAAGAGCAGCGCTGCGACGGCAAGTGGGACTGTCCCGAGACGGGGAAGGATGAGGAGGGCTGCAGGGGATGCAGCCATGACCAGTTTGCCTGCGGAGGGGCAGGGCAGAGGGCGATGGCCCCCCACTTTGTGGGCAGGCCAGTGTGCTACCCTGCAAAGGAGAGATGCAACTACCAACTGTACTGTGCCGACGGCAGTGATGAGAGGGACTGTGTTGTGTGCCAGCCGGGGACCTTCCATTGTGATAGTGACAGGTGGGAGTGCGTGAATGTTTTCGAACAACTTGAATAACAAAAAAAAAATCTCGATAATAAATGGAATGCATAGGAATTACTATAGCTGTGTACGTTTAAACATTATGGCCTTCAATTTAGTTGTGGCTGTAGATGAAAGTATTGTGTATGACTATTAATGTTCCAGAGAAGGGAAGTTGGCCCACCCACCATTGTCTACAAAAGTGTCATGTGACAGGTGTGAAGGTCACAGTGTTGTGCAGTTAAAACATTCAGCTGCTACTACAGTATACAGCCATTCATTTTTTTTATTTTTTTTTCCCAAGTTAATTTCTTGTATATCCTCTATGGAATGTGTCCGATTGCTAGTTGTCTTTCTGTAGGTGTCTGTATTTATGAATCTCTGTCCCCTCAAAAGTAGACCAGTCTCAAGTCATGCCGCTATGTACATAAAATCACCTGATAGAACCACATCTCTCTTTGAAAGTCTGAAATGCTTGGTAATGTGAAAAGTGAAACTCATGCGTGTGGAAGTTGGGTCGTAGTTGAAATTCTATGCTTGTAGTATATGATTATTTCCTCTGGGGAATCGCTTGCACTTTTGTTGTTTTGGTTAAGTATTAATAATTCAGATATCCTATTTTCCATTTGGTAGACTGTTTCTCTGGACAAATTAAATAAATTGATCTGCAAGTTTGGCAACTCGATTTGGCACCCATGACTGGGCATTGGGCCTGACTGGGTCTGTGCTTTTTTTTCTTCTTCTTTGTGAACCCTAGGGATGTTTTAAAGACAAATGCCCCATTGTCCACTCTGCAGGTGTGTGTTTGAGAGCTGGCGCTGTGACGGCCAAGTGGACTGTAAGGACGGGACGGATGAGCTCAACTGCACCGTTATCTTGCCCCGAAAGGTGATCACCGCAGCAACGGTTGGCAGCCTGGTGTGCGGTCTGCTCCTGGTCATCGCCATGGGCTGTACCTGTAAACTCTACTCACTCAGAACCAGGGAATACAGGTACTTGTATTGAGCACTTGATGCCGATATCAGGAAGTGGTTTCCTGCATTATTACATAATGGAGATTATTTTAGACCAGGGGTCTTCAACGTTTTCAGGCCAAGGACCCCTTAGTTGAGAGAGAGATGAAGCGGGGACCCCCACAACCTTTACATAGATTCCATTTAGTTTCATTGTTTGACACCACAGTCTTCAATGTATTTTGGATTCATGTCAATTTGTGTTTTCAGATACGTATATTTAACCACTTGAACCGTCAATACTTTACATTTCACTATGTACTTAGTCTGCTCTTTTTCCCCTCTACGCCAAACGTCTTTGCCAAAAATACAATATATCTACAAGCTATCTACGCCTCGCGCTCGCTGTGAGGCGTTGTGAGCTTGTAGATCGGCTATTTTTGGATAAAGTTCTCAAAATATGGACACTAGGGTTCAAGTGGTTATTAGAAAAAAGAGAAAGAAATATTTCTATCACTCAAAGATTTGGAGGACCCCCTGTAGTAACTCTGAGGACCCCCTAGGAGTCCCGGACCCCCTGTTGAAGACCCTTGTTTTAGACATACTGCACTGCACTGCTATTTACAGCACATTACAGAGAGACAGGGAAGAACTTATGTCATGACCATGCCTATGTGGTCTACAGTATATACCAAATGAGTCAGCCACTAGGGCACTCCTTCCTCCATGTACTAGGTCAGGGTGCTGATATTTGAACTAATTTGTCATCTTAATTATGCAAATGCCAACTCTTCTGCATTGTGACTGTAAAATACCTGTGATATCTAAACTCACTGTGTGTAAAAGTAACCAAAATAGAATTAGATTGGCCAATAACAATTATAGATTATTAATAGGGTTTCTTCATCCCATTTTCTGTTTTTGTTATTAATGTGTGCATACATACACATACTGTAGGTATATTTACTGAATACTGAATAACTAGATTCAATCTCTATTAACACTAAACATACTGACTAATCCACAACCTATACCTTGTTGTTTTGCAGTATGTTTGCCCCCATCAGTCGCCAGGAGGCGGAGCTAATCCAGCAGCAGGCCCCTCCCTCTTATGGTCAGCTGATTGCACAAGGCATCATTCCTCCTGTGGAAGACTTCCCCACGGAGAATCCCAACGAGGTGAGACTGCAGGAGAACAAACAAACAGAGAATAAGGTTTTCAAATAGTAGCTTGAGTGTTAAAGTTGGTTGTTTGTTTGATCATTGTTTGTGTGAATTGTTATGTCGGTGAATAGTTTTTTGTTAAATGAAATGTAAAAGTGTCCTGTAAGTCCATATGGGCTGGGCTTCCTTGGAAGCATGACACTAAAATCAATAAAAAGAATAAGGTTGCAGGTCTCTAATAATCCTTCACAAGTCACAGACAATGCTCATAAAATCAAGAAGTGGTTCAGATGGTTAATGTTATCAGGCCATACATTTGTCAGTAAGGAAGGTAGTTTGTTATAATTGTTTTGTCTTGCGACTCTCAAACCTCCAACACTGCACGGACAGCCATGTCTACAGAAGCACCTCTGTGAGGTTGTGGGCTAAACCAGGGGAGTATGTTTTGTCAGTCACAGATTTAGTGTGGTAATCTGCTTTATTATGGACATCTGAGGTGGAGGGGCCAGAGAGGATTATCTATCTCAGACAAATCCTGCTCTGTCTCGCTAAATTTTTGGAATAGCACCAACTGGTGCTATGGTTTTATGACTCCAGTCCAGAAGTCTGTAATATTAGTGTCCCGTGAATACTAAACTCAGATTAATAAAATAAGATTGATTCTACGGAATACTAAACTCGTATCGAGATTAAGATGAGATTGATTGTATGGCATTTTGGATGTTTTTAGTTTTTGTTTCAACGCCTCCCTCTCTCCATCTCTCTCCATCGATCTCAGACCTCCTCTCTCTCTCTGAGAGGAATCCTTCAGCTCCTCCGACAGGACACTGGAACCTCCCCGCGCCGCCGCCGCAGGCCACGATTTGTCCGTCGGGCTGTTCGCCGCATGCGGAGGTGGGGCTTAATCCCCAGAGCTCCCTCCAGACCGGCCCAGACGTCTGGCTCCGCCCCTCAGAACACGGACGCCACGGCCACCGGTCAGGAACCTGCTCAGTCCACTCCTACCAGCTCTTCACTGGCCGTGGAGGCCGTCAATCAGCCGGTGCCTCACAAACTAGGCCTGTTGGCTCAGACAGAGCAACAGCAACAGGGAGGTGGGGGGGCACCGCCTCCCTCGCCACAATCACTAGACCCGATGACACCAACCCCGTCCCCGCCTCCGTATGCTCCCCCTTCCCCACCTCCGCCTCCATATGCCCCCCCAGTCCCAATGCCCCAGACACCCCCTGTCGCCGTACCGCCCCCTAGCAGTCCCTCTCTGGCCTCCATCTTCCACACCCTGGGCCTCAGCATCTCCCTCTTCAGGGCCTCTCCTTCCTCCTCGTCTGCCAACTCCATGCCCCTCTCCGCCTCCCCCTCGTTCTCGTCCTCGTCCTCCTCGGACGACGATGTGCTGCTCATCCCGTTGTCCGAGGACACCACCTCAGAGGACGATGTGCCCATGCTCACCTGAACAAACTGACAAAACCCTGAAACCACCTGGTCACAGCATCGGCCTCCCCTATATCCCACTGCACCGTCTTCCCTGCCCACCGGTAGCCCAGTCTTAGTCAGTAAATATTTCCAGTCTTTCCACATTTTTTTTTACTTGAGCACAGGACAAGGCCAACCTGGAGGCTTTCTGCCGCTGTGCTGGTCTGGTGCCTTTGAAATTGCTTTTGCGTTGGATTTGCTGATTTATGGCATCTAGTGTTCTACAATAGATTTTTAATGTTATTGAGACCTCCTGGAGAAAATACATGTGAGAGAGGGTGGTGTGTGTGTTTGTGTGCATGTGAGAACGCTTGTGTGTGCGTATAGGTGTGTAGTGGATGTGCACTTATTACAGGCTACAGTTTGAAGGAGGTGAACTTTGCACAGAAGAATCTTCCCTTTCCCATTAACTAAGGCTACTGTCAAATTGAATGATTAGAGTTTTTAGATAAAATTGTGAAAATTATTGTATTTGTATGACTGCATATGTGTGAATGCATGTGCATTTTAGTATTTTGGAAGTTGTATGTAGACAGTGGAGTATGTGTGTAGATGTTTCGGTCTCCACTTACTTCTGCCACTAGCATACTGTCTCGTAGTATTTCACAGATAATAAGAAATTAATTATTCTATTCCTCTATTTAAGTGCCTTTTTGAGGAGTTCCCTGTTGATCGATTGCTCAAGGAAAACTGAACCAATTCTTTAGACACTGCACACTGACACACAGAAAGGCACACATTTTATCCTCTCGCAGTCGCACGTACAGACTGCGTTATGGTTTTACTCTTAACATGAAAATGCATGTCAATTCTGCAAGCTGGCAATAACGTTTGGGGACCCCTGTCTTAAGTGTTTGCGTGTATGAGTGGATGTGTGTTCACGTGCACTCGCTTCCCAATGCGTGTAGGACTGTACACAACGTATGTCTCGCACACAAATGTGTCACCAGACAATCTCTTTTGTGCCTGAGGTAAGACTTGTGTGTAGAGTGCACATGAGGGCCATATATATATATATATACACACACATGTATATATATTCGGGTCTAGCTGACAAATGAGGGGCCACATCCAGAAAATGACCTCAACTTGAATCTTCACCCCCACCCCTCCCCTTCTCTGGGGATTTTATTGCATTCTGTCACTCTTGACGCAGCAGATGACAACAAATGAAGTGACATGGAGTGCCATTTGTATTATGTTATCTTTAATTTTGCTCTTATTTTTATAAAGTTACTTATCATTTCTTCTTAAATTGGTATGTTTACGTTGCTTTGTTGAATGTATTAGGACCGGTATGGAGTAGGCCTAGTTGGAGGTTTTAATATTCTTATTGCGTTGTACTGAGATCAGAGATAAAGTGATTTTAAGAGTTATTAGGGTCAAATTCACTGTAAATAGTAAAGATGTGGCTGAGATTAAACAATTTGCACTTTTACTTTGGTTTTTGCGTGTGTTTGTGTGGTGTGAGGGGGCCGGGGGTGGTATTTAGGTGAGGTGTGGGGTGACTACGTTGAAAGAAGGTGACACTTCAGTATTCTTAGCCTACCATGGATGGATAAATGAATTAATGCATGACTGTATTCCCTACTGCAGTGTACATGAATGACTGCCTGGTAGCATTGTTCACTGTATTCAGGTGCAGTCCCGTGGAAATTCACAGCTGCTGCTTTTGAACGGTAGAAAGACCAATGGCTGTCCTCTTTGAGTGCTCCAGGAGAGAGAGGTGGGTAACAGGTGGTCTCTGATCTAGTCCATTTGGGTGTCTACCAGGTGGTGGCAGGTCTCACATGATGAATACATGGTTTAAGTGAAACGTCATGTTTGCCTTTACTTCTTTCTTTTGAGTGGAAACAAATGGATGGGCTGTGCATCGTACTGTCAGCTTCACAGAACACCGCTGCAGGTAATGTGCCTGACTGGCGCACACCAACTTTAAGCATTTTGAGCATTTAGTATCTACAAATGTGAATGGTTAAGTCAATAACAGAAGTTGTCGATGGAGCTTAATTGAGACACAGTCCATAATTATTCCTGGTCTGCCTTTCAAGTTATTTTGTGGCTGTGGCAAAGGAACTGCGCTCCCTAACATAGTCGTAATGAAAGGTAGTTAGCCTAAATATAGGCTACTTAACTTTAATTTATCTCGATTCATTATTAATGATTATCTTTGATGATTAATTAAATAACGTTATAGGCTATTTAGTTCTAATTAAAATTGCAGCTATGGTGTGTATGCTACTTTGATGAAATCTTAAACGTCTATGCCTATGGAATAACCGATGTAAAACTTCAGTATATGCTGTAGTAGCATAGTAGTATAGCTCCAAATATTATGGATTAATCACGCGTTCTGCTCTGACTTTCAGATGAGTTCCAGATGGCTCAGCCTTAATTATGGCTTCATCTCTCTCCCAGAAACTCTGGGCGGGGATCATGTTGGTGATGATGGTTGAGCTCCCTGGGGCCCAGGAGAAGTGCATCTTTGATGAGGTTCAGTCTCAAGTCAGGGTGGTCAAAACTACACCCAGGCACTACTACGGCCCACCCAGTGAGACCATGCCCAGTTCTCGTACAAGGCAAGAATACACACACACTTTGCCAGTTTGAAAAACGGGGCAACACAGAGGGCATCTCCTCAGCAGGCCCTATCAATAACACAGACCAAGAGGCCCCTGGAACTGGGCCTGCCCATTCCAGCTTCACCACAGCCAATCAGAATCCAGACCTGGCTTCCGAGGGGGAGAGAGGTCCTATCGCAAGCTGAGAAATCAAGGCTTGAGTTAGCTGTTGACGAGGCTGTAGCATTGGTCTCTTCCCCACTGTCTGGTATGAAAATAGCAATCTGTTGGGTTAGGTATGTGCAATTGTGCATGCATGAAGGGATGTGGCTGTGTGTGTGCATGTATGGTGATGTGTGGACTGAGTGTCTGTGGAGAGGGTGTGACTGTGTTGTCAGTGGTTTGGACATTGATTTTCTAATGTTTGCTACAACAGTGACCAGATTGATTGGTCGTTTGCTGCTCAGCAGTAGTCTGTTGGAACGCGGACATTCTATGCCCCTATATACTGTACTATCGTGGTTAGCAAACAGTGTGCTGTGAGACAAGTCCAGGTGTGCCTTGGAATTTTGTGACATCCACACATTATAACAATATATACTTAGAACAAGTTGTGAATTATTTACTGTATTAGTAAGCACTTATTTCCCAATACAGAAGCAAATCATATATATTATATAATGTATATTAAAACGTTGCTATTGTACCGTGCAATTCGGCAGTGTGCAGGTTTCTTTTATTGTTGATGTTGCCTGCTGCTTGTTGCCTACACACCTGCATTTGAACCGTTTTAGTCTAGGTTTGTGAAAGCTTTTTTTAACAAAATTACATATCCTAAAATACAATTCTAACCATTTAAAATCAAATAAAACGTTCAACCAGGCGTCCACTGTTCTAGGTATGTTTTGTTTGTTATTGTAGGTAGGTATAGGGAGAAATTGTCACAATTCTTTCTCACAATTTTGTAAAAATCTAAAATAGCACACATCACATTGTAATGTGTTGTGAGCCTGTCGATCATCTATTTTTGCTATGAATATGGGTGTGCCTTCATAGTTTGACTTACTCGTAGGTGTGCCTTGGTTACAAAAAGTTTGAGAAACACTGTGTATACTTTTTTTGGTGGACTGTATTTCTGTTCATTCATGGCTAAGACATAGAGCTATGACTTAGAAGAAGAAGGGCAGAGGATGTGGTTGTATCCTTTAGGCTTAGCCAGTAACGTACGTAGGCGTACAGTATCCTGTTGGCACAGATCTGACTGTCAGTGACATAAATATGACTCCAGCAGATCTCTCATGTCTCTTCAATCTCTAAATATACTATTAAAAAATACTGTTTATTAACTGTTTTATAGGACAATGTCTCAGCCTGCAGGTAGTGACCATAAAGTGGGCCATGCAAACATTCGCACCGGGTCAAAGTACAACTCTGACTGGGGAACAGTGTGTTATCATGGAGAAATGTGGGTTCTGAGCTAAACCAGTTGAAACACAGTCATTTGACATTATGTAGGCTTTGTATCCTAAACACCAGAAGGGTTCTATTTCTAAGTGTTCTACTAGCTTCAAAGGATAATTATGGTATTTTCTACACATGCGGCTTCCACCAATGTAATCCATCATCATCAAAACACCATTAGGCCTACATAAAATCATAAGAAACAATACTTTGTTATGGGTATGGGAAATATTGTGCTTACTTCTGTATTGTTAGTTTCATTGTGCATATTTGCAATGGCATGAAATTACATGTGTGCAAGGGACATTATAAAATATTATTTTGTATGTTTTTATTAAATAATATTTAATAAATGATGAATTAGATCGGTGGAACCAAATGTGTAACTACAACGGCAGTATCCTTTAACTTCTGTCTGAAAAAGTTATAAAAAAAAAGAAAAAATGAATTATTCTGAGGAACCAATTATGTTGTTCTGCACAGTATAATCCTCAGTGTTAGTTGAACCTTTAAGAGTAAAAGGTTAAAGTAACACTTCCTTGACCAAACTTGGGCGGGGATGGAAATTAAGAAATCCAATGTTCTGTAATGATTAATTCATAAACAATAGGGGAGGGAGACAAGTTTGGATATCCATCAACCTGTCAAGACAACTCTTCATCCTTCTTCTGCATTGGCAGGTAGAGTTTAATAATCCCTCAGGACACACGCATGCGGGGATTGCGCGCATATGCACACACACACGCACGCACGCACAATTGATGCTGGTCTTCAAAGCAGCCAAAGGTATGGCACCTCCATGCCTTCAAAGCTTGATTGAACCCTGCAACCCCACCCATGCACTCAGATCAGCTAACACGGGGATGCTGACAGAACCTTCACTAAAAACCCCAGGACAACAATCCACTCCTGGCCCCCAAACTGTGGAATAAAGTCCCAGATGCACTTAGAACTGCAGAATCACTCCCTAGCTTCCGCCGTGGTCTGAAGACTCACCTATTCAGACTCCACCTTAGCCCATAGCACTTACCGTGGCACTTGCATTTACCCTCAATGACCATACATATAATTTAGATAGCATTTTTATATGCTTTATTTTGTATGACTTTTTACTGAATAGGTGCTTGGTCTACCTGTTTTCTTAGATTATTCTACTATTTCTTTCCATTTGATGTACCTTGCATATTGTAATTCGCTCTGGATTAAGAGTGTCTGCTAAATGCTTAAATTGTAATTGTTACATCTTGTTTTCCTTGTCAGTGGACATGTGTCATTACCTTCACCTCCACAAGTGGAAGTGCCAGACTGATGAAAACCTGGAAGGTTGCCATATGTATTTATAAACCCCTCGGGAACCAGGTGAGTTGTCTTCCAGTGATCATCCTAATCATCTCAGCTGAGTCATTATTATGATATAAAGTAAGTAAAATCCTTATGCTTCATCTAGAGGAGAGATCTATGGCATAGACAGTCGCTGCTTTTTCTCCAGTCTGGCCAGAGAGGTTTGTGCTGGTGACGTGTGTGTTTGTGTGTAGGACAATCATACACAAAATCCTCCATTGTTAATTTGATTGTTAAAGTAACATGCAGGATTGTTACAGTGTCACAGTAAGAGCGCCTTTCTTACTCCTTGTGTGAAAGTTGTCTCAGTATAACATGTGTAACCTGTGTGCTTTTGTCAGTCTCCTCTCATCCTGTGTTTGAGGACATCCATTAGCACAGTAAGTAGATGGTCGTTGTTACAGATGCAGGTGTACTGGACCCAACCACTACCACATCCAGGTGTCTGGATGTGTCTGGATCACCAAAACATCTTGGTCATGGCTGTTTGTGCTAGCCTAATACAGTGAGTAGTGCGGGTTAGGGATTTTTCTGTGTAGATTGAGGGAGAATATTGATATACTGAAACTCAGTCACATGTAGTATACCATAGTTAAAAATAAATTCACAAAGGAGGAGAAGATGGGCATACTTCGTAGTGTGTGTTCATGTGTCCTTGAGGCATTTCAGAACAACAATTCATAAGCCTACCTGGATGGTGTTTCCTGCAGGACAGTTCATCCAGTCAGATCCAGACACCTGGATGTGGTATCGGTTGGGTCCAGTACACCTGTATGTGCTAGTGGATGAGAGGGAATCCTTCTGGTCCTCAGAAACAGGGATGAGAGGAGACTGACAAAACACACTGTTATGTGTCAGCCAGCCAGTGGACGTGCTCTTCCTGTCCTGAGACACATGTTAACATTCTCAGAATGATCCTGGGTGTGTAGTCTTATTTCTGATTGGACATTATAATGTTTGGACCTAAATCATTCCCTTTGGAAGATTAGCTGGCACATAGTAGGCTACTTTTGCAAGCAACATGTTCCATTTTTCCTTTCCTTAAAAGCATTTTGTGGTGTAAAACTCATATTTACTAGTAATTCGATAAAAACGTATTATTGTTGAAAAATATTACGGTATTAATTGTTATCTGGTTAGGGGCAGAGCCCTTCCCCACTGTGGAAGTCAAAGTACGGTAAACTTATTACCCACCTTCCATGTAAAAACATAAAGATGTGTGTGTAGTATTAGGCCTAGTAATAATAGTAATACTAACAATAATATTTAGAGAATTTAAAGTCACCTTGAGCTGAAACAAGGCTCCTCCTTGGCCTACCACTAGGTGGAGCCATGATATAGATGACGAAAGTAACTTTAGTCAGTGTTTGACTAAAGTTACTTTTATTCATACAATTAAGTAACATTAAACGGACAAACATTGGAGAAAATAACATGTCACCTCCATCTCAGCAGGTTAAATCTAATCATATTATTATTATATGTATATTTCGTTAAAGGACTGTCACTTGCAGTAAATACCAGATTTTCAAGTGAAAAACAACTTGTATCCAGTGTCCAGTGTTTATTACATTTTTACTAAATGATGAAGAAATGTGCATGTGAAGAGTCCAATAAATTGAATAATATTGTATAATATACATGCAACTGCCTGAAGCACAAGGGCTGTATATCTTCCAAAATGCCCAACATGTCTTCATCAAGTAACCAACTAGAAGCAGTGCTCTTCCAAGCAAAGGTCTCCGTGAGGTCAGGTGGGTTATTGTGGCCTCCTGCCTTATGGAAGCTCAAAAACCTTTAAGTTTGAAATCTCATTTGAAATGACCAAACCTGCCTACCGATAATGCATTGCCACAGGTAGGCAGGTTTCTGAACAGCCCTCCTCTGAGATACAGATCGAGTAGACAGATATGGTGCCATCTTATAATAAGCATTTTTTAACAATTATATGAACATCAAATTTGAAAATGGATGATACAATTATCTTGTTGTGTTAAGAATTGGATTTGAGGCCATTTGTAGTATTATGACAATTGCACTTAATCGGCATAACATATTTTTACTTTAAGTAAATCCTAAAATATCACTAAACCCTGTACTCTCATATTGATATTGATGAGACACCATCCCCTACCCAACTTTCTAATGCAGCCATCAGTCACCCAAAGGAGATCACCATAGCAACAGTCTTGGGCATCATGGCTGCTGTCTGCCTGTTGGCTGGTGTCATGGCGATGCACAGGAAGTGTCACTCCTCCAGGGTCAGAGTTCAGGTCATATCAGCAGATCCATAAAACTCTGGTAAACTTACATGAATATTATTGAGCATACTGCATACAATATTGTGGGTCTGGTTTTGTTAATAATAAACATCTGTCCGTCTATCTAACTCTCTTGTATCACCTTATTTGAAATTGCATTGACATACAAGCAAACCAACTGTGAAATTGGTTACGTCTGGTTAAGTACGTTTTTATAAATATTGTACTTGTGCATTACCACTAAACAAAAACGTGTGACACAGCTTTATTTTTCCATTTCCTGAAAAATAATACATTTTGACATACTAGGCATCCACCAGACAGTGATATGTTAGCTAATGTCCTTATTTAGTAACATCTACAGTGCCTCATTTAATTTTTTTGTTTTCATAAGTATTTGGCAGCAAGCCAGTGGCACATTTTGCAGCTCAGGAGAATCTTTCCTAAAAACACAACAGCCTAAGAACCAGAATCCACCAGAGAGTACTGTGGTGGAATTCAGATCAATCAATAATCATGAGAAAATGAGGTGACAGACAAGACAATTATATTAGGTGGTGGTCTGGTCAAGTTTATGTAACATGATATCATGGACAGAAGTACAATTAACACTCTGGGCAGTGGTAAGGTAGTTCTGCCAAGAAGAATGGACAGACACTAGATTGAGTAGAGTTATACATGTGGCTTCAAGGCCTCTGGAACAAGCTGTACCATAACAAGATAGGCTTTACCAAAACAATAGCTTCTCAGTCCTAGGTAGACATCTAGACTCTTACAAGCTTTACAGTATCAATGATGTGTCATTAGGCTAGATATGAATATAATCAATGAACACTTGATCTACTCTATAACGTCACACATAATCAATCATGATAATCTCTAATCTACGACAGTACAAATACAGAAATGGTGACTCCCCCATGTATTTATTTCCCCAGATATAATTTTATACTGTGATAATCAATAGACACTAAAGCACATAGGCCTACAGTACATGACTCACATACAGTAAACTCCTCAATAGTAATTGATCTCTGAAAATATAGTTAAGCTGGTGCAAATGGACCCTGGGTCTATTTGCACTCAGTTAAATGGACATTGAGGATTTTACAATCTCTTCCACACAGGTATAGAGGTCTGTCTTGGGGCTAAACCACTGGAGCAGGAAGTGTACCAGCTCGAACTTTTAGCTTTCTGGCAATCAGTGGTGCGTTTCAGACATACAAAACAGAACTCCACCTCACAGCGTGGGCAGGTGACGTTCTTGCAAGCTTCTTTGTCATGCTCCACTCTGAGGCCACATGTAGGACAGGCCCGTATAGAGGGGCAACCTGTGACATCCTTGACTGATTCAAAGGTGATCTCAGCGCAGGTCCTCAGAACCTCCAGGTCAGCGTTGAAGCAGCCGGCATTGCCACATTGGTCCGATTTCGGCATTGGACCTTTCCATTCCTTCATGCACTGCCAGCAGAAATAGAACTTTCTCTTTTTATCAGCTGAGCACGTGGTACAGATCACACTGAGATCAGAGAGGTCCTTTCTAATGACAGAAGAGCTGCAGCCAGGGCACTGTAATACATGATGTTGTGGAGAGAAATGAGCACAGAGAGGGACTTAGTATTTAAATGGACCATAGACTGAGAGAGTGCATGGACAAGAGGAGACATAACAGAACTTTATATACTGTATATGTGTACTTAAACAATAACGGTACCTTCAAGCTCGTGTTCAAGAGATTTCATTTTTCACTCACTTGTTTGATGTCAGAGTAATCGCCAAGAGCAAGAAGGGACAATTTCTCTTCAAATTCCACCTTTTCTTCGGGGGTAAGAAGGGCCATCTTACGAACCTCTGTGTATGGCCACTCTGTATCACACTTTTTATTAGTGTCCTTCCTTTCTACAGGACAGGTGAATTTGCAGAGACCCTTTAATTATGAAAAGGAAAGGAAATTAACTAAAGACTAATACATTTTAAAGAGGTGGTGCCATGATTTTTCCCCCTCTAAAACATGATTATCAGGTATTATGATTATACTAGGAGGAAGATTTTTTCCAAAAAAGTATACGGAAAGAGTTAAAATTGGGTTTTTATGTGGCCACACCCCCAGTTCATTACATATGCATGTATGTCGTGGTGGGTGGTGACCCAGCTGAAGTTAGCCACACCCCACATATTGTTGGGTGAATGGTGAATGGTACCCTAATTCTGTGATGTAATAAGTATGTGTGTTTTTTTTAACTGACACTTTTGACCACAAGGTGGCAGCCTCCAAGAGAAAACAAACAAATACCAAGAGAATACACAATTGCTCATAAAAACCACACCAGGTGGTCTAATGAAGTACTTTCAACCTCCTAGACACATGAAAAACAGAAAAGGTACAAAACTATGGCACTGCCTCTTTAAGAGAGCACAATGGACTCCAGTTGCAAAGACTTTAATTAAATGGGTAGCAGGAAAGGTCGACCTAAAACAAAGTCGACCTCATTCGCATGTCCCAACGGGTCTGTGGCCTTAAGCTAGATGCAGAATAGACCAACATCAAATCTTTGCTTCTGGGGGTCCCTGGAACAAAATATAATATAAATATATAAAATATAAATAATGTTCTTGTTGTTTGTTATAATATTGTTTGTACTATTAACTTGTATAAGTGTAGGCTAATATTTAAGATTTAACAAGTTGAACTGTAAAAGGAAAAAGAAAATGTATTATTATTATATGGGCGTTAAGTTCCATGTAATTTAGAAATGACCCCGACGTCTGCGTTTTGTGAATGTAGCCAGTCTGAATTCAATGAATTAATTAATTTGGTGATAAAAGGAAAGATTAGCACTGTCTTTCATAACAATGTTATAACACACAATATCCAATATCACCAAGGATACAATAAAATCCTAAGACTTCGGCTTATACATCCACTGCCTTATTTCCATTGTGGTTCTACTCCTATGCAGCCTAAATGTTTATCACATTCCCCAGACCAGACCGACGTTCTTGTTGCATATTCCCTTATACCTCTTTTAGTCTCTTTTTATTTTATTTTTTCCTGACTATATCTACTGCAAGCATAGTAGGCCTACTGTGTTCTATCTGTCATTCAATGTTATATGAGATAGACTACTTCAATGGTTTCCTGTGTAAATAAGCCAAGTGCTTTTCTAGGATCTCCTTTTAGTTGACCTTGTACCAGTGAACTGTAGACTACCGTCGTGAAATTGTACCCTTTTCTATGCAAACTTCTAATAACGTCTTCAATCAATCAATCAATCAAACCCCTGGGTTGGAACAAGCGCGTAATTAATGCATGCGTGCGTACGCGTCTGGAAAGCTGTGATTAGGCTATTTTTTTCGTTATAGTTTAATATAGGTCTACTGGAAACTTAAATCTATATCGACCACGCTACTCTGTGATTTTTACAGACATTCAAACAACCAGAGGTCCCTTCATGCCTAGCCTATAGGCCTACTAGCCTACTCCCCCTCCCATAAAGTCAGTAGCCTAGACTCTTTTCAATTTATCTTAAAAAAATGCATAGCCTAGTGTGGGAATAAACATAGGCCTACCTGTGATAACAAATGGCGACACCAAGTTGTGAGAGACATCGGCGTGACAGCATGACCACAGGACATAGCTGCCCTTGCAGACTTGTATTCATTCCACTCGACTGAAACATGAAGGGAAACGAATTAGTTGATAAAATCCGCCAAAATCTTTCAATCTCGGTCCTAAAGGTCAGTCCGCTTTTCGTGTCTAGTGCCGACCAATGACCACAGTCAAATCTTGTAGGCCTACTCGTTTAAGGTCAAGGTTTATGTCCCAAACTGTGCAATTCATAAAAACTCTAAAGGCCTACACACTAAACACACACAAACAAAAAACAAGACAGACATGGTCACAGCAATATGCCTACATTTAAATCGTAATTGTCCGTATTAAAATTAAATTCAAGTAGGCAAATACGTCTGTGTCTAGATACTTACAATCTAATTCGTCTGGTCCATTGACAAATTTCAGAGAGGTATCCCAGCGGGAATACATCTTCTCCTGTAGGCCTACGCGACGGCTCATTTCGCGTCAGATTATTCTCCTTCCTACTAAATCTGCACATGAAAAAGTCAGTATACAAGTCACGACTGTCTGATAGCCTACAGTGGCAGAGTAGTGTTCTCTTTCGTTATCTTCTCGGTCATAGCTCGGCTCTTCCCGTAAATCAGTGGTTCTCAACCTGTGGGTTGGGACCCACAGGGTGTTCCCCGCGTGATTTTGGGTGGTCCCTAGATGACGGTTAACTAATTTAAGTGACAATTTAAGGACTTTTGAGGCAATAGGTTACCAAAAATTAGGCTAATTAAATGGAGAAAAAAAAGTTGTGTGAATTATATTCTGACTTAAAGGATTTGATTGCGACCGTCAGGGAGCAGTTTACTATGAAAACCTCCACCGGCCGTCCGTCCGTCCGTCCGTCCGTCCGTCACACGTCACACGTCACACCTTTGTTTGTGTACGGTGTGATGTCATATATCTTCAGTATGACATCACACCACAGGTGTACACAAACCTTTGTGTACGTTGCTGTGGCAACAGTCTGTTGTTGCTGGTCTGTTAGTGTACGTTAGCAACCACCTTAGCAACCATGGTTTTACCCTAGCAACCAACTGTTTACCCTAGCAACCAACTGTTTACCATAGCAACCATGTTTTTTTACCCTAGCAACCAACTGGGCATAAAAGGGATTCTGTTAGGGATCTCCATATATGGGCATAAAAGGGATTCTGTTAGGGCCATGCCCATATATGGGCATAAAAGGGATTCTGTTAGGGATCTCCATATATGGACATAAAAGGGATTCTGTTAGGGATCTCCATATATGGGCATAAAAGGGATTCTGTTAGCTGTTAGTGATCTCCATATATGGGCATAAAAGGGATGCTGTTAGGGATCTCCATATATGGGCATAAAAGGGATTCTGTTAGGGATCTCCATATATGGGCATGAAAGGGATTCTGTTAGGGATCTCCATATATGGGCATAAAAGGGATTGTATCCCAGATGATGCCCTGTTAGGAGATCCACACTAACATAATCCATATATGGTCCTACCGACAGCTGCTATAAGCCAACCCTGGTGATAAGGTCTGAGTCGAAGAAATGCTTCTTTCCTGGCAAGAATTGCCCCTTTATACTGTAGGGCTCGTTTGTGTACAGTCCTCAGCCGATGATGTGGCGTGATGTCATCATATCTCCATATATGGAGACATAAGTTGCTCATGCCCAAATATGGGCTGGTGAGGTCAGACTTAGTGTGATGCGTAGGTTATCTCCATATATGGAGATTCAACTTCAATGAGTAACCATGGCAAACTGTCAACTGCCCGTATTCTTGATAATTGCGACCGTAAGGTCGCAGTTTAGTTGCGACCGTCAGGGAGCAGTTTACTATGAAAACCTCCACCGGCCGTCCGTCCGTCCGTCCGTCCGTCCGTCCGTCCGTCCGTCCGTCCGTCACACCTTTGTGACCATCAACAAACGTCACACATTTGTTGATGTTTAAATCGAAGAGTCTTGGTCAAATACTTCTGTTGGTTTCTGCACTGATCATTTATACAATTCAGCTGTGTTTGCTCGTGTCATCATGATGAGGTCATAAATCAGCCATGCCCAAATATAGATTTTACGGGTTTACATGCTTACTCAGTTATTCGTTATGTGAAAGTCCTATAACGTCTATGATATCTGACATCATCATACATACATTCCCTTTTATGCCCATAAATGGAGATCCCCTCTGTAGAACCAGCCACTGACATCACTGTAATGTCAGGGGAACCAAATCCCTTTTATGCCCATATATGGAGATCCCTGTGATGCCAGGGGAACCAAATCCCTTTTATGCCCATATATGGAGATATGGAGATCCCCGTGTTGCCAGGGTAACCAAATCCATTTTATGCCCATATATGGAGATCCCTGTGATGCCAGGGGAACCAAATCCCTTTTACGCCCATATATGGAGCTCCCTTATGTCATCAATATTAAGCCCATATCTGTGAATATCTTTGGGTACCAGATGTCTCCATATATGGTTAAATGGTCCGATATACATCACTGGCCAGAAGACCAAGAAATGGTGCAACCTCGCCCTTTGCTTTTCTCCCTATAGGCATCTTACTGGTAGGTAGTTTAATGAGGAATGCAGTATGGTGGTAGGTAGGTAGTTATGGCCTTTGATGTAAGATTTTCACTTTCTAGGATAACTATATTTGCTATTCCCAGATGATGCCCTTTTAGGGTACCCCTCATGCCCATATATGGAGATCCCCAGGCTTTACTAATTAACATAAGTTTTATGCCCATATATGGAGATCATTGTCCCAATGTCATCAGATATATGGGCATAAATGGACACAGGCAAACTAGATGGGCTGTATGGATATCCAGATGTGTGATGTAAGTGTTTTATTCCAAATGTGGCACCCCACAGACATATTTCCAGAAACAAAATCCCTTTCATGCCCATATATGGAGATTTCTGATGTCATCAATCCCAGGCCCTGTAAAAAACATGGTTGCTATGGTATGAGCAACTTATGTCTCCATATATGGAGATTCAACTTCAATGAGTAACCATGGCAAACTGTCAACTGCCCGTATGTCTTGATAATTGGTAAAACAAACCTTTGGCCTATTTGTGGAGATAAGCGACCAACGGTCGCTTATCTCCCGATTAGGGAGTCTTACTGGTATGAAAACCTCCACCGTCCGTCCGTCCGTCCGTCCGTCCGTCCGTCCGTCCGTCCGTCCGTCCGTCCGTCCGTCCGTCACACACGTCACACCTTTGCCCTGCTCAATGTATACGTGTAACGCCTGATACTGAGGTGATGTGTCACTGTGACATCACAGATACTGAGGTGATGTGTCACTGTGACATCACAGGTGAGATCGCAGTGATGTCAGATACTCAGAGCAGGGATCTCCATATTTAGGCATAAACAGGTGACATCACAGTGATGTCAGATACTCAGAGCAGGTATCTCCATATATGGGCATAAAATGGATTCTGTTAGGGATCTCCATACTGTATATGGGCATAAAAGGGATTAGTGATGTCAGATACTCAGAGCAGGGATCTCCATATATGGGCATAAAAGGGATTAGTGATGTCAGATACTCAGAGCAGGGATCTCCATATATGGGCATAAAAGGGATTCAGATGGAGATTCAACTTCAATGAGTAACAATGGCAAACTGTCAACTGCCCGTATGTCTTGATAATTGGTAAAACAAACTTTTGGCCTATTTGTGGCTTATCATCACATCCAACCATCTTAAGATACTCAGCTAGTGGGGAATGCTCTCTTCCCTGGTGAGAATTGCCCCTTTATATAGGGCTTGTTTGTGTATTGTATGACATCACGCCACATCATCAGCTGTGGACTCTGTGATGTCATCGTATCTCCATATATGGCCATCTCCGTATATGGAGATATAAGTCGTCCATGCCCAGGTATGGGCTGGTGAGGTCAGACTTTGTGTGATGGGTAGGTTATCTCCATATATGGAGATTCAACATTCCAGGTGTAACTATGGCTGCCCGTATGACGTGAGAGGTGGAGGCTGTGATATTTGTGGAGATAAGCGACCAACGGTCGCTTATCTCCCGATTAGGGAGTCTTACTGGTTGGTAAAACAAACTTTTGGCCTATTTGTGGAGATAAGCGACCGCTTATCTCCCGATTAGGGAGTCTTACTGGTGTATATGAATTAGGCCTACATGTGATTTATACAATTGTCCTGTTTCCTTTTTTACATCTAAACTTAGGCCTACTTCTGCCGCCTTGTCTCAAAGATTCACAACTTCAAACAATATTTTTTGTTAAAAGCATTAAAGAAAACTACATTTATAGCCTACTCTGAAGAAACGACTTCTCTCATATGGTGCTGCAGCCTGCAACATGACAGAAAAGAAATTCCTTTTGACTCACTGGAAAAAGGAGGAGGCTCCTGCATTTAATCATTGGCTCAATGAATAGTAGGGCAATGTGTAAATTACATAAAAAATTATAATTTGTTTTAAATATTTGAAAGCATTAAAGAAAACAAAGTCTTGAAGCTGATGAAGATATACTTTTTGTTGATAAATGGATTAAACAATATTGCTGTCAGATGTGTCCCAACCATAACATGTCAACTTGATCAGTCCTTCTAAATCAAAACTAAATAAAAAAATATTGTTTAAATTGTGTAATGTTATTAGCATTAAGAGAACTCTGTGCAACATCGACAAGGTAAATTATATGGCTGTACTGTTACCAAGGAATCAGACCTAATTAGGAAATATGATGTCATACTGAAGAATGACATCATACCAGTAAGACTCCCTAATCGGGAGATAAGCGACCGTAGGTCGCTTATCTCCACAAAATAGGGCAAAAGTTTGTTTTTCCAAAATCTTCCTGATCCATGTTGATGACATGAGTGTAGACATACTGTGTAGTGATTTTCGTGATTTTAGGGCTAAATCTGTAGGAGCAGTGTCCAAAAATGTGTTTTTAAAAAACGGCCTGAAGGTGTTGCTATATGGGACAGATTCATGTTGATGGGATGAGTGTAGACATACTGTGTACCGATTTGCGTGATTTTAGGGCAAAAATGTTAGGAGCAGTGTCCAAAAATGTGTTTTGCAAGAATCGGCCTCATGGTGGCGCTAGAAGAGGGCCATGTGAGAAATGAGGGGTGGGGTCTCCGCGTTGCCTTGGCGGACGAATAGGTAACGGCCCCGGCTCTCCCGGTCGCTCCTAGCCCGAGTTACGGCATTTTATGTGAGCTGCAGTGGAGGGGGTCCTCCACTGGGGGCGTCACCACTTTTGCATCCATTCTGGAGCACCAGGAGTGGGTGGTCCCCAGGAATTCCCCGTGAGCAGCCCCGTTGGGGTGGTCATTTGGTCATTTTGGCACATTTGGTAATTTTTTACACCTGGGGGTCCCCCAGGGACCTGGGGGTCCCTGGATCTCCGGGGGTCCTTGGAGGTTGTAGTTTGGCAGGTAAGGAGTGTGTGTGCAAAATTTGGCATGGATGGGGGCAACGGTTGTGGAGATATGAGCAGGGCAAAAGTGTGACGTGTGACGTGTGACTGACTGACTCACTCACTGACGGACGGACAGCCGGTGGAGGTTTTGGTAGTAAATGCGACCTATGGTCGCAATGACATCAATAATTAGTCCTATAAAGGCTGGATTCGTCACTAGGAAGACAGTTCAACAGAATAAGACTCCTAGATGTATAAAGTAGAGTAAGAGCTCTGATATATATTTCAAGATACATATATATATATATATATATATATACCAGTAAGACTCCCTAATCGGGAGATAAGCGACCGTTGGTCGCTTATCTCCACAAATAGGCCAAAAGTTTGTTTTACCAATTATTACACTCTATGTGAACATTTACATCAACAAATCCCAAGTACTATGCAGAACGACCCATTTCAAGTTTTTAATGTACAACAATATTTAGAAAATAGGTCTACAAGCTCACAATGCTACGCATTGTCCTCGTCCCTTATATTCCCATAGGTTATATGGAGATCTCAGTGTTTGTCAGTCCTTGTTCATTTATGCCAATATATGGACATCTCTATATCTACTGTAACAGTCCTTGTCCCTTTATGCCCGGAGATCTCTTAACTGTAAGTCCTTGTCCCTTTTATGCCCATATATGGATATTCCTGATGTCATCAGTATATGAACATATATGGGCTTTCTGATATGCCCATATATGGAGATCTCTTAACTGTAAGCCCTTGTCCCTTTTATGCCCATATATGGATATCCCTGATGTCATCCGTATATGCCCATATATGGGCTTTCTAATATGCCCATATATGGAGATCTCTGTATCTCCATATATGGGTATAAAAGGATACTTCAGGTCTGACATCAGGTTTGTTTATATTGGGTTGCTAGGTTTGACATCACAAACTCCATGGGCCATCTGACCTAGAAATCTATATTTGGGCATAGATGACTCATCGTGACCTCATCATGATTTCAATCGCTATAAAAGGACTCTCAGTGACATACACTCTCCACAGATAAAGCAGTCAACCAGTCCGTCCGTCGGTCGGTCACACGTCACACGTCACACCTTTGCCCTGCTCATATCTCCGCATCAGTATATAGGGCTTGTTTGTTTATTGTATGACATCACGCCACATCATCAGCTGTGGACTCTGTGATGTCATCGTATCGCATCAGTATATAGGGCTTGTTTGTTTATTGTATGACATCACGCCACATCATCAGCTGTGGACTCTGTGATGTCATCGTATCTCCATATATGGCCATCTCCGTATATGGAGATATAAGTCGTCCATGCCCAAGTATGGGCTGGTGAGGTCAGACTTTGTGTGATGCGTAGGTTATCTCCATATATGGAGATTCAACATTCCAGGCAATGCTCTCTTCCCTGGTGAGAATTGCCCCTTTATATAGGGCTTGTTTGTGTATTGTATGACATCACGCCACATCATCAGCTGTGGACTCTGTGATGTCATCGTATCTCCATATATGGCCATCTCCGTATATGGAGATATAAGTCGTCCATGCCCAAGTATGGGCTGGTGAGGTCAGACTTTGTGTGATGCGTAGGTTATCTCCATATATGGAGATTCAACATTCCAGGTGTAACTATGGCTACCCGTATGACGTGAGAGGTGGAGGTTGTGATATTTGTGGAGATAAGCGACCAACGGTCGCTTATCTCCCGATTAGGGAGTCTTACTGGTTACTTTGTACAACTAGATTAACTTTTCAATGGCATCCTGATATCAGCTGTGGACTCTGTGATGTCAGAGTGATGCGGAGATATGAGCAGGGCAAAAGTGTGACGTCACACGTGTCACGTCACACGTGTGACTCAGGGACGGACGGCCGGTGGAGGTTTTGATACCAGTAAGACTCCCTAATTCTTCAGCAGAACTAAGAAGAGGTTCCACTTTATCTCCAGTAGAATAGAAGAAAGATTGAAGGAATCTATTGATCTATAAGAGAATAGAACTAAAGAAGAATACCGAAGAGGAGAGCTCATCGGCTTAGAACAGGGGTGCCCAAAAGGTAGATCGTGATCTACCAGTAGATCACAAAGTTTGTGCAGGTAGATCACATGACATGCCCTTAAAATATATATTTAAAATACAATGAAAAATATTAAACAATTCCACAAAACCAAAAGTCTGTCAACTGAATTTAGGTGACTTGATTGATCGACATCAAGAAGGTCCTGTCAGCTCCCTTCATGGCTTCTAAAGTTAGCCAATCCCCCAATGCAATGCTTTGTTTTCAAGAGTCAGTAGCATTAAGAACCCGAAAACCTAACACTTATTACTGAATGGGACTCCCACCCACTATTTCCCATTTCAAGTGCGTTTGTCATTATGTAACGCCTGTGCAGCTATATTCCAAAGCCCCCTGAGGTAATTTTTTTAGGGGGTGGGTAGATCATGTTGAGCTGGTCATTTTAAAAGTAGCTCTCAAGTCAAAAAAGTGTGGGCAACCCTGGCTTAGAAGGACTAAAGATAAGTCCATTGAAAGATCGAATCGAGGCCTATCTTATATAATTAGAATATAAGACTCAAGAGTCCGACCACACTGGGCGCAGTGCAGTCGGTGGGCTCTGGGCCTCCACCACAGACAGACTCAGGCATGGAATATGGAGAGTTTGTTGAGAGAAGAACTCGTATACTGTTACTGTTCTGAGGCGTCTTACAAGTTATTAGTGTCAGGAACACTTAGTTAAATTAAACTCTGTGTTCATCTTTTATTCAAGCATCAAACAATGTTGATCCTAACTTTCCATTCCATTTTAACAATGTACCATTGATTTCACTAAACAATTATACCCCCCTCTGATCTCCACAGCACCACTACCTACATGGCACATCCTGTTGGACAGACTCCAGGACCTGATAACTGTTGGTTGAAGATAGACAGTTGGGTTTGTTATCATGTTTCAACATTTCACTTTTCATTCAAAAGGGATGAAGCTGTACAAAAGCTTTGTATATTCTGATAGTAATCATTGTAATAGAGCAGGGGTGAACTAAAACTAAATGAAAATGTGCTGTCAAAATACCCTGCAACACAGATCTGTTTGATTTTTCATATTCCATCCTGATTGGTTAAGATGTGTGTGAACTTTTACCTATAGTGAGAATGTTCTGCTGGCCAGGACACGACGTTGTAGAGGCAGATAACAACTTTCTTTGGAACAACAGGTTTTTAAAAAATGTAAAACTTTTCCTGCCATAACGAACATAGACATTATGACATTATTATTGACTGCCCAAACCAGAGGAACATGTTGGAGGATACATTCACAGTGTCTTTCTTGCGTGCTTGCACTTCATAGACATTTACACATCAATCAGCATTGGACAGCAAGCCATTTGAAAACCTGAACTAGAGAATGTGGACAATGTTGTGTTTGGGCTGAGCTGGAGAAGGCAGTGATTATAAGTCAGTAAGGTCAGAGAGTAAGTGTCACTGTGAAAACACCTGCAGGAACACCGAAGGCCATAATACGTCAAGCCAGGACCACGTGTGGACAAGAGGGGTATAGCAGGTGCAGCATACAGCTGTAGCAGCTTAACCTCGCCTCACCAGGCTTTCCCCTGAGAGAAAGCCTGGTCTTCGTTTACTAAACGGGCCGTTTGATCCGGTCGGGAGCGGAAGAGCTCTTAAGTTTTTCTGTAGTCCAAAACGGACTACACTTTGGCCGGAAACAACGACCGGAAACAGTTTCAACCCAGTTTAGCGCATGCGCAAGTAGTTAGCGCATGCGCAAGTACGGGTTAAAACTGTTTCCGGTCGTTGTTTCCGGCCAAAGTGTAGTCCGTTTTGGACTACAGAAAAACGTAGGAGCTCTTCCGCTCCCGACCGGATCAAAAGCCCGAAATTGGAAGCCAGCCCAGGCTAGTAGCAGCTGGTGAGAGGAAGGAGAGCTCAATGCCGGAATAACCCCACCGTACTAGAGATCCTTACGCACCTGTGTCACCTCAAGACCTCAGACCTTAAACATGCTAAACCCTGAGCTCACACTACACAACAAACACAACACAGCATGCACGGCGCAAGCACGGCACATGCACATGTACAACTCTCATTGAATAGAAAGCATTGTTTATTATTTATTTGCCATTATGCTGTTTTATTTCTAACATTTTAGCATTCGAACTGGACTTTTGAGGTATGTTTTATAAGCAAAATGCTGTAGTCAGGGGAAGGGGGTACTTGGCTTCAGAAATCAATGTAAGGGGGTACTGCATCCAAAGAAGTTTGAGAACCAGTGCAAATTGTGCAATAGATCAAGACATCCTGCTTTAGGTATCCTGATTAACATTTTGAGCTTCTTATCACTTTTAATGCTGTGGTTAAGTTTTTACCCTGCAACTGAAGTCATGGGGGTTTTACTTTATTGTTATTTCAGCAGACCGACTTGATAACTTAGTTACTCTACAGTAGGTTGAAAAAGAGGGGGAAAAAACAGCACGCCAAACCGCCAATAACAAAAATGCACGTCTGAACTCTGTGTCATACAGAAAACGAAGGAATCCCAATCCAGGCCCCCCAAACCCAAATATTCAATTCTCTTATGCTGTCAATGACATTATGGGGAAAGCCCCAGTTACTTCCACTTAATCAGTTCTAAACCAATACACGGTCAGTGCACTCAAACAAATGAACCAGTGACAAACAAAATGTGAGTTAGAAGGCCCTTTCCCATTGCGCCCGATAACGATAAAGAACAAAATATAGTTTTAAATTTAAGTGGATGGCAGCATCCGCACCAAAACGATAAAGCAGTCATAATTGATGTGAACGCTGACATATCGTTATCGTGCCAAGTGGGAAAGGGCCTTAACTCACATTACTATAATACTAGTATCAGCGTAGAGAGAGAGAGAGAGAGAGAGAGAGAGAGAGAGAGAGAGAGAGAGAGAGAGAGAGAGAGAGAGGATAAAGGGACATCTTGTTGCTCATCATGTTTCATCCATCCATCCATCCTCAACCGCTTATCCAGAATCGGGTCGCGGGGGTAACAATTCCAACTGAGTGTTTAAACATGCTAAACCTGTTGAGATGTGTAACTCTGAAGATATGTGGCAACATTCACAGATAGTGTATAAGTAAACACCACTAATTATGTTCTTCTTGCAGCCTGTCCTTGAAGCAAATAGCATAATAAGGTTCCTCTTTGCTTGTCCACTGGAGATGAGCACACAGCCTTTATTAGCCAATTGGCATTGGTACAGAGACAAATAATGTATGTGCCTTTCAGCCTCTATATGGCTTCAGGTGCAGGGTAAAAAGTACAATATTAAGAATGATTAGAAATCTCAAAATGTTGCATTAATCAGGATGTCTTGATCAATTGAACCAATCTGGAAGGGAACCATAGATTAACTCCTCTCACGAGAATATGGATGATAACACACTTTATTTACAGAGAAACTTTTTAAACAAAGTTACAAAGTGCTTGCATGCTCAGATTAAAAGCAAAACAATTCAAACTAGAAGCAGTGCTCCTCCGAGCACAGGTCTCCAACATGTCAGGTATGTTATTGTGGCCTCCTGGTGGCGCTATAATAGGCCAATGTGAAAAGGGTGCCATGTCTTCTTCTGCCTTTAACGGCAAATCTGGCGCTGCATGAGTGGTTTGAGACATTTTGTTCCAAAAATGAGTGTCAAAAACAGGTCAATGTGAAAAGAGTGGCATTTGTTCCTTGACCTAATGTGCCTGCAGAATTGCTCTGCTTATTTCTTCCTCGGCTTATTGTGACCAAAATTGCACACTGTTCATGATTTGAGGCATTTTATTCAAAACGGACCAATCCTGCAAACTTTGGAAGCCAATCTTAGCCAATCAGGATGGAAATGGAAAATCGGACAGATCCGTGTTAATCACATGACTGTAGAGATACTGTCTACCGATGTATGAGATTGTTGGTCAAAATCTTTAGGAGTACTGGCCAAATGGTAGTTTTGCAAAAATGGGCCTCCTGGTAGCACTAGAACAGGCCTGTGTGAAAGGTGTGGGGCAGAGGTTCTGACTTGGCATCCAGCCAGCGACCGGCCAGCGGCACTGGAGATTAGCTGGTAACAGACAGACGGACGGACGGACGGACGGACGGACGGACGGACGGACGGACGGACGGACGGACACACTCACAGATGGACGGACAGGGTGCAAAATATACAGTAGTCTCTCCCCATGCCTTAGGCCTGGTCGAGACAATAACACAGCAAGGCAAATAAACAAAAATGATTGAAATCAGACAACAGAGCAGTGAAACATGAAACAAGTAACATTGAATAACAATGTTATTCTGTAAGTTAGAAGCACTCCATTATGAGGGGGCACGGTGGCGCAGTGGTTAGCGCTTTGCTCACAGCTAGAAGGTCCTGGGTTCGTTTCCCGCCGGGGGACGCTGTGGGAGCTGGGGGGCGTGTTTCTCCCTCCGCATCATCGGCGCCCACACATAGGTGGGGTCGCCGATAGGGCCTTTCTGTGTGGAGTTTGCATGTTCTCCCCCTGTCTCCTATGGTTGATACCCTCACAAAAACATGCAGTAATCCTGGTCTCAATAATGCCTCCCCCTGGCCAGCCGGGGCGCTTAATGGAAGGGAAAGGAACTAGTTGGAATAACATGTTCCTTCCACGCGCTACGTCCATCCCGGGGAAATCCCCCCTGTCAGGGGAAAAGAAACAACTTGGACTACTCATGCATTGAAGGAAGCATGAGGTCAGTCCGTTGTCTCCCCAGGCGCGGCAGAGGGAGAGCAGAGCCCAGGATTACATAGGCAATTGGCACTGGGTGAAAATGGGTTGCAAAATCGTGGGATAAAAATTATAACAAAAAAACAAAAAAAAGCAGCACTCCATTGTCACACGTCACGTGTCTCCTGGTTGTAACTTGGACTACTATGCCAAACCAATTAATTGATCCAATGATGTCAAACACTGATTAATCTAGTTTGTTTCATTTGATTTTAAAAGCATGGATCAAATGATTAAATGTCATCTCACAATTAGTAGGGAGATGTCTTCCCCCCTATTGATCAAGGTTAAAATCTGATCAAAATGATTCATTGAATGTTCAGCTATTATGCCTATTCCAGCAGACAGACACCATAGCAGCAAACATGTAAGACATGATGGGCAAAGGCAAGAGTAGAGAGAAACTAATAAATAAAATGAAACATTTAGAGCAGGGCTTCTCAAAGTGGGTGCTCATTAAATCTTATTTCACATACTTACTCTTAGCACCGCTCAAAAAAGTCCTAAAGGAAACAAATACTCTCTCCAGTTTTTCTTGTGATATATTGTATCTTTGGATAAAAGATTTACATATTTACTCTTGTTAACTGTTCTGCTGCTGTTGACGGCGCTCACCGTCATTGAAAGGGTTAATACCATGGCGCCGTTGACGGTGAGGACTGTCAATCTTACTGTATATACAGTAAAGATATTATTACTTACTGTACGTCGCTCCGGTCCCGCCCGCATCGGTAATGTCCGCGATTTGTTTACAACGCACGTCGGGCGTGCACGCGAGGTTAACGTCCTCCATAGTAAATCCATTGAGAGGCCCATAAAGAGACCTCGTTTTCTGCAAAAGGGACATTCTTATACAAAGGATGGTCTCCACTCTCCAGTACTGTACACAAACGCTGGGCGCAGCCATGTTCTCTTCTGGGCTCATGTGACTAGATGACGTAATCGTTGCCGTCAAGTGATCTTTATATTACAAAAGAGTAAGTGATCTACTTCCGGGTCATGTATCGCTAACTTAAATACCAAACCACTTGGCCAAGATGTACTACATATGTACTAAATATAGCTTAAAAATTCAAACACCCATGTCACCTTTGCAAGATGTCGTTTCCAAACCTCTGTATACAGTTGTATTCGTTATTACCCTCATATTTTGCCTCTGTATAAAATAGTCCGCCGGTCAAATATGTCCGACCGGAAACGTGCGCTGCGGCACAATAGTTCCGCCACAATAGTTCCCCCAATTTTTTTTTTCCTTTTTTTTTTTTTTTTTTAACTTTTTTTAAACTTTTTTTTTTTTTTTTTTTTTACTTTTTTTTTTTTTTCCTCTAGTAATCCAAAAAAACAAAAACAACCCCCTTCCAGCCCTTCAAAATAATAGCGGCGGCCTATGGAGGAAACGGCGTGGCACCGAGGCACCAAGCAACCTTCAGATTAAGAGGCACTATTAGTGATAAGACACAAGGTGCTATAAAGTAACTGTAATTCTGGGGTGCCGTGGATGAAAAGGTTATATTTACAAGGGTGACCTGAGACAAAATTCTTTGAGAACCACTGATCTAGAGTCTGACCCTAGTCATCTGAACTTGGTCTGACCAACATAACAGCATTGTGGGTAGTGAAGTTTTCCTCCCTGAGATTGTGAGTTTAAGTGAGCCAAAATGAATGATAATGATGTTTTTACTGCACTTTTCCAAACATACTGTAGTTACAAGGCAATGTACAGGACAAGGAGCAACATGATAAATATTCAAGATAAAAACGTCAAAAGATCAGTGAGAGATCTTTCAATGTTAGCTTCTGCTATTGTTTATACTTTTATATTGTATTGTGCTCTGTTTAGAGGAATGGATTTTCACTCGTCCTGTTCCACTTCCACAGAAAAAAAAGAAGAAAATCCTGTGTGTGTGTGTGTGTGTGTGTGTGTGTGTGTGTGTGTGTGTGTGTGTGAGTGTGTGAGTGTGTGAGTGTGTGTGTGTGTGTGTGTGTGTGTGTGTGTGTGTGTGTGTGTGTGTGTGTGTTTTTGTGTGTGTGTGTGTGTGTGTGTGTGTGTGTGTGTGTGTGTGTGTGTGTGTGTGTGTGTGTGTGTGTGTGTGCTGTCAAAATACCCTGCAACACAGATCTGTTTAATTTTTCATAATCCATCCTGATTGGTTAAGATGTGTGTGAACTTTGACCTCTAGTGAGAATGTTCTGCTGGCCATGACAAGACGTTGTAGAGGCAGATAACAACTGTCTTTGGAACAACAGGTTTTTAAAACATTTAAAGCATTTCCTGCCATAACGAACATAGACATTATGCCACCATATTGACAGCCCAAACCAGAGGAACATGTTGGAGGATACATTCACAGTGTCTTGCGTGCTTGCACTTTATAGACATTTACACATCAATCAGCATCGGACAGCAAGCCATTTGAAAACCTGAACTAGAGAATGTGGACAATGTTGTGTGTGTGTGTGTGTGTGTGTGTGACTGACATGCTGTTTTGGTGGGAGATAAGGTTTAACCTTGGCTAGGAGACATAATTGGAAGAAACTGCTTTTAACAGCTGAGCTGATGTGTTTGTTGTCAAAGGTTGTGAAGGCAAGGCAGTGATTATAAGTCACTAAGGTCAGTGTGTGTGTGTGTGTGTGTGTGTGTGTGTGTGTGTGTGTGTGTGTGTGTGTGTGTGTGTATAATCACTGAAAAATAACTGAAAGTAGAATCGGAAACCGAAACTTTTTTTTTTGATGAATGGCAATTCACACACACTCACAGGCGTCACAAGGGGGGGGGGGGGGGGGGGGGGGGGAGTGGGACTGAGTTACTAGGGCCCAAGGCCTTAATTATTTTATACTTTAGCTATTGAAAAACAGCAGATGTACAAGCTCACAGCGCGGCACAGAGTGACACACACACACACGCGCACGCCAGGCTATTTTCGGCAAAGAGCATTGGTGTGGAAGGAAAAAAGAGCAGACCAAGTACTGTACATAGTGAAAGGTGAAAGTTTTGCTAATATTGGTTTAACTATAGTGCATACAAATCCACATTAACATGAATCCAACACACACTGATGACAGTGCTCTAAAACAAGTCTATGAAGCCATCTAGGAAATCCATGAACAGTTGAATCTGAAACAATTTTATACAATCTGTAATGGTGCTTCAGCCCTCTGTCACCTATAAATGCTGAAGACCTCGGGATTGGAAATAAATACAGTAATGTGTAGACAGAGCTGTTAAGATTGTAACTTTAAATTGTAAAAAAATAAATGAACATAAGAACATTGTACATAAATTAGATACAGTACTACAGACTGACAAACACACACACACACACACACACACACACACACACACACACACACACACACACACACACACACACACACACACACACACACACACACACACACACAAAATGTATGTTAATCAATGGTGAGGGGTGAAACTAGAGCAGAGCATAATACAATCTATAAATGTATAAACAATAGCAGAAGCAAAGGTTCAGACACACTCAGCAGAGACAAATGAAGAACTGACATGGTTTTATAAGTGCATATTCAACTCAAGGTGGAATGCATTGTGGTTATTGTGCTATTTTATTCACTGATCCTTTGTTGTAGATTATCTCTAATGTTTATCATGTTGTTATTTTTCCTTGATCTGCAAAGTACCCTGTAACTAAGCGCTACAAAAAACATTATCATTCATTTTGGCTCACTTAAACTCACAATCTCAGGGAGAAAAACTCCACTACCCACAATGCTGTTATGTTGGTCAGACCAAGTTCAGATGACTAGGGTCAGATCAGTGGTTCTCAATGAACTTGGGCTCAGGTCACCCCTGTAAATATAACCTTTTCATTGTTACTTTATAGCACCTTTGTCTTATTAACAGTGTGTAAATATGTAAATCTTCCACCAACAAAAAGAAGCCCTGCTCTATAGATATTTTATTTTACTTATTAGTATATGTTATATATATATATATATATATATATATATATATATATATATATATATATATATATATATACTACTTGCCTGCACCCATCATGTGCTACTGTAGATGTTTGGTGCTGTTGCATGTCTGTCTGCCTGCCGATAGCTGAACATTCAATGAATAATTTCCTGTCTCACTTGTAGGAGTGAGATGGGATCTCCTGTTGCTGTAACATGAGGCAGCTTCATATACAAGTACAGGCCCTGGACATGGTACCAGTATGGCCCTGGACATGGTACCAGTAAGTCGCAGGGACTTACTCCCAATCCAACCCTTGATGCTGAGTGCCAAGCATGGGGGCATTGGGTCCCATTTCTGTTGGTATGACCCAGACAGGGATCGACACAAACACTTCTTGGCTGCCAAACCACAATATCCATCCCTCATTTCTCACATGGCCCTCTTCTAGCGCCATGAGGCTGATTCTTGCAAAACACATTTTTGGACACAGCTCCAATGGATTTTGCCCTAAAATCATGCAAAGCGGTACACAGTATCTCTAAAGCCATGTCATCAACATGGATTTGTCCCATTTCCCATATTCCCACCTGATTGGCTGCCATTGCCTTCTAAAGTTTGTGTATGCGACGTGACGGTCGCCTATCTCCCGATTAGGGAGTCTTACTGGTTATTTACCGGAATGTTTGGTTTGAACCTAGATCAACCTTTCATCTTTATCTCAATAACCCACACCTCCCTTGTCTTTTGGCACTAGACCTATGTCCAGACTTCTACGTTAATAAGTAATGCCAAGCAGGGCCTTGGTGAGTTAGGGCCTTGGTTTGATGCCTGTGGATCTCCATACAGTATATGGGCATAATGGGTACCCTAACATTCTCATTTTCAGCCTGGGATTTATGACATCAGAAATCTCCATGTATGGGCATAAAAGGTTTTTTTTTTTTTTTTTTCTGGGAATGACCATATATGGACTTTTATACCCTGAGAAATCTCGTAGCTTGTCTGACTGTCAGTACAGGAAGTGATGTCACGTGACATCCTTTTTATGCCCATATATGAGTCATTCTGTACCACATCACTGTGACTCACTGTCATCACACTGACATCACTTCCTGTACAGCCAGCCAGCCAGCCAGCCAGACAGACAGACAGACAGACAGACAGACAGACAGACAGACAGACAGACAGACAGACAGACAGACAGACAGACAGACAGACAGACAGACAGTCAGTCAGTCAGACAGACAGACAGACAGACAGACAGACAGACAGACAGACAGACAGACAGACAGACAGGCTACAAGGTTTTTCAGGGTATATTGTGACCTTCGGTGGCAATAAAACACATTAATGAATGAAACACAGTTAAACAGGTTATCACTGTTTGGATTAATTCATCATGAACTCGTAAGATGCCTCAGGACGACATGCGACCTTGCCTGAGGTCGCACCAATTCTTGGCCATCTGGCCAGTGATGTATATGGGACCAGTTACGGAGACCCCTGCATGATAGTCAACAATGTTATGTCAAAACATGCCCATATACAGGCATTACCAAATATGGGCATTCCCAGATATGTCCTTAATATTGATGACATTGGGACAGGGATCTCCATATACTGTATGGGCATAAAATGTATGCTATATTAGTAAAGCCAAGCAGGGCCTTGGCGAGTTAAGGCCAGGGTTTGATGCCTGGGGATCTCCATATATGGGCGTAAGGGGGTACCCTAACAGGGCATCATCTGGGAATGCCCATACTGTATGGACATTTTATTTATTTCATCCTTTATTAATAATATATATCTATTCCATATACATATGTAACGGAGGTGATCCAAACCTCCCCACCCGGGTTCGTATCCGGGTCTCCCACGCTAAAGTCCAAAATCTTAACCACTATACCAAAGAGACATCTCTTTGGTCTGGGGGAGATACTAGACTTTTGAGGCTTCAAGGCTGGGGCTGCGACTCTCTCCGTCACACTCACCCCCCTTTGACCTCCTCCCACGGGGAAGCCCGAATCCGGGTCACAGCACCAATGTAACGGAGGTGATCCGAACCTCCCCACCCGGCTTCGTACCCGGGTCTCCCATGCGAAAGTCCAATATCTTAACCACTTTGGTCCGGGGGAGATACTAGACTTTTGAGGCTTCAAGGCTGGGGCTGCGACTCTCTCCGTCACACATATATGGACTTAATATTAACGTTTTCAGTTAGGGTTTGGGTTAGGTTTAGGTTTAGGCATAGGTTTTACTGAGGTTAGGGTTAGGGTTAGGTTTAGGTGTAGGCATAGTATTTTTCACAGCTGCGCCGCGTTCCGTTACCGAGTTATGTGTAAAAGAAAAAGAAAAAACAAAGTCTGCCAGCTGCCTGGTTAGCTCAGTCAGTAGCGACGGGTGGCAGTTAATCTGACGGCCTGGGTTCGATTCTCACTGGGGGAACAACCAGTACATTATTCCTGTGAATGTAGGTTGGCCCATGCGCATTGCAATGACAAAACTATGAGCGATACCGGAGCTTCCAGCTCCTGGGAGCTGGTAGTCTGACTGCTAAGGCTTGGCTAAGGCATGACAGCGGTGATAACAGACCCGTCGCAGGGTTGGAAAGTTCAAATCTTCTCAACAAATACTTCTTGAAACATTATTAAGCCATTCTGAAAATGCTCACAATAATTCCAGGATTGTCTGGGTGTATGTTGATTTCAACCATGTTTTGTTATCCGCAGGGGTAACCGCCCAGTAAACTCACCATAAAACCATCTCGCCCAGAACTTTCACCCAGAAATCTCGCCCCTTGGGGACCGAACCGTCGCCCTGGGGTTAGTAACACTCACTTACGATTACTCGCCCAGAACGGCGGACCGAACACTCGCCCAGAACCGAAATTACTACAGAGGAGTGGAATGCTGTCCGACTAACTCTACTAGTCAGGCCCGGGGGAGCTGGCAAACGAGATGAACCTTTTTTTCAACCGGTTTGATGGAGTATTAGTTTTTTGTTCAACAAGCTGCTGGGTCAACCGCAGGAGAAATGGTGACCTCAGTACCACCCTGTTCCTCCCCTCTCCTCTGACCCCATTGAACAGGTGAGGCGCCTACTCGCCCAGACCAACACCAGAAAAGCAGCGGGTAACTCTCGGGTGCTTAAGGCCGGCACAGAGCAGCTTGCTGTCCCCTTCACACATGATCTCTTCAACCTCTCCCTGAGGACGGGGAGGGTGCCACAGCTGTGGAAGTCCTCCTGCATCGTCCCTGTGCCTAAGAAGACCCGTCCCTCTGCCCTCAATGACTACAGACCAGTTGCACTGACCTCACAGGTCATGATTAGGCTGTATTGCGTGGCTGGTATTGTTCGGTTTCGTTCCCGCCCCATGGGCACTACATAAACTTTGCTTCATTAGAAAGATCTATTGATAGTAAGTAAGAAACAAAAGGTTCTCCGCGTGTCACTTGCACAATCTTTGTCACCAGCCAGAAATGTATTTAATGGGAATAACAAAAAACTAAAATCTTGTGCTGCTGTTTTTGCTTGTAAAATGTGCTATATTGATTTTGACAACACAACATCTTTATCAAATGTCATACATACATCTACCTAACATCTGAAACAAGTATTGGTGCCTTAGTATACTCATATGCAAATTTAAATCATGCAATGTAGCACATTTGTTGAAGGAAACGCTTCAATGTAAGTGATTGTCTGTGACTGTAATTTTGTTATAATGACAAGTAAACTTGGTGTCTATTTCATGGTTTCACATCAAGAGAAACTCAATGGAATACATATCTTCATGATTGGGTGTGTCTGGATCTTTAATTGACATATTTCCAGTGACAGCTGGCTGTTATGACAAAAGCAATATGAACACATTTGTTCAGTTTTACCTCAGATTCTATTAAAGGACAACTTTAGTTTTTTACAACAAGGGTTCATATTTTAGATTATAATTAGAGAAAAGAAAAAGTGAGTGTTAAAATGTTTTCATTGGCTTCGCTCTATTGTTTTATCGCGTTTACTGTGCTAAAATGTGGGGCATGCGTACGCATGGGGGCATGCGTACAAGTGGCTAAATGTGTCTTTTTAGACACAATAAGCCAGCAGTTTCTTTATTGCTATTTACAGTAACACTACTAGCCCCCATAAGTCACATCCAACCATGAAAGGTTGCGTTGTATCTTGGGAATGGGCTTATTCTGTGTAAAATGACATATTTAGCCACTTGTACGCATGCCCCCAACCACTGAAATAAGAATCTCTAAAACAATAGAAAGAAGTAAATGAAATAATTTGAACACTCATATTTTATATTCTTTAATTACAATCTAAAATATGAACCCTTGTTGTAAAAAACTAAAGTTGTCCTTTAAGAGTTGTGGGGATGATTGCGGAGAAAAATCAGAGAAAACGTACATACAGCTAAATGTATCTTAAAGATGACATTTTTAATTCATCACATTGCTGAACCACCTACTCCCAAGTGTTTCTTGTCAGCAAAAGACAGACAGAAGTCCAGGTCTCCTGAGCACTGGGAAGTTGGAGATTCTAGAGACTTCATCAGATGGCCTGACTGAAGACCTTTTACCTACTGTAGGTAGAATAGCTTCCAAAATCACAGTTGCTGAATTCTCCTCCAGATGCAGAAGCTGGTTTACCTGGCTTTTCTGCATTCTGTGTAAACTTTCACCCACCTCACTCCAAAGGTTTATCTACTACGAGCGGGAAGGTTTCTGGACAGGACATCTCTGTGAATCAGCAAGAATGCTACCCTACCTCACTTTAGTAGGCCACAACAAGTACGGGCAGCAATCTTTACCTTTGTATTTGCCTTAGATGAAGAAATTACCGCAAACAGCTTCAGAGGTACATGAAGCACTGATGGCAGGTGTATTTGTTGGCTGACGAGCAGAGGGCAGCCACGTACAACACAGTAGTGTTTCTTTTGACACGCTACTGGAACATACATACCGGTATAATGCTGATGCCAAGGAAGCAAGCGGTCTGGATGGCATTACACTCAGCCCTGTCTCTGCAGAGCTCAAGTCTATGCTCCACCTCCACCCCTCCAACCCACACCATGTCAGCAGTGGACACTAACCCATCTACAGTGACCACATCAGCAAACTTTTGCTGGGTGCCAATCACATACATTGAAATTTGCTATATTTCACGATCTAAATTCACACATGAGAATACTAAGGCACCAATACTTGTTTCAGGTGTTAAGTAGATGTATTTATGACATTTGAGAAAGACTTTGTGTTGCCAAAATCAATATAGTACATTTTACAAGCAAAAACAGCAGCACAAGATTTGCGTTTTTTTGTTATTCACTTTTATATACATTTCTGGCTGGTGACAAAAGTTGTGCAGGTTTCATGCGGATAACTTTTAACCCAAAGTCCCAAGGGGTATTGTCTATGCAAAAATGCATTGAATGAGTAGTGCCACACACACACACACACACACACACACACACACACACACACACACACACACACACACACACACACACACACACACACACACACACACACAAGAATACTGTCTTCTGCAAACCATTAACATTAGCGAGATGAAGTTAGTCACTAGAATGTTGTGTTTACAAACAGATGCAGCACGCTTTATGGGCGGTGCTCAGAGAGTGAAACTGGAGACAATGAATGCATTCCGTAGAGCTATATCGAACCCCTAGTGAAAATCTCAGAGCGCAAAGCTCTCCGCCCCCCAAAACCACGGATAATCTCTTCCAAATGCAGCCTAGTTTGCCATAAATTTAGCCATTTAATTACCTTAAAACAACTATCTGTTGGAATGAAAACCTTCTTCAACATTCGAACTGTGTTAATATGGAAAAAAAGAAAAACACACAAAAACTAGAAGCAGTGCTCTTCCGAGGCCAGGCGTCCTGGTGGTGCTATAATAGGCCAAAGTAAAAGGGTGGCATGTGTTCTTCACCAATCTTAGACCTTTCATGGCGCCACCATGAGGATGATTTCAAAAATTTGAAGTGGCATTTCTTCCTCGGGCCAATCTTACAAACTTTGAAAACCAATCTCAGCCAATCAGGATGGAATATGGACAATCAAAACAGATCCATGTCGATCACATGACTGTAGAGAGACTGTCTACCGATTTGCGTGATTTTTGAACAAAATCTGTACTAGTACTGGCCAAAAGGTAGTTTTGCACAAATTGGCCTCCTGGTGCCACTAGAACAGGCCCATGTGCAAAATGTGGGGCAGAGGTTCTGAATTGGCATCCAGGAAGTGCGCTTACCAAGTTTGAAACTGATCGGTGGAGTTATAGATAAAACCACAAATCGGCCTGTTATAGCGCCACCATGAGGCTGATTTCAAAAATTTGAAGTGGCATTTCTTCCTCGGACTAGTGGGAATGTGTGTGCGCGATTTCATGTTAATTGCACTCTGCGTGTGTGATTTGAGGCATTTTGTCCAAAATGGACCAATCATACAAACTTTGACGGACGGACGCACGGACAGGGGCGAAAACATACTCTCCCCCTGCCTTCGGCTGGTGGAGACAACAATCTTATTTTCTCATATTCTACTGTTTGAAAATCGTTCCACCATACCAGCCGTGGTCACATATGCAAATGTGTTTCAAGCAAGTCGCTTCTGTTTTTGACTATTTGCAACTCGGTAAAACCGGTTTCACTGATGCACTTCAGAGTCAGATCAGACGGCAAACTGTTCGGTCACTTTTAAGCTGTCGGGTTCGCAAACAACAAGATGGATAAAATTAACCAGGTCTCTGTGATTGGACACAAGGGAAAGAGAACGATAATTGACTTGCGCGACGCAGATGTTCACATGAAGACAGTGTTGCTGCTGAAAAATAGAATTGCAGAAAAGCTTACAGACGGCGTTGGTAAGTTTTTTGATTGATTGAAGACTTTATTAGAAGTTTCCATAGGAAAAGGAACAGTTTCATTAGCTTGGGCTATGCTATGAATCACAGCCTATGATAAGAGCAACATGTTTTATTGGAGTAAAAAACAAATGATAACCACAAAAAGTGCTTTGAAATGTAATTAAATTACTCTCTCTCTCTCTCTCTCTCTCTCTCTCTCTCTCTCTCTCTCTCTCTCTCTGTGCGTGCATGTGCGTGCGTGCGTGTGTGTGTGTGTGTGTGTGTAAGAGCAGAATGCCAGGGCATGCGTCTGATCTTTGCAGGCAAACCACTGGCAGATGATTCAGCCCTGCTGTCATCTTGTGGAATCCAGAACGACTCCGTCATCCAGTTGGTGGTCAGAGTTCATGGAGGACTGACACTGTGACAGACGGTGTCAGGCTTAATCGCCTACGTTTTTAGGCGAAGACGCTGGTCACTGGTGACCTGACAGACGAGATGGACGAGAGAGAGGGAAAGAAGCATGCTGCTGTTCTTTGACTCTGCTGATACTTGTTTTATGTTGATGCCGACAATTCTGCCATTGTTCCGTGACACAATGTAATAGTAGTTAGGCTATATTTCATTGTGATTTAGGTCATTGGCAGATTTAAGTGTGCAAGTTACAAATAAAAGTTTCCTGCTGAAAAGTCCCCATGATCTCATCCTTGATCCTTGCATTCACCCCTATTATAAGGTTGATAAAATGTGCTGTTAGGATTTAGAGATGATTACAGTAATCAGGCTAATGGTCGCTATGCCATTGTCCACGGCACGGTGCCTTCTTGAAGTGCTATTTGATAAGATAAGTTTGATTTGCTTTACTAATAATAGCTAGGCCTACTAGCCAGGTTAACTAAATGGGTTATACACATTATAGGATATATCCTATAATGATATAGGCCTACAACTACTTTTACTTTTACTACAACGACGTCGTTAATTCAGTTAACCTATATTAATCAGATCACTTTTGCAAATGTATTCTCTGTCAAAATTAGAGAAACCTGTCTGTCGATCTCCGTTCCGTTTCTGTAGTGTAGGGGCAAGGCCGCTAGGGGGTGTGTCGACACATCCAGGCCAGAACAAACAGTTCTCGCGCTGTCCATGGTTCTGAATTCCATACGGTGCGCCAGAGCCTGACTGCGGCATGTAACCGCGACCTGGCGTTTGCCAACGAACCTAAGCACAACAACGTGTTGGCCAGTGGTGGGCAAGGAGTTAGGGAGCGCTTCACTGTGTTCACTTGCCACTACAAATGAAAAGGAACAAAACAGAGAGGGCGCCGTTTTTTGACGATGGGTTCCTAGATAGCAGCCTGACTGGCTTTAAGTAATATGGAGTATGAAATATGAAGGGAAATTTTAAATTATATCTCATCTCGAAGGCCATAAAGGAGTGTGGATCCCTAGCATCCTTTAAAATTGCCCTGAAAAACCACTTACAGGCAGCAGCCGTTAGCAACTGGTAAAGAAAACAATCCTAGTTGGGCCCAGCCCTACCCTCCCCTGCCCCTTCTTATACGTTTGTTTAGACTTACTGTTTTCTCTTTTTTCTTTTTTGTTCTTTTATTTTATTTTATTTACATGTGTTCTATTCGTCTGTCATTCGATGTTATATGAGATACTTTAATGGTTTCCAGTGGAAATAAGCTTAGTCTTTTCATGGATCTCCTTTTAGTAGACCTTGTACCAGTGAACTGTACCGTCATGAAACTGTACCTTTTCCTATGCAAACTTCTAATAAAGTCTTCAATCAATCAATCAATCATACACATACAATATAGGCTATATAGCCTATAGGCCCTAGGTCTATACCAAAAAGATAAAATCTCGGTCATAATGACTTTTCCGATATGACTCTCTGAAATCCTGAGTATCAATTCACTCTGAATTTTGCAATGTAGGCCTATATGTTGTAAGAGAACCTTGGAAAGTAAGAGTGGAATATTTTTGCAACTAAGCGATGTATGCATTTTAACAGAGTTATAAAGATTACAAGGAGGAGAGTGGTATTGCATACTTCAGGACGTGTGATTATATGTCCTTGACTTGAGGCATTTCAGAACAATGGGAAGTTGGGCATGATCAACTCACAGAAAGTTAGCCTATGGATTGTTGAACTACACTATGTGTTCTGTTTTAGCATTATTATGATTATGGTTATTTTGATAATTTACAGGAGGATTATATAGAGCGTGCACACCTGAACTCTGTGTTCATATTTTATTTACGCATCAAACAACATTTCAATTCTAAATTTCCATTCCATTTCAACAATGCACCGGCCCACTCTCTGATGAGGCTGATGAGATCTGAAGCACCACTGCGTGCCTGCATAGCGCTTCCTGCTGGACAGTTCAATACATTTCACACTTTCACACTTCACGTTTCATTTCATGAGCACTTGTTAGATTAGTTTTTTGAGAGTCAGGTAGTAGTGGATCTCGCCCTGGGCCCTGCTGTAATTGTTAACCTCCTCAAGTGACTTGCGCTATTGTGAAGTTTAAGCACCTGCCCCTCTCTCTGAGTCTGCACAGCCCCATTGCCACGTATATGCCTATAAATGGTCAACCAAGACAGTGCTTTCGACACGACATATGCAACAATTGACAAGCAAAGACCGAGACACATTTGTTTTTCTTCACTGTCTGATGACCGCGCCTGACACAGATTTTCTTAATTCGCAATCATGATGCAGGTGTTGGACGCCGCTTAATTGGAATTAAAACAATTAAGTAGGCCTACAACATGCATAAACGAAGTGAAGATGGATCTGGAGTAGACTCTTACAACTCTCCAGGTAAGCTACAGTAGCCTACAGTCCAGTGGGTCGATTTGGGGTCTTTATCGGGAAAAAATGCACTAATGGATTGAGTGCGAAATATAATAGCTTTTGAGGTACCGGTAGGCCTATATCATTGAACTTGCATATAGCCTTTTATAGATTTTGTTTATAGCTTAGTTGTATTATAATAGTATTATAAGTAGTTTTATTTAGGCCTATAAGTAGAATCCATGTTGGGTTTAATAACCAAACGCATTCCTGAAAGCATGTCGTTAAGCCCACATTTGAATAGGTTTTGATGAGGGGGTATAAATCATTGAACTTGCATTAGCCTTTCATTTTGGAAGACCGAGACACAATTATTTTTCTTCATCTCCAGCTCCACTTGCTCAGCTGTCGCTGATGACATTGCCTGACACAGGCTGCAGGGGCATATCTGTCTGAAAAAAAAATCTTATTTCGCAACACGCCACTTTTAAAGGACAACTTTGTTTTTTTACAACAAGGGTTCATGTTTTAGATTGTAATTAGAGAAAAGAAAAAGTGAGTGTTAAAATGTTTTCATTTGCTTCGTTCTATTGTTTTAGAGATTCTTATTTCAGTGGTTGGGGCATGCATACAAGTGGCTAAATATGTAATTTCACACAGAATAAGCCCGTTCCCAAGCTACAACGCAACGTTTCATGGTTGGATGTGACTTATGGGGCTAGAAGTTTTACTGCAAATAGCAATAAAGAAACTGCTGGCTTTTGTGTCTAAAAAGACATATTTAGCCACTTGTACGCATGCCCCAATGCGTACGCATGCCCCACATTTTAGCATGGTAAACGTGATAAAACAATAGAACGAAGCAAATGAAAACATTTTAACACTCACTTTTTCTTTTCTCTAATTACAATCTAAAATATGAACCCTTGTTGTAAAAAAACAAAGTTGTCCTTAAGTCTTTGTGGGTCGTTATACTTATTATGGCGCAAGTGAGAGATTTGAATTAATGAAGTTAAATGTAGGCCTACAACAAAGGAAGTAAAGATGGATCTGGTCTAGACTGAAAACTCTCCATATAGGCGAAGCAATTAACCTGACATAATAAATCTGGCTATTACAAAATACAATTACATAATTTAGCCAAAACTTTCTTGATCCAAGGCTAATGTAGCCTCTATATTAAATAAGCTTTGTCCCCATCACAGCCTGCAGGTACAATGGCTTTAAGTATCGAGAAGTAACTCCAGTGGGCAGTGTGCTACAGGTTCTGTTCTTCAACAAAGACTTCAGAGAGGCTGTGCAAAGGTTTGTCATCATATATCGTACTCAATATCAGTTAATGATTTATTACATTTGTCAGTAGGATGTATAAATGCACAAACATTTTAAAGGATGTCTTACACCCACCCAATATACAATTTCTTTTATTCCTACTGTGTGCAGGCACTGCAGTGAAAATCCCAACACTGTGCATATTGATGCTAAGCTTAATAAAGTGTTTGATGACTTAAAGAAAGGTCCAGGTGATTCATATGATGTGATTAGGAAATTGCCTGCTGAAGGTAAGAGACATGATATTATGTTTGTAATTTTAACTCTGAACATGTTAATCAACTGTTGTGAAATAAATCTAACATGTTTTACCACTCCACTTCCAGTGTATAGGCTTAGACAGCATGCTGCTTGGTGTTTGGATAGGATCCTGAACTTGACCAGTCCTGAGGCATCACAGGTAGGCCCGCTGTAGACTCGTAATGTTAATCACACACTGTCTCCTCATCATGGACAATCTGTTTAAAATATGTACATACGTTTGTGTCTTCAGATGTTTCGTGGACAGTTAAGACAGAGGACTACGTGTGGCACATGTCACTGCCATACTGATGAAGTCACTGCATTTTGCAACCTGTCTCTTAATATCATGGATACAGTTACTGATGTCTATAACGTGGTAAAGACAATGATCTGATTTAGCACAATTACAAATGACGTTTTTTGGCATGTCTTCATAATTATATAGTTTAATGATATTAATGGAGCTAATATCATTAATCACGCACTGATACCTTTCAGATGGATGGTATCGAGTCATTCAGATGTACCGAACTCAATGGCCAGATGTCCTGTGATCACTGTGATGGTGCCAAAGTAGACGCAACTACTGTAAGTTATGAAGAATTAAGTCTCTAAAATACTTACATAGAGTCTTTGTCATACTATTTGTATGTGGTCACAACATCTTACAAAAATAGTTGCAGTATAATGACAATAAAATGAAACACATATCTAACACGCATGCATGTACTGCCTCTATAGAACACTCCTGTTACTACCGTTACTATTATTACTATTACAAATACTACTACTACTACTACTACTACTACTACTACTACTACTACTACTAATAGCCTATAATCCATTATGATCATCATCATAGTTTCTAACCATATGAAACATATACTTTTCCGAATGTCTGTCTGTCTGTCTGTCTGTCTGTCTGTCTGTCTGTCTGTCTGTCTGTCTATCTGTCTGTCCGAGCGTTTCTCCTCGGTGGCGGGAGCAATTGTGTGTGTGTGTGTGTGTGTGTGTGTGTGTGTGTGTGTGTGTGCGTGTGCGTGCGGGCGTGCAGGGGGGTTGCACAATTTTGCCTAAATGTGTGTGTGTGTGTGTGTGTGTGTGTGTGTGTGTGTGCGAGTGGTGGTGGTGGTGGTGGGGGGGGGGGGGGGGGGGGTCTGTCTGGCCCTGTTACAGCGCCACCAGGAGGCAGGTTTGAGTAAAACACATTTTTGCACAGTACTCCTACAGATTTTGTCCAGAAATCATGCAGATCAGTACACAGTATCTCTATAGCCATTAAACGAAACGGTGCTCCTATATATTATCATGCAAGCACCAGTTAAAGTTACTTTCCATCCCTCATATACTGTTTGCACAGTGCTTTGAACGGGTAAGGGCTAGTTCTAACTATATTCCTATACTGTATATGCATCAACCAGCAAACCAGGATAATCGATCATCCAGAGATTCTGACACTGCTGCTCGACCGATTTGACTATGACAATTGCAAGCAATTCTATCAAACAAAACCATGTGTGTATGTGCCTCGCACCCTTCAGATAGAGGTATGTGTCAACCCTCATAATTGTTATTCTTTAAATGTGTTGATGTCCGCTACTTTAAAACCTTTCCTTTAGTGTGATTTCAGTATTATAATTTTTTATATCTCTGATCAGGATCAGACATATGAACTGCATGCAGTTGTAGAGCATCATGCAGGTCTGATAGGTTACACTACAATCAAGAGCCAGGATGATGGCAGATGGTATAAGTTTAAGGACAAACATGTTGTCGCCATGGTAAGAGAAATCACTTTCACATTGGTAGAAGACCAATAGAGTGCATGTTGTTGGTACACTACCAACAACATGCACTCTATTACAGTACATAATGATGTTTCTTTGCCATTTTGTGATTCATTGTCAGTACACCGATTTGATGTTTTTGCTTCCTTTGACAGGTGGATCCGCAGCCATTCCCAGCAGTCATGGAAAAGTAAACTTCATCTCCTCACTTAAGATTCTCACTGAAGGCTTGATGCTCATATTAGCTTGTACTGTATGTGTGTGTGAGTGAGTGTGTGTTATATTATATTATATGTACGGTATATACACAACTTAAGCATGGTATACTCAACTCCCATTTGATGTGTTTCTTCCAACAGTGCTCATCTCCTTATCTACCAGAAAGAGAAAAGTAAGTCCTCATAATGCTGCATATACTGTATGCTTGGTGATATCTTAGTTTAGGATGAGACAACTGATTTGTTTCATGATAGAATATCTCTTGGTGCTTGCCTCAATTCTATGTCTGTATTTGCTTCTATTTTCTAGCACATGAACCAGACACTTCCTTTCATGAAGTCAACCTAAAGCCTTCTTCTGAAGACTGTAACGAAAAGAAAGAGGCTTCCAAGCAAACAACAGCAAAGATCAACCATACTCCGGAAACAGATTCTTCACAGACAGGTGCAACAGCCAACTCTGGTGACTCTTCAGGTTACTGTAGCTATAAACCATTACATTATCTATCAGAAGTCAAATTGTAACATCTGTGTTGGTACATTTCAAATGTCTCTCTTACAGTCACCAAGTATTATGGTTTGAAAAGACAAAGAGGAACTTGTTCCTTAAACGCTGTGCTCCAGATTCTCTTCATGAATAAAGACTTCAGAGAGGCTGTAGGAAGGTCTGTTATACTGTATTGGTGCAATGATTATCTCTATAAATTCATTGTAGTTGTTATTTACATTTACAAATACCAGTATAATATACCACTGCTTATGACGAGTATATAATTTCCTTTTATAGGGTCTGCAGTGTAAATCCCAAGAATACTGATACTACTCAACTTAATAAGCTGTTTGATGACTTAAAGAAAGATACAGCTGATTCATATGATGTGAAATCGAATTTGGGTGGTGGAGGTAAGAGACGAGATTTTATTAGCAAATTAACATGTTAATCAACAATATTGAAATAAATCCTTCTACTACTTCCAGCACATATGGAGCGTGATGCTGCTAAGTATTTGGAAAGGATCCTGTACAAATACAGTCTTGAAGCAGCACAGGTATACTCTTCTAGTGTTGATCACAGACATACTGTCTCCTTGTGAAAAGTCTTAAAATAGTCTTCAAATAGCATGTATTCATTTAAATGTACTCTACTACTCTTTTGTCTTCAGATGTTTCGTGGACAGCAAAGACACAGGACCACATGTTGTACATGCCACCACCATGATGATAAAATCAATCCATTTTGGACTCTGCCTCTTGTCATGGAGGCAGATACTAAAGTCTATAGTGTGGTAATAACAATTCTCTGATTCAACACAATTACCTTTGTGGAATCTTTGTCTACTTATAATTTTGCAAACAATATTAACAGATTTTATGTCATGAATCTCTGATAATTACATATTTTTCAGGCGAATGGAATTAAGTTGTTTCTTTCCAAATACGGTGACCAGATGTATTGTTATCAATGTCGTCGTGCAAGAGATGCAACTACTGTAAGTTCAGAAAAAAACAAAACAAATCAAACAAGCAAACAATATATTTCAACAGATTTACACTATTACTACTACTATTACTAATCCTAATTATATTCAACTACATTATGAAAATCGTAGCTGATAACAGTATTCTGACCATTATTCCTATATATAATGTCAACCAGCAAACTGAGATAACGAATCCTCCAGAGGTTCTGACACTGCTGCTCAAAAGATCTGATTATGACAATTTTCGCTATCGATCAAACCAAACAAACCACCGTGTGGACGCACCTCTCACCCTTCAAATTGCAGAGGTATGAGTCAACTACCTCAACTGTTCTGTATAAATATGTCTTTTATTATATAAAAATAATGTCTTCTTCACATATTTTACTTTAGTGATTTTCTTTGTTTTTGATATCTCTGAACAGGATCAAACATATGAACTAAATGCAGTTGTGGAGCATTATGGGGGAGAGCAAAGTGGAGGTTACACTGCTACAATCAAGTCTCAGGACGATGGCAGATGGTATACGTTTCAGGACGAAAGGGTGACACTGGTAAGAGAAAGCGCCTTCACATTGATTAAATATAGTAACAAGTTACAACACCAAAAACATACGTGTGTTTCTGTGCTATTGTGTCATATACAGTAGTCAGTTATTCCCTAATTCCCTAAACAACATTTGTTTGCTTTGACAGGTGGATTCGAAGCCATTTCAGGCATTCAGAGAAAAGTAAACTTTTTCCTGATCATTTTAATAGCTGCTGTTTTGATCTTTTGTTTTCAATAGTTTTGATTTAATGCAATAAAAAAAAAAGAAATGTAATAATTGTTTTTCCCAACAGATCCAGCAGCCCTCATCTCCTTATCTATCAGAAGAAAAGTAAGTCCATAGGTTTGGTGATATCTTTGTTTTATGCTACAAGGGTGATACAGCTGCTTTGTTTCTGCAGACAGAGCAGTGTCCACTGTTCCATATCAAGAGGATAGAGTCCCACTTTGTCAGGACAAAGTGGCCTCTGTAAGAGTCAGGACAGTCATGACAGGGTTTCGAAAAGAGAACTTGTTTCAGGACCATGGACAGAGAGAGCATGAAACAGCAGGAAATCATGGGACGATATTTCATATTCCATCCTAATTTGCTAACATTGGCTTCCAAAATTTGCAGGATTTGTCCGTTTGGAACAAAATGCCTCAAATCATGAACGCAGTGTGCAATTTCTGTGAAATTTAGCAAATTCCCCTAGGTCGAGGAACAAATACCATGCTTTTCACTTTGGCATGTTATAGCGCCACCAGCAGGCCAACCTTTGCAACACACATTCTTTGTAAGAAAATGCTTCAAATGATGAATGCAGCATCAGCTTACCGAGCTTACCATGCAAAGACAGAAGAAGAAATGTCACCCTTTACACAGCCAATACCAATTTTATTGGATTTTCATAAAATGTTTCAAAAATATGTTAATTTTCTGAAAGCCAGAAAAGCTGAAGAGGATTTATGCACATTTCCATCCACTAATAAAATGCAAGATTAGACAGAGCTTTGTTTCATGGTAGAAAATCTCTTGGTGCTTTCCCTCCATTTTATGTCTGTTTTGCTTCTATTTTCTAGAAAATGGATCAGATACTTCTGTTCAAGTCAACCTAACGTCTTCTTCTGAAGACCGTAATGGAAAGAAAGAGGCTTCCAAGCAAACAACAGCAAAGATCAACAATCCCCTGGAAAAGGATTCTTCACAGACAGGTGCTCCTTAACTCTGGGGACTCTCCAGGTTACTGGATTTGTGCATGAAATCGTCAATTGAGGGGGTGAATTGAGGGGGTGAATTTTGTGTCTTTATCGAAAAAAACAAGTAGAATGCACAAATCCATTCAATCCATTCGGCCAACGGATTGAAACAAGTGCCAAATAGAATAGGTTTTAAGGTAGTCTATATGATTGAACTTGCATAGCCTGTTATCAATGTTGTTTATAGCTTAACTTGTTTTATTATAATAGTATTATAAGTAGTTATTGTTCATAAGTAGAATCCACGTTGGGTTTAATAACCAAACACATTTCTGAAAGCATGTTGGTAAGCCCACATTTCCATTGCGGTCTACCAAAGAATACAGATTCATATCATGATAAAATTAGGATAATACATGCTTTAGCCTATGGTAATTTCGTGGCCATCTTATAATAATTAATCATCTCTCATCATAAAACTCCATAAATGAGTTTAAAATTGCCCAACTTGCAGCTCCATTAATTCTCACACTTATTCTGTGATCATTAAGAGTCAGGACAGTCATGACAGGGTTTCGAAAAGAGAACTTGTTTCAGGACCATGGACAGAGAGAGCATGAAACAGCAGGAAATCATGGGACGATATTTCATATTCCATCCTAATTTGCTAACATTGGCTTCCAAAGTTTGCAGGTTTCGTCCGTTTGGAACAAAATGCCTCAAATCATGAACGCAGTGTGCAATTTCTGTGAAATTTAGCAAATTCCCCTATGTCGAGGAACAAATACCATGCTTTTCACTTTGGCATGTTATAGCGCCACCAGCAGGCCAACCTTTGCAACACACATTTTTGTAAGAAAATGCTTCAAATCATGAATGCAGCATCAGCTTACCGAGCTTACCATGCAAAGACAGAAGAAGAAATGTCACCCTTTACACAGCCAATACCAATTTTACTGGATTTTCATAAAATGTTTAAAAAATATGTGAATTTTCGGAAAGCCAGAAAAGCTGAAGAGGATTTATGCACATTTCCATCCACTAATAAAATGCAAGATTAGACAGAGCTTTGTTTCATGGTAGAATATCTCTTGGTGCTTTCCCTCAATTATATGTCTGTTTTGCTTCTATTTTCTAGCACATGGATCAGATACTTCTGTTCAAGTCAACCTAACGCCTTCTTCTGAAGACCGTAACGGAAAGAAAGAGGCTTCCAAGCAAACAACAGCAAAGATCAACAATCCCCTGGAAAAGAATTCTTCACAGACAGGTGCTCCTTAACTCTGAAATCGTTAAGTCGATTGAGGGGGTGAATTGAGGGGGTGATTTTGTGTCTTTATCGAAAAAAATAAGTAGAATGCGCAAATCCATTCAATCCATTCGGCCAACGGATTGAAACAAGTGCCAAATAGAATAGGTTTTAAGGTAGTCTATATGATTGAACTTGCATAGCCTGTTATCAATTTTGTTTATAGCTTAACTTGTTTTATTATAATAGTATTATAAGTAGTTCATAAGTAGAATCCACGTTGGGTTTAATAACCAAACACATTTCTGAAAGCATGTTGGTAAGCCCACATTTCCATTGCGGCCTACCAAAGAATACAGATTCATATCATGATAAAATTAGGATAATAAATGCTTTCGTGGCCATCTTATAATAATTAATCATCTCTCATCATAAAACTCCATAAATGAGTTTAAAATTGCCCAACTTGCAGCTCCATTAATCTCACACTTATTCTGTGATCATTTTTGTCCTCATACTGTATATAGAAGCTAATAACTGTATCCATCTTCGGAACTCAGGTGGAAGTCCATCATTTTCGAGTTCTTCTTCGGAGTCCTCATGGAGAGGACCAAGCCAAGGTAACTGTGGCAGAGCCAACAGGCTTCACGTAATATCCGGGGGCCTTGCTCAGATTGGCAGCTAACTTGCAAGAGCCAAGAACCTATACAGGTGGTGGGGGAAATCTCGCTCTTTCGAACGACCATCATTTCGACAACGGAGCGTCGGGAGGGTTAGTGACTCACCCCACGGAGGTTAGGGTAAGGGTTAGGTTTGGGTGTCAAAAAGTTGACACGTAGAAACTGTGAAACGCTCCCCAGGTGGTGAGCGCCAACGCAATTAATTAACGTCTCGCTCTTATTGTCTCCGCCAGGCCGAAAGGGCCTTGTTATAGTGCCACCAGGAGGTGGTTTGTGCAAAACACATTTTTGGACAGTAGGCCTACAGATCTTATCCAAAAATCACACAAATCGGTACAAAGTATCTCTATAGTCATTCAGATTTTTCATATTTCCTGATTGCCTATATAGCTTCCAAAGTTTGCAGGAGTGCTCTGTTTTAACTAAATGTCTCAAATCACAAACACAGAGTGCAATTTACATGAAATTTTGCACACACATTTCTACCCAAGGAAGAAATGCAACTTGATCTTTTTTCAAATCTGCCCCATGGTGGCGCTATAACAGTCCGATTTGTGTTTTTACCTGTAACTCCACCGATCAGTGTAAAACGTCGTATGCACAATCCCTAGAGGCCAATTAAAAATCTTTGCTCTGCATTTTTCATAGCTGACTTTTAGAGCTATTAGAGACACCAAGAGGCAGACTTGTGTAAAACACATTTTGGGATATTACTCCCTCAGATTTTATCCCAAAATCACACAAATCAATACACAGTATATCTATAGTCATTTGATCAAGACGGATCTATCAGATATTTCATATTCCATCCTATAATTGGCTAACATTGGTTTCCAAATTTTGCAGCATTGGTCCATGGAACAAAATGCCTCATATCATGAACACAGGGTGCAATTTCTGTGAAATTTTGCACGCAAATTCCCCTAGGTCGAGGACAAACGCCATGCTTTTTACTTTGGCATGTTATAGCACCACCAGCAAGTCAACTTTTGCGACGCACATTTTTGGAACAAAATGCTTCTAATCAAGAATGCAGCGTCAGTTTACTGTGCAAAGACAGAAGAAGACATTTTGCGCAGACCTTTTGCACATTGGACTATTATAGCGCCACCAAGAGGCCACAATAACATACCTGACCTGGCGGAGACCTGTGCTCGGAAGAACTCTCCTTCTAGTTCTGTAATGGTTTCTGTAATAACTTGCATTCAAGTCCAAGTTTGATCAGGTGGTCCAAATGTAGATTATCATTCACGCAGGGTTCAGTTTCGCCCCTTGCGGTGTCCACGTTATCATCGAATTAAGTAGCATTAAGCAGTGTAGCCTGTACAGATTTGACTGGATTTTCATAAAATGTTTCTAAAATATGTGAATTTTCTGAATGCCAGAAAAGCTGAAGAGAATTTATGCACATCCACTAATAAAATGCGGGATTAGACAGAGCTTTGTTTCATGGTAGAATATCTCTTGGTGCTTTCCCTCAATTATATGTCTGTTTTGCTTCTATTTTCTAGCACATGGATCAGATGCTTCTGTTCAAGTCAACCTAACGCCTTCTTCTGAAGACCGTAACGGAAAGAAAGAGGCTTCCAAGCAAATAACAGCAAAGATCAACAATCCCCTGGAAAAGAATTCTTCACAGACAGGTGCTCCTTAACTCTGAAATCGTTAAGTCGATTGAGAGGGTGAATTGAGGGGGTGAATTTTGTGTCTTTATCGAAAAAAATAAGTAGAATTTGCAAATCCATTCAATCCATTCGGCCAACGGATTGAAACAAGTGCAAAATAGAATAGGTTTTAAGGTAGTCTATATGATTGAACTTGCATAGCCTGTTATCAATTTTGTTTATAGCTTAACTTGTTTTATTATAATAGTATTATAAGTAGTTATTGTTCATAAGTAGAATCCACGTTGGGTTTAATAACCAAACACATTTCTGAAAGCATGTTGGTAAGCCCACATTTCCATTGCGGCCTACCAAAGAATACAGATTCATATCATGAAAGGGCCCTGTTATAGTGCCACCAGGAGGCGGTTTGTGCAAAACAAATTTTTGGACAGTAGGCCTACAGATGTTATCCAAAAATCACGCAAATCGGTACAAAGTATCTCTATAGTCATTAATGTCATTCAGATTTTTCATATTTCCTGATTGCCTATATAGCTTCCAAAGTTTGCAGGAGTGCTCTGTTTTGAACTAAATGTCTCAAATCACAAACACAGAGTGCAATTTCCATGAAATTTTGCACACACATTTCTACCCAAGGAAGAAATGCAACTTGATCTTTTTTCAAATCTGCCCCATGGTGGCGCTATAACAGTCCGATTTGTGTTTTTACCTGTAACTCCACCGATCAGTGTAAAACGTTGTACGCACAATCCCTAGAGGCCAATTAAAAATCTTTGCTCTGCATTTTTCATAGCTGACTTTTAGAGCTATTAGAGACACCAAGAGGCCGACTTGTGTAAAACACATTTTGGGATATTACTCCCTCAGATTTTATCCAAAAATCACACAAATCAATACACAGTATATCTATAGTCATTTGATCAAGACGGATCTATCAGATATTTCATATTCCATCCTAATTGGCTAACATTGGTTTCCAAATTTTGCAGCATTGGTCCATGGAACAAAATGCCTCAAATCATGAACACAGGGTTTAATTTCTGTGAAATTTTGCACGCAAATTCCCCTAGGTCGAGGAACAAACCATGCTTTTTACTTTGGCATGTTATAGCACCACCAGCAGGTCAACTTTTGTGACACACATTTTTGGAACAAAATGCTTCTAATCAAGAATGCAGCGTCAGTTTACTGTGCAAAGACAGAAGAAGACATTTTGCGCAGACCTTTTGCACATTGGATTATTATAGCGCCACCAAGAGGCCACAATAACATACCTGACCTGGCGGAGACCTGTGCTCGGAAGAACTCTCCTTCTAGTTCTGTAATGGTTTCTGTAATAACTTGCATTCAAGTCCAAGTTTTATCAGGTGGTCCAAATGTAGATTATCATTCACGCAGGGTTCAGTTTCGCCCCTTGCGGTGTCCACGTTATCACCAAAATAAGTAGCATTAAGCAGTGAAATTATGCACATCCACTAATAAAATGTGGGATTAGACAGAGCTTTGTTTCATGGTAGAATATCTCTTGGTGCTTTCCCTCAATTATATGTCTGTTTTGCTTCTATTTTCTAGCACATGGATCAGATGCTTCTGTTCAAGTCAACTTAACGCCTTCTTCTGAAGACCGTAACGGAAAAAAAGAGGCTTCCAAGCAAACAACAGCAAAGATCAACAATCCCCTGGAAAAGAATTCTTCACAGACAGGTGCACCTTAACTCTGGTGACTCTCCATGTTACTGTAGCTGTAAACCATAACATTATCTATCAGAAGTCAAATTGTAACATCTGTGTTGGTACATCATTTCAAATGTCTCTCTTACAGTCACCAAGTATTATGGTTTGAAAAGACAAGCAGGAACTCGTTCCTTAGACGCTGTGCTCCAGATTCTCTTCATGAATAAAGACTTCAGAGAGGCTGTAGGAAGGTCTGTTATACTGTAAAATTATTGGTGCAATGATTATCTCTATAAGTTCATTGTAGTTGTTATTTACATGTACCAGACTGCTTATGACGAGTATATCATTTCTTTTTATAGGGCCCGCGGTGTAAATCCCAAGACTACAAATACTGATGCTCAACTTAATAAGCTGTTTGATGACTTAAAGAAAGATACAGCTGATTCATATGATGTGAAATCGAATTTGGGTGGTGGAGGTAAGAGACATGAGATTTTACTTGTAAATTACCTCTGAACACATGTTAATCAACTAGATTGAAATGTGTCTACTTCTTTCAGCACATATAGAGTGTGATCCTGCTAAGTATTTGGAAAAGATCCTGAACATGATCAGTCCTGAAGCATCACAGGTATACTATTCTAATGTTAATCACAGACATACTGTCTCCTTGTGAAAAGTCTGCTTAAAATGGCATGTACTCATTTACATGTACACTACTACTCTTTTGTCTTCAGATGTTTTGTGGACAGCTAAGACACAGGACCACATGTTGTAAATGTCACCAGCATGTTGATAAAGTCAATCCATTCTGGAATCTTCCTCTTGTCATGGATGCAGATACTGAAGTCTACAGTGTGGTAATAACAATTCTCTGATTCAACACAATTATTTTTGTGGAATTTCTGTCTACTTATAATTTTATAGACAATATTAACAGATTTTATGTCATGAATCTCTGATAATTACATACTTTTCAGTTGAATGGAATTACGTCATTTCTTTCCAAATACGGTGGACATAACAAGATGTATTGTCATCAATGTCGTCGAGATGCAACTACTGTAAGTTCAGGAAAATAAAATATTTCAACAGATTTACACTATTACTACTACTATTACTAATCCTTATTATATTCATTATTTATTATGAAAATTATAGCTGATAACTGTATTCTGACCATTATTCCTATATATAATGTCAACCAGCAAACTGCGATAATGGATCATCCAGAGATTCTGACACTGCTGCTCAAAAGATCCAAGTGTGAAGTTACTCGCTATCGATCAAACAAAACAAACCACCGTGTGGACGCACCTCTCTCCCTTCAAATAGCAGAGGTATGAGTCAACTATCTCAACTGTTCTTTATAAACTCTTGTCTTCTTCACATATTTTACTTTAGTGATTTTCTTTGTTTTTGATATCTCTGATCAGGATCAAACATATGAACTAAATGCAGTTGTGGAGCATTATGGGGGAGAGCAAAGTGGAGGTTACACTGCTACAATCAAGTCCCAGGACGATGGCAGATGGTATAAGTTTCAGGACGAAAGGGTGACACTGGTAAGAGAAAGCGCCTTCACATTGATTAAATATAGTAACAACACCAAAAACATACTGGTGTTTCTGTGCCATTGTGTCATATACAATATTGTCAGTAATTCCCTAAACAGATTTTGTTTGCTTTGACAGGTGGATTCGCAGCCATTTCAGGCATTCACAGAAAAGTAAACTTAATCTGATCATTTTAATAGCTGCTGTTTTGATCCTTTCTTTTCAAACCTTTTGATCTAATTCAATAAATACAAAAATAAATGCAATACTTGTTTTTTCCCAACAGATCCTGCAGCCCTCATCTCCTTATCTATCAGAAGAAGAAAAGTAAGTCCTGGCATAGGTTTGGTGATATCTTTGTTTTATGCTACAAGGGTGAGACAGCTGCTTTGTTTCTGCAGACAGAGCAGTGTCCATTGTTCCATATCAAGTGGATAGTCAGGACAAAGTGGCCCTGTAAGAGTCAGGACAGTCATGACAGGGTTTCGAAAAGAGAACTTGTTCAGGTCCATGAACAGAGAGAATGAAACAGCAGGAAATCATGGGCAGAACCTAAAATATAAGCATCTCCAAATCACAGAATTAATAAACGACACCAATGACCACCTTCCAGTTTTTGCCATTTTTCACAATCTACTCGAATTGGAAACTAAAACTAAAAACGTACATCTTAACACGACACAGAACACCAGAAGCCATCACTGCCCTTAAGGAGGGCCTATAGATAGACAGACCTGGAATGAGGTCTACGATACAGACAACCCAAATAAATCCTATGACCTTTTTTTGTCAACTAATGAACTCTATAAATAGAAAATGCTTGTAAAAAGAAAAAATCACTGTATAAACTATTCATAAAACAGGACAAAGGAAGCAGAAAACAGATACATGACATAAAAATAAATTCGTAAATATAATAAGAGTAAATAAAAATAATTATTACCAAAAGCAAGTAGAACCGCAAAATAACATTTAAAAAGGTAAGGGGAAAATTGAGTATCCAAGCTATTTTATTAAAAGGATCCCTGGCTAATGTGACAAACATGCCTTAATTGTCCTCTATAACTACTAGTAAGACACCTGAGGGTGACATGCAACCTCAGGGTGACATGCGACCTCGCCCTAAAGGGCGAGGTCGCGCCAATTCTTGACCATCTGGCCAACCACAGCATTTCTCTGACGATTCTAGTTGTTGTCATTCTGGGGGGAGTTTGTTCATGTTAGCCCTATCGCCTAGGGTGTGGGCGATAGGGCCTTTCTGTGTGGAGTTTGCCTAAACATGGAGATGTGGTACATAATTATTTATATCAGGTATGCATTATAAGCTTCGGCTTCTGCCTATAGCTTTTTGAACCAGTGTTTTCTGATTGCTGTATGTACTGCACTATACTGGCTGTCAAATGGGACTATCTAAACTATCTAAACAGAAGCATGGAAGAAAGATGGAGGTGACAAAAAGAAAGATGCCTCCAAGCAAACAGGAAAGAACAACTCCTCCCTGAAAGCAAATTCTTCACAGACAGGTACATCTGCTAACCTGCCTCACATTGCCGAATATCAATGCGAATATCAATCACAGTGTGGTCTCTAAAATTAGCTATAACTCTGGGACATGACATCATGCTCTGATGTCACTGTGATGTCCGGCACATCTTGTCCATGTATACCATGTATCTCTGAAGGTCACGCCTGACACTGTGGTTCCCTTGACACATCACTGTGACATCACCTATGTAAAAGTCTGTATTCCCCGGAATCCCTTTCATGCCCATATATGAAGATCCCTGATTTCATCGATATATATCATTGGCCAGATGGCCAAGACATGGCCCATATCTGTGTGGCTGGTTCAGATAGGGATCTCCATGTATGGGCATAAAAGATATGTTGTGATGTCATGGGAACCACTCTAACAGAATACCTTTTATGCCCATATATGGAGATCCCTGATGTCATCAATATTAAGCCCATATCTAATATGGGAATGCCCATATATGGAGGAAGACAGCCCATATCTGTGTGGCTGGTTCAGACAGGGATCTTCATGTATGGGCATAAAAGGGATGTACTATATACAGTTCATGGATCTCCATATGGGTAACTGGTCCGATATACATCACCGGCCAGATGGCCAAGAATTGGCGCGACCTCACCCTTTAGGGCGAGGTTGCATGTCGCCCTGAGGTGTTTTACTAGTATCTCTCTCTAGTCTCAAGTATTATGGTTTGGAGTATCAAGGAGGAAATTGTTCCTTAAACCGTGTGCTCCAGATTCTATTCATGAATAGAATCTGGACGTCAGAGAGACTGTGGGACGTCAGAGAGACTGTGGGAAGGTATTTCATACTAGTTGAGAATTCTTAGCGCTTTGCCAAATTTTTATTTGCGTCTGTTTTGGTTCTATTTTCTCGCACATGGACCAGATGCTTCTGTTAAGGAAAACAAAGGAAACAGAGGAATACCGGTACATCTCCCAGAATGGTCGAAGTCGAAGAAAGATGGAAGTGGGAAAAAGAAAACAACAGCAAAGAGCTCCCCTCTGGTAGCAAATTCTTCTCAGACAGGTACTGTACATTTGACAACTTCACTCACATTGCAAATATCAATGCACAATCAAAGTATTGTCTCAAAGAATAACCATAAACATAAGTAGGACATTGTTCAAGGTAATAGATTCATTCACTAATCCCACCCTTTGCAATAAAAACAAATCTCCCCAAGAGAAATTGGAGGAATATCGAAATTATTTCAGTGTAATTCAATGTTTTTGAACCTGTCATGTGTCACCTATTGAACACTAGAAATAACTACTGTATACTGTCAATGAAAAGTACCTCTCAATTGTCAAACAAACGCTTAAAGGACAACTCTGTTCATATTTTAGATTGTAGTTAGAGAAAAGAAAAGATGAGTCTTAAAGTGTTTTCATTTAATGCTTTCTGATGTTTTAGCGATTTTAGTATTTTGATTTCAATGGGTGGGGAAATGCGTACAAGTGGCTAAATATGTCTTTTTAGACACAATAAGTCAGCAATTTCTTTGTTAATATTTACACCAGCTCCCATAAGTCACATCTGCCCATGAAAGATTGTGGTGCATCTTGGGAATGGGCTTATTGTGTCTAAAAATACGTACATAATTAGCCACTTGCATGCATGCCCCCAACCTGTGGGCATGCATTCAAATCAAAATTGTTAAAATCACTAAAACGATAGAAAGAAGGAAATGAAAACATTTTAACACTTACCTTTTCTTTTCGTTAATGACTATCTAAAATATGAACGCTTGCTGTAAAAAGACAGTGGTCAGAGGAGAAAAAAAAAACGATGATGTCACCGGTGAAAGGATTTGACAGCTCTCCTATGAGACCCAGAAAAAATTGTGCTATTTTATTATGAACATTAGTGAGGACCTATTATTATATGAAGACAGGTTGAAAAGTGGTGAAGTCCTCCTTTAAGTACCAGCTCTTATGCCTTCACTTAAAGGCCTGTCCATACTGTCTCCGACCACCAAACCTTTCGCCAGAGAGTTCCGACTTTCTGACATGCAGCTTTCCGAACTCTAATTCGGGGTAATGCTTTTCAGAAGACTCGAGTGCAGTGGCGTCAGTTCAGCAAAAGCTAGGGTATGGCAAAGATGGGAGTCCTCATGGAAAAATAGGCATTACATTTTGGATAACACGGTTCTATTGTGAAAATAGCAGATCTACAATCGGCTATTTTCACAATGTCTGAAAAAAAACCCCAGAAAAAACTTGTCAGTTTTTTACACAGGTTTCTACCATAGAGTATTATTATATATATAATAGAGAGCGGACCAGCCCCGCCCCCAGCTATCATTTCAATGCAAATGCTCAGTGGCGTTTTGAGCGTCCATTGAACCCTATTGTAGACCCCAGCGGTGGGCTCTTATGCTCGTGCATGTATGTTTCACCCTGCCTGAAATTCCAGCTTTGGCCAGTAGGGTGGCCGCTTCAATGTTTACAAGCCGTTCTGGGGGCTTGGTTTCTACGGTTTCTTGGGCTGGATATGGCAGCCTGGAATGGTTTTTCAAGTGCAGCTAAACTTGGCATGTTAGTAAACGTGCCACAATTAACAATAATGCATTGCACATGTGCAGCTGACCTGCGGAACCTGGTAATATACCATTTTGTCAAGATGGGGAGAATACAAGTGTGGAGAATATCATTATAATAAATTGTTAAAGTGACCATTCTGTTTAATTGTGTATTTGTAGTTATTTTACTGTATTTTAACAACATAATAACCAGCGCATGAATTTACAGTATATTTAAAAGTAACTTTCATTTCCCCCCCTGGACCCAGGGTATGGCAGCTGCATACCCCTGCCATACCCAATTGACGCCCCTGTGCGAGTGATGTAATTTTGTAGTTGAACCGGACCTTTCCGATGAAACGTTTGGTGGTCGGAGACAGTAAGGACAGGCCTTAAAGGACCAGGTCACCTCTGGGACAACCAGATCTTATTTTATTGTTGTGTGGGACACGATCAACACAATCCTGAATTATTTTTTGTGTTCAATCTGTGTTTTTAGATATGTTAGTATTTCAGCATGCTACATATGATGCATCATATGATGCATTTTGCATCATATGACCAGTTGTAGCATGCTGAAATCGGCTGAAATACTAAAATATCTAAAAACACAGATTGAACACAAAAAATAACTCAGGATTGTGTTGATCGTGTCCCACACAACAATAAAATAAGATCTGGTTGTCCCAGAGGTGACCTGGTCCTTTAAAGTTAAGGCATAAGAGCTGACAATCAAAATAGAGCCAAAACTCATGGAGGAGTGAAGGGTGCTGTTCAAAAGGCGACACCATGTATAATTCAGTAGACGATAGAAAGAAAGACATTTCCAGGATATCAAGAATATAGAGCACACTTCCTGGCTCCTTTTCCAGGCAATAAATAATCCACAGTATATACTGTATATCATATCATATCATCTACACAGGTTGAAAGCCTAATATCGTGTTATGTCATAATTCACCCTTGTAGGCTGCAGATACAAAGGTTTAATGAATCAAGGATCAACATGTTACCTGAACAGCATTCTCCAGGGTCTGTTCATGACCAAAGACTTCAGAGAGGCTGTAAAAAGGTTTGGCACAGATCATATGCAGATTTTAGTTTCATTATAATGTAACTGAATTGATCATGTCTACCAATTTGCCACTTCTGGTTTTGGTGAACAATAATTTGACAGCAGATTGCTTATACCCAGTATATGGTTTCTTCCCTTAGACACTGTCGTGAAAATCCCAAGACTGAGAATATTGATGCTCAACTTAATGCACTGTTTGAAGACTTAGAGAAACATCAGTCTTCCACATGTAAAATCACAAAGAAAATGGGAATTAAAGACGGTGAGAGACACAATATTATAAAAGCAAATAGTAGTCTAATACACGTTAATAAGCTAAAGGCAACAATAAACATGTTTTGTTTTACCACAATACTTACAGTGTATGCACAGCGTGATGCCGCTGAGTATTTGGAGAAGATCCTGAACATGACCAGTCCTGAGGCATCAAAGGTAAGCTTCTAATGTTAATCACCGACATACTGTACTATCTCCTCCATGATTGTTGATGTTTTAGATATTTTATTTTTGGTGATGCACTGATCGTTTGGCACTTTTAATTTCGTTGTACTTGTGTCAATGACAATAAAGATCTATTCTATTCTATATTCTATTCTATGAACAGAATACATATTCATGAACTTTTACCTACACTTGTCTTCAGATGTTTTGTGGACAGTTAAGACACAGGCGGGCCTACAGGTCACAACCATGTGTCATTTAAAACAAATGAAAATATGTCAAAGTCATTTATCTGTTTCTGTTCTTTTGTGTCTTCAGATTTTTCATGGACAATTAAGATACACGACCACATGCCTTGCATGTCACCACCATACTGATGTAGTCAATCCATTCTGGAATCAGCCTCTTGACATTGATACAGATAGTGAAGTCTATAGTGTGGTAATGGAAATTCTCTGATTTTGTATATTTTTACGTTTTGCACACTACCGTATGTTTCATGTTTTGAACCCAACAGTACTACAGTTTCTTTCAGGGATCACTGATCCTCATTTATTTTACAGATGGGTGGTATCGAGCAATTTTTCAGAACTACACATTTTAATGGAGATAACCAGAGGTATTGTGACATCTGTGATGACAAAAAAGATGCTACTCTTGTAAGTTATGAACAAACATGTTTCTATAAATGTCACAGACTTTGTTGTTTCACTATATATCATCATGGTATTTTACAGAAATCACCTAACACTTGTGCTGACCTACGAGGTTATTCTTGGTTTACAAAGAAAGACTATTATTATTATTATTATTATTATCACTGCTGTCATCATTATTATGGTTTTATTATGATTATATACTATTTGTCAATCCACCAGGAAAGTGCGATAAACCATTATCCAGAGATTCTGACTCTGCTGCTCAAGCGATTTGAGTTTAACTTCGATCTCATGGACTATATTAAAATCAATCACTCTGTAGATGTTCCTACCACGCTGAAGATGTCAGAGGTATGTTTATATAACCTGCTCTGTTAAAATATGTTATTTTGCTGAAATTCATTTGTAATGCCATTCGTGCCTAAATTCTAAATAAATATAGCAATATACTTATATCTGAAATAGTTAGAAAATTAAGACACTATAATTTTGACATGTTATTAAATCATAGTTTTCTCACATCATTTATTTCATAATATCTTCCTAAATAACACTTTTCCAGGTGTCTCTTTTTATATTGTAATTTCATGGCAACACTTTTCATTTAATAATTGAGTACCTGAGACGAATAACAGTCTAAGTCCGTATTTTAAAATTTTGGATAAAGACATTTGTTTGATTTACCAGACTGTAAACCACAAACTAGAAGTTTTTAATTTCTTAAAGTCTCAATGTACTCCCCCCTCATTTTGTTGAGTTAGATTTTTTTAATTAACTCATATATATTAGGAATTATAAGACATCATTCTTATGGAAAGTGGAAAAACAGTATATCTCCTGCAGTTTGTGGAACAACAGTCTAAGTCCGTACAAGCAATATTCAGCAGACAAAGGGAGCAGATAACATTAAAACCGACAATTAAACAAAATGAGGTGGGATTGCATTAACAATTTAACAGATTAAAAATGACTAGTTTGTAGTTTACAGTCTGGTAAATCCAAAAATATATATATAAAAAAAAATATATATATATGGAGTTGTTATTTGTCTCAGGTACTCAATTGTGCTTTTTATTTGATTTGATGTGTTAGTCTGTTAGTCAACAGAAGGAAATATGCTAGGCGCATGTTCAACATAAACATTGTGAGAGGGTCAGACTCATCATATGTCGCCCCCCAAATATCTTTACTGACACTTTTTAATTAAAAAAGTGGAACATTTAAATAATAATAATCATCATAGTTGAACAGAATCTAAGAATCCTATCAGCAATGAACATAATTTGTGTTTTTAATGGCTCAATTGGTTTCAGTAGAGCAGGTTACACTTTCTCATAAAGCTTTTGGCAGCCATTAAGAAGAGGTCTGCTTATTATTTGCCTTCAACATCTTTGTTTTCTTCTACCTTCTGATCAGAAACAGACATATGAACTATATGGGGTCGTGGATCACGGTGGGTCTCTAAGGGGTGGCCATTACACTGCTAGAATCAAGTCCCAGGAAGATGACAGATGGTATTCTTTTAATGACAGCTTTGTCACAGAGGTAAGACAGATTGTTCTACAATTCTAATTAATTCTCTCTCTCTCTCTCTCTCTCTCTCTCTCTCTCTCTCTCTCTCTCTCTCTCTCTCTCTCTCTCTCTCTCTGTGTGTGTGTGTTTATTCAAGAATTGAACATGAACAGTACATCTTTTTTTAACAGCTGCATCACCAGCCATTCCAGGGGACCATGGAAAGGTATGTTTTTAATTAACTTTTGAATTCTTCTGTTTTTGCATGATTCACAATTGTGTTTTGCTCATATTTCATACATGATTCTTGCACTAGGTCCAGCAGCGCATATGTCCTGTTTTACAGGGGAAAGAAAGGTAAATGCTGTGTTTATTGATCATCATGAGTAGATCTGCTGTTTTAGGCCTTGCTACTAATCTTTATCTCTGTTTTCCTTGACAATTTCTAGAAGATACTCCTATTCTTCAAGGCCATGAAGTCACCCAGGATCCTTTGTCTGAGAAGCATGATGACAAACTCAGGGGAATGGGGATAAATGAGTTGTCTAAGGGTGATAGACCTGTTGTTTCCCCTCCGGATAGTGCCACGAACAAAGACATAGTTGAGAGTTTGAACACATTGACACTTGATAAAGACCATGAGGGTCAGGGTAGTCAGGGAGGTCCTAGCAGAGGACAGAAAGCACATCAAAACAAAGGAGATGACCAGGTGTGTTCTCAGGGAGGTCCTGAAGGCGGTGTACACAGAGTGCCTAAAACACCAAATAATGACCACCAACATGCTTTTCAGATTGTTAAAGCTGAGAGGGTAGACGTGGTAGGAGAGGACAAAGTGGGAACCCTTATGGATGACAAAAGAGAAAAAAATGGAGGAAGGGGCGTACAGGAAGAAAAGAGCCTTGATTTCAGACAGACAGACAAGGGAGGAAGGAGTGGACTGGGAGAGTGTGAAGAAGAGGGAGGGAAAAGTAATCCAAACTCAAAATCTGATGATAACACAGGGTTAAAGACAAATGCCTGTAAAAAAAGAAGTACAAGTTTATCAGAGGGGCAAATGACAAATGATTCAGTGCAAATCAAAAAAGGAAAAAAGGAACTATCACTTTAAAATAAAGCATTGACACAAGAGGTGCAAATAAAGGCAGAAGGTGACAGGGCAAGGCAAGACGGTTTATTAGGCAAGTCCAAGACAAAGCAAATAATGTAAATAAAAATGTATACTCTCAGAGGGAGTGACATGGGGAAAGAAGCTGCCAATACTATACAGTAGAAGGAACAGGAAACTAGAAGCCGTTCTCTTCCAAGAACAGGTCCCTGCTAGCTCAGGTACGGTAGGTTATTGTGGCCTCCTGGTTGTGCTGAAAATGGTGCCTGATGTAATTAATTGCCATGAACTGGAATGTCAAACAATGATAATTTGATACTTTTTAGGCCTGCCTATAGTCACCCCCTCCATGTGCCTTTTTTATGTTTTATGTCATCTGAGTTTTGATATTTTAGATGACAGCTTTGATTACAAGAAGAAAACATGAATGGCAATGTGCCACAGTGAGGTTTAATACATCTCAAGTAGACTACTTTTATTGTGGCGTTAACGGTCTCCTTTAAAATTAAAATACATGTGTATTATTGCTTTTGGTATAAGCCATACATGATCACAGCATTCAGAGTTTTTGTTGTACTTTAAATATTGTGAAATTACACTGTTCTACTTGTCAAATAAATAAATGAGGAAATAAAAAGTATGCAATAAATCAAGAGCTGCAGTATGCATGTTATTGATGTTATGTTTTGGATCCATCACTGTGATGGTGTATTGGCATGCATTAATTGGTTTATTGATGAAGACATTTCTTTGGAGAGTATAGGGGAGACTGGGGTCAAAAGTAACAGGGCCAAATGTAATGCATTCAATAATTCTAATCAGAAACAAGCTAGAGGAATGAGACTTCTGCACATGCTATAGTACTTCATCTCTCTGCCTATGGAAGGGTGGAATTATAATTTCATCTCAGCAGAAGTTATAAAACAAAAACAGGTGAGGTGTAAAAGTACATTTTTGAATGTACAGTATTTTCCTTCTGTCTAAAGTTTAGATGACAGCAAATCTAAATTGAATTGTATCTTTATGTTGTTGGTCACAAATTAACATTAGCATCTTAATCTAAGGTGTTTCTAGCTAGGGGTTTTAAAAGAATCCAGACCGGGATCAATTGTAACACAGTAACCATGGGCAATTGTAACTATTGTGTTATAATGTATGTAGATTTTGAGTTCAGCCTATTCACAATGGTGGGCCTTGCTGCATTTGTAGGCCTGTATACTGGTGCCACGTGGGCCTGACTGACATGACCGTATGGTTCTATGTGTTTGTGTGTGCCTGCTGAACTGGCATTTCTGTAACCTCAAAAGACTCATTATTGGACCTAAATCATTCCCTTTGGAAGATTAGCTGGCACATAGTAGGCTACTTTTGCAAGCAACATGTTCCATTTTTCCTTTCCTTAAAACTCATATTTACTAGTAATTCGATAAAAACGTATTATTGTTGAAAAATATTACGGTATTAATTGTTATCTTTGTTAAAACAGTTGTCGAGGTGTGAACTTGGGGGGGTGCGAGACCCTGGCTCAAAAAAGATATGGGTCGTCGGGGGCGCGCGACCCAAGACCACGGCAACACTGAGCGGTAAACTTATTAGAACTAGGCAGAACGATCTTGCAGACAGACTGACCATGTAGGTCTACGACTCTGCAGCATAGCCTGTTGTCCATTTCAAGTGAAATCCAAAAATCATAACATTTGCAGATAGGAGGTTTTGCGCTTTGGCCATCAACACTAACAATAATATTTAGAGAATTTAAAGTCACCTTGAGCTGAAACAAGGCTCCTCCGTGGCCTACCACTAGGTGGAGCCATGATATAGATGACGAAAGTAACTTTAGTCAGTGTTTGACTAAAGTTACTTTTATTCATACAATTAAGTAACATTAAACGGGCAAACATTGGAGAAAATAACATGTCACCTCCATCTCAGCAGGTTAAATCTAATCATATTATTATTATATGTATATTTCGTTAAAGGACTGTCACTTGCAGTAAATGCCAGATTTTCAAGTGAAAAACAACTTGTATCCAGTGTTCAGTGTTTATTACATTTTTACTAAATGATGAAGAAATGTGCATGTGAAGAGTCCAATAAATTGAATAATATTGTATAATATACAGTGCTAACAACATGCAACTGCCTGAAGCACAAGGGCTGTATATCTTCCAAAATGCCCAAAATGTCTTCATCAAATAACCAACTAGAAGCAGTGCTCTTCCAAGCAAAGGTCTCCGTGAGGTCAGGTGGGTTATTGTGGCCTCCTGCCTTATGGACAGCTCAAAAACCAAGACCAAACCTGCCTACCGATAATGCATTGCCACAGGTAGGCCGGTTTCTGAACAGCCCTCCTCTGAGATACAGATCGAGTAGACAGATATGGTGCATTTTTATAATAAGCATTTTGCGTAACAATTATATGAACATCAAATTTGAAAATGGGCGATACAATTATCTTGTGTTAAGAATTGGATTTGAGGCCATTTGCAGTATTATGACAATTGCTCTTAATCGGCGTAATACATTTTGACATACTAGGCATCCACCAGACAGTGATATGTTAGCTAATGTCCTTATTTAGTACAGTGTCTCATTTTAATTAGACCACAGTCATCAGATATATGCATATGTATTTGGCAGCAAGCCAGTGGCACATTTTGCAGCTCAGGAGAATCTTTCCTAAAAACACAATAGCATAAGAACCAGAAACCACCAGAGAGAGTACTGTGGTGGAATTCAGATCAATCAATAATCATGAGAAAATGAGGAGACAAGACAATTATATTAGGTGGTGGTGTGGTCAAGTTTATGTAACATGATATATCATGGACAGAAGTACAATTAACAATCTGGGCAGTACAGTGGTAAGGTAGTTGGACAGGTAGAATGGACAGACACTAGAGTTATACATGTGGCTTCAAGGCCTCTGGAACGAGCTGTACACGATAGGCTTTACCAAAACAATAGCTACTCGGTCCTATAGACATCTAGACTCTTACAAGCTTTACAGTATCAATGATGTGTCATTAGGCTAGATATTAATATAATCAATGAACACTTGATCTACTCTATAACGTCACACATAATCAATCATGATAATCTCTAATCTACAACAGTACAAATACTGGTGCGACTCCCCCATGTATTTAATTCCCCAGATTTTTTTGATACTGTGATAATCAATGGACACTAAAGCACATAGGCCTACAGTACATGACTCACATACAATAAACTCCTCAATAGTAATTGATCTCTGAACATATAGTTAAGCTGGTGCAAATGGACCCTGGGTCTATTTGCACTAAGTTAAATGGACATTGAGGATTTTACAATCTCTTCCACACAGGTATAGAGGTCTGTCTTGGGGCTACTCCACTGGAGCAGGTAGTGAAATAGCTCGAACTTTTAGCTTTCTGGCAATCAGTGGTGCGTTTCAGACATACAAAACAGAACTCCACCTCACAGCGTGGGCAGGTGATGTTCTTGCAAGCTTCTTTGTCATGCTCCACTCTGAGGCCACATGTAGGACAGGCCCTTATAGAGGGGCAACCTGTGACACCCTTGACTGATTCAAAGGTGATGTCAGCGCAGGTCCTCAGTACCTCCAGTTCAGCGTTGAAGCAGCCGGCATTGCCACATTGGTCCGATTTGGGCATTGGACCTTTCCATTCCTTCATGCACTGCCAGCAGAAATAGAAGGTACTCTTTCTATCAGCTGAGCACGTGGTACAGATCACACTGAGATCAGAGAGGGTCCTTCTAATGACCGAAGAGCTGCAGCCAGGGCACTGTAATACATGATGTTTTGGAGAGAAATTAGCACAGAGAGGGACGTAGTATTTAGGACCATGGACTGAGAGAGTGCATGGACAAGAGGAGACATAACAGAACTGTATATACTGTATATGTGTACTTAAAAAATAACGGTACCTTCAAGAGATTTCATTTTTCACTCACTTGTTTGATGTCAGAGCAATCGCCAAGAGCAAGACGGGACAATTTCTCTTCAAATTCCGCCTTTTCTTCAGGGGTAAGAAGGGCCATCTTACGCACCTCTGTGTATGGCCACTCTGTATCACACTTTTTATTAGTGTCCTTCCTTTCTACAGGACAGGTGAATTTGCAGTGACCCTTTAATTATGAAAAGGAAAGGAAATTAATTAAAGACTAATACATTTTAAGAGAGCACAATGGACTCCAGTTGCAAAGACTTTAATGGGTAGCAGGAAAGGTCGACCTAAAACAAAGTCGACCTCATTCGCATGTCCCAACGGGTCTGTGGCCTTAAGCTAGATGCAGAATAGACCAACATCAAATCTTTGCTTCTGGGGGTCCCTGGAACAAAATATAATATAAATATATAAAATATAAATAATGTTCTTGTTGTTTGTTATAATATTGTTTGTACTATTAACGTGTATAGGTGTAGGCTAATATTTAAGATTTAACAAGTTGAACTGTAAAAGGAAAAGAAAATTTATTATTATTAAATGGTCGTTAAGTTCCATGTAATTTAGAAATGACCCCGACGTCTGCGTTTTGTGAATGTAGCCCGTCTGAATTCAATGAATTAATTAATTTGGTGATAAAAGGAAAGATTAGCAATGTCTTTCATAACAATGTTATAACACAATATCCAATATCACCAAGGATACAATAAAATCCTAATACTTCAGCTTATACATCCACTGCCTTATTTCCATTGTGGTTCTACTAAAATTAATGTTTATCACATTCCCCAGACCAGACCCCATATTATGGCTTTATAATGGGGATTAGCCTATAGACCGGTTGTTCTTGTTGCATATTCCCTTATACCTCTTTTAGTCTCTTTTTATTTTATTTTATCCTGACTATATCTACTGCAAGCATAGTACTGTGTTCTATCTGTCATTCAATGTTATATGAGATACTTCAATGGTTTCCTGTGTAAATAAGCCAAGTGCTTTTGGATCTCCTTTTAGTTGACCTTAATTGTACCAGTGAACTATATATAGGCTACTGTCGGAAAATTGTACCTTTTTCTATACAAACTTCTAATAACGTCTTCAATCAATCAATCAATCATTCAATCAATCAATCAATCAATCAATCAATCAATCAATCAATCAATCAATCAATCAATCAAACCCCTGTTGGAACAATCGCGTAATTAGTGCATGCGTTCATAGGCCTAATATGCGTCTGGAAAGCTGCGATTAGGCTATTTTTTCCCCGTTGTAGTTTAATATAGGTCTACTGGAAACTTAAATCTATATCGACCACGCTACTCTGTGATTTTTACAGACATTCAAACAACCAGAGGTCCCTTCATGCCTAGCCTACTAGTCCCCCTCCCATAAAGTCAGTAGCCTAGCCTCTCTTTTCAATTTAGCTTAAAACAAATGCATAGCCTAGTGTGGGAATAAACATAGGCCTACCTGTGATAACAAATGGCGACACCAAGTTGTGAGAGACATCGGCGTGACAGCATGACCACAGGACATAGCTGCCCGTGCAGACTGGTATTCATTATCCACGACTGACACATGTGAAGAGAAAAGTTCGAGGAATTAGTTTACAAAATCCGCCAAAATGTTTCAATCTCTGTCCTAAAAGTCAGACCGCTTTTCGTGTAGGCTATAGTGCCGAGTGCCGACCAATGTCCACAGTCAAATCTTGTAGTCTACCCGTTTAAGGTCAAGGTTTATTAGCATGTCCCAAACTGTGCAATTCATAAAAACTCTAAAGGCTAGGCCTATAGATAGGCCTACACACTAAACACACACAAACAAAAAACAAGACAGACATGGTCATTGGTCACAGCAATAGGAATATAGGCCTAGATATCATATAGGCCTACATTTAAATCGTAATTGTCCGCATTAACATTCAATTCAAGTAGGCAAATACGTCTGTGTCTAGATACTTACAATCTAATTCGTCTGGTCCATTGACAAATTTCAGAGAGGTATCCCAGCGGGAATACATCTTCTCCATTACGCGTCAGATTATTCTCCTTCCTACTAAATCTGCGCATGAAAAAGTCAGTATGCAAGTCACGACTGTCTGATAGCCTACAGTGGCAGAGTAATTTTCTCTTTCGTTATCTTCTCGGCCATAGAGTTATTATAAGGTCTCGGCTCTTCCCGTAAATCAATGGTTCTCAACCTGTGGCTTGGGACCCACAGGGTGTTCCCGCGTGATTATGGGTGGTCCCTAGATGACGGTTAACTAATTTAAGTGACAATTTAAGGACTTTTGAGGCAATAGGTTACCAAAGGTTAGGCTAATTAAATGGAGAAAAAAAGTTGGGTGAAAATATATTCTTAAAGGATTTGATTTATATGAATTAGGCCTACATATGATTTATACAATTTTTTACATCTAAACTTACTTCTGAATTAAAAAGAAAACTAAATGTATACTCTGAAGAAACAACTTCTCTCATATGGTGCTGCAACACATGGCAGAAAAGAAATTCATTTTGACTCACTGGAAAAAGGAGGAGGCTCCTGCATTTAATCATTGGCTCAATGAGTAGGCCAATGTGTAAATTACCATTTTATCATTTTTTTTGAAAGCATTAAAGAAAACAAAGTCTTGAAGCTGATGAAGATATACTTTTTGTTGATAAATGGATTAAACAATATTGCTGCCAGATGTGTCCCAACCATAACATGTCAACTTGATCAGTCCTTCTAAATCAAAACTAAATAAAAAAATATTGTTTAAATTGTGTAATGTTAATAGCATTAAGAGAACTCTGTGCAACATCGACAAGTTAAATATGGCTTTACTGTTACTGTTCTGAGGCGTCTTACTAGTTATTATTGTCTAGGAACACTCTAAATGAAACTTGCATGCCTGAACTCTGTGTTCATCTTTTATTTAAACATCAAACAATGTTGATCCTAACTTTCCATTCCATTTTAACAATGTACCATTGATTTCACTAAACAATTATACGCCCCTCTGATCTCCACAGCACCACTACCTACATGGCACATCCTGTTGGACAGACTCCAGGACCTGATAACTGTTGGGATGAAGATAGACAATTGGGTTTGTTATCATGTTTTAACATTTCACTTTCACTCTCTCTCCTGCCATATATAAAGAAGCCACCTGACTTAGGGGAAAGCATCATGCCATAATCTTTATGGGCTTTAATTATTTACCAGAATGTATGGTTATGTTTTATGGTGGAAAGTAAGCCTTTATTCGTCTGTAGGTTATCTCAGGAATATTCCATTGTGTAATATGATTTACTGCCTTTTTAATCCTTTGTTTGTTTGATTTATTGAAGACTCATTAGACGTTAATAATGCTTAGGAAAGGTAAATGGAGGTGTGATCATGTGTCCTTGAGGTGGGAACACAACCAATCACAGAACATGTGAATGGTAGGATTGTTAATGTACACTACATTATGTGTTCATTCTCTTATGTATTATCCCTTTGTATTATTATTATTATGATTATTTGTGATAATATATAGGAGGATTGAGTTAAATAGAGCTTGATCGCCTTACCTTTTTAAAATTTTCATTTACGCATCAAACAAGGTTGATCCTAACTTTCCATTCCATTTCAACAATGTACCACTGATTACTCTAATCAGTTACCCTCTCTAATCTCCACAGCAACATTACATATATGTGGCACTCTAGCTAATCGTCAAATAAAAGGGAACGCCCACTCTGTTTTGTTCCTTTTCATCTGATAGCTATCATAGTCTGTCTTGAGAGATATGTGGTGCTTCATGTTGAACTGCCATTTACAAGAAGCCACATGATTATTATTATTAGGGGAAAGCAGCATAATCTTTATGGGCTTTAATTATTTACCGGAATGTTTGGTTAACCTGTCATCTTTAGCTCAATAACCCACACCTCCCATGTCTCTTGGTACTAGACCTATGTCCAGACTTCTTCACGGAGACTGTCAGTATCCACCCAAAGGCCAGGTTATGACAATACCTGAGAGAGATAATAGACCTATAGCAGCTTATACTGAAATGTTATTTCACTGTCAGACCACCTGGGTTCTATAAAGTCGCTGTAAATATAAAACACATTAATGAATGAAACACAGTTAAACAGGTTATCACTGTTTGGATTAATGTCCTTAATATTGATGACATTGGGACAGGGATCTCCATATATGGGCATAAAACATGTTAGGTTTTAACATATTATGTTAATTAGTAAAGCCAAGCAGGGCCATGGCGAGTTAGGGCCGAGGTTTGATGCCTGGGGATCTCCGTATATGGGCATAAGGGGGTACCCTAACAGGGCATCATCTGGGAATGCTCATACTGAATGGACATTTTATTTATTTCATCCTTTATTAATATATATCTATTCCATATACATATGGACTTAATATTAACGTTTTCAGCCTGGGATTGATGAGTCTGACATCAGAAATCTCCATATCTCTATCTTTGGGTGGTCCCTAGATGACGGTTAACTAATTTAAGTGACAATTTAAGGACTTTTGAGGCATTTTTAATAGGTTACCAAAATGTAGGCTAATTAAATGGAGATTTTTTTTTGGGTGAAAATATATTCTTAAACATATGATTTGTACAATTGGCCTGTTTCCTTTTTTACATCTAAACTTACTTCTGCCGCCTTGTCTCAGACAAAGATTCACAACTTCAAACAATATTTTTTGTTAAAAGCATTAAAGAAAATTAAATTTATACTCTGAAGAAACAACTTCTCTCATATGGTGCTGCAACACATGGCAGAAAAGAAATTCATTTTGACTCACTGGAAAAAGGAGGAGGCTCCTGCATTTAATCATTGGCTCAATGAATAGTAGGCCAATGTGTAAATTACGTAACATTTTATCATTTGTTTTAAATATTTGAAAGCATTAAAGAAAACAAAGTCTTGAAGCTGCTGAAGATATACTTTTTGTTGATAAATGGATTAAACAATATTGCTGTCAGATGTGTCCCAACCATAACATGTCAACTTGATCTGTCCTTCTAAATCAAAACTAAATAAAAAAATATTGTTTAAATTGTGTAATGTTATTAGCATTAAGAGAACTCTGAGCAACATCGACAAGGTCAATTGTATATATGGCTGTTACTGTTACTGTACTGAGGCGTGATTATGGATCCCACTGGGAAAGATGGATGGAAACGGCATAGAGCGCTCGTTTTCAGTTATTGTCCACGACGCGCGAGTTACGAAGCCGTGGTGAATGCAATCGTTATATTTATGCCCAGGCCGCAAGGCCTGGGCAAGCGCACGATAAACGCCATGATAATTGGGTTTTGGTGCACCTCGTGCGGTCCAAGTGACTACAACGGAGCGCTCCCTACGTCCGGTTCAGCCAATCACAAGCTTCAAAAATGAGTCCGGGGCGTGGTTATCCATCTTTCCCAGTGGGATCCATAATCACGCTGTACTGAGGCGTCTTACTAGTTATTATTGTCTACAGTGGCGGCTCCAGGGGGGGCTAGAGGGGGCTTTAGCCCCCCCTGATGAAGGCTTAGCACCCCCTAAGCCCCCCCCACCCCACAAACCCAATACTGATGAAAAATATTGAAGGAATAAATAAATAAAATGCATATGAATATGTGAAAGACAATTGACTGACTTCTATGTAAACCCTATAAAATCATACTTTTTATGATGGAAAGCATCTTTTCTGCCACACAAAAACCCTATCCGATCACCTACAGTCCTCAGATTTGGACAGTGTTGTACCCGAACGCGTTCAAAGAACGATCGTTCATGAACACGTTCATATTTTGGGCGAACGTGAACTGAACGTAATTGTTTTCGCTTGATGAACGATATTGTCGAACGCGGTCATTCTGACGCCCGTGAACGACGTTCGTCGGCGTTCGTCGGCCGTTCATGCGGCGGTCCGCGCCTCCGCGGTCGTCTGTCCTCTGCTCCTCTCGTCTCTCTTTTCATTCACATGCTCCAATAGTAGGCACTGCACGCAGCAACACGCAGCAGTGCCTACTGCATCTCGTGAACGTTCCGATATGCGGTGCTGTCTGCACTCTGCTGCTGCACTGTGAATCTCCTCCTCGTCTCGCAAGCCTGACTGACTATACTTTGTCCTATGTGTGTTGCACGGCGAAAATAGCTGATCTGCAAGCTCACAACGCGTCGCATCCACGAGACAACGTGAGCTTGTAGATCAGCTATTTTAACCAACGCGGAAACATGCTGTGCACGGTTTAGAAACGTCTGCCTTCTAGTGGGGTTCCTTGTACATGTAATTTTTTGTTTTCATTTCAAATGTGTGTTAAAGTTTCTTTCACTTCCAATTTGTAGATTATGGTTTATAGAACAATTTTGGTTAGAGTGTCAAGACAGTAGATTGAAGAAAAATATATGTTTTGCCCTATTTCCAAAATGACCAAAATCGGAATTGTGTTTTTTTGTCTTAGTTTTCCCACAACTGCTGTGTAATATATATATTTTTTTATTGCTATATCAAGTCAATACTGTGTGGGGAATCAATTGGAGTCAAATATTTGTTTTGAATATTATGATATTTCACACAATGAGACAATAACATGGTTATTACATTCAGCCCTTCACAATAAGGGTGCAGGAAGACTGGGAACTAGGCAGTGGGCACATAAATATTGTGGGCACCTCAATGTTAAGTTGGATGAAATTATTGCTATATGGGCTGAGTCAATAATTTTGACAAATAATAGCATGCAGCAACGTCTAAACATTTATATATATATAGACCTTTATATCTTTTTTTTCCCCTTTTTTTGAATAGCCAAAAGTATAAAAAAAAATATGGTTAAAAAAAGAACTAAAAAAGAACTATGTAGTTCATTTTGGGGAACCATGAACTTTAGTTCATAATGGGGAATTATGAACTAAAAATGAACTAGTTCATTTTTGAAGTTCTGAACTTGAACTTGAACTAGTTCGTTTTTAAAGTGAACTTTCCCAACACTGGATTTGGAGCTGGAAACTGCCAATGATCTGGTCTGTTCATGTATCCATAACCCAGGTGAGAGTGAATCTCGTTTGTTATATTAGTAGGGGAGAGTGGGGTAAACTGAGACACTTTTTACATTTGCTCCCCTCTAGGTGAACTAAAAGATAAATCAGTAAAAATGTACACATTTCCCAGTAATTTGGGATGTTTCATGGAAGTTATCAGAAAGTATTCAAGACAAAGGGCAGTGAAAATATGATTGTTTTAAAAAAAAGAAAGTGGTCTTATGTCTCACTTTACCCCAACACTGGGGTAAACTGACAGACCAGATAAATCAAGGGGGTAAAGTGATCCACTTACTTTTTTCTCTTTAAAACTACCATGAAAACACAAAAACCTGGTTAACCAGGTTAAACATGCACAATACAAAAATGTACATAGCAGAAATTATTTTAATAGTGTTTGTCCTGTCATTTCCAACCATGTGTCAAATAATATGACACATGAGCAGAAAGAAAAAAGAAAAACCCCTATAAGAATATTATAAAAGGGTTTACCAAACTTTCTCAGTTGTTCCTTATGTAATTTTTCCTGTAGAATATATTGTTGTATTGCATAATTAATTAGATAATTAGCATATTTGACTAAATCAGAGACTCTGGGGTCCTGGGTAAGTGTGGGAGACGTTCACCTCTTCATCCAGGACTTTGTGTCAGGTGAGTGGGTTTTACTGTGGGCAGTAGAACCCCTCAGGTGGAGGCTGGTAGCATTCTGGACACTGAAGTGGCTTCTGAGACTTCCCAGCACAACACATACGCATGCACAAACGCACACAGGCAGGTAGGCAGGCAGACAGACAGACAGACAGGCAGGCAGGCAATATACTTTGCAGAAATGGATTCTACTGTACTCCTCTGTGTTTGTCTGTGTTCAAAAATTGAAAAAAAAAAAAAAAAAAAATGGATTCTACAGGGAAGAATAAATAGGAATCAATTGAGAAAAGTTTGGAACACCCTTTAATCAGGTTTTTACAGCTTTCTCCCTGTCTATCATGTTGGGGTAATGTGTTATCTTTCTTTATTCTTTTCTTTTTTGAATGATTTTCTTTGTAGCATGATACTGTTGTTTTGCATCAGGATAAACATGAAAGTAGTTGTGACATTGCATTCCATGCCATGACAGTCATTTTAATCAGTGTTCAAGTTTCTTCCTCCGATGTTCCATTACTTAACTTGAATGGAATCACAATAATGTTCCAAGCCTTTCTCATCAGCAGAATACCTGTCCTTAATGAAAACCACAACTATTAGCTTCCTTGCCAAAAAGAAAACTAGTTTAGCTGGTAGAGTCTGATCTCCTCCTGTCCTCAAGTAACCTTCTCTTCAAAGCCAGCACTCTCTAGTCGGGCAACTGGCGGCCCGGGGGCCACATGCGGCCCCCACCTTCACTTAATGCGGCCCGCAGGTTAATACTGGAATTGATATATTATTGATTTCAGCTGTTACAATTCCAAACATGACCTGCTTTAATTCCTTCAGTCTATATTAGTAACTTAATGACTAGTATTAAAATGTGTTTTTTTATGTCCAATGTATTTATTTGTATTTAAGTTCATAAAGTTAACATGAGTATATAACTAAATGTGTTTGAAATGAATTCAAAGGATTCAATTCAAAAATAATAAAAAAGAATAATTCAGGACTCCAATTCAAAACGCATCGCAGCGCGATGCGTTTTCAGCTTGTAGATCTGCTATTTTTGCTTCTTTTGTATGAGATACTATACAAAGTAGGACGTAGCGATATGCAATGTGGCCCTCTGGAGTGAAGTTGGAAATATAGTGGCCCTCTCCATCATCAAAGTTGCCGACCCCAGCACTAATCTATACTGTCACTCTGAAAAGAATTGTGCTATATGTCACTAACGCTAAAGGTTACTGTGTTTTATTCATCTTATTTCAAATAACACAACACAACGCTAGAAAAAAAAAAGATTGTGTGTGGTGGGTCTTTGAAGGGAGAATAAGCAGGGAGAAATACATAGGAATCAATTGAGAAAAGTTTGGTAAACCCTTTAATCAGGTTTTTACAGTGTTCAAGTTTCTTCCTCCGATGTTCCATTACTTAACTAGAATGGAATCACAATAATGTTCCACGCCTTTCTCATCAACAGAATACCTGTCCTTAATGAAAACCACAACTATTACTTATCTTGCCAAAAAGAAAACTAGTTTAGCTGGTAGAGTCTGATCTCCTCCTGTCCTCAAGTAACCTTCTCTTCAAAGCCAGCAATCTCTAGTCGGGCAACTGGCGGCCCGGGGGCCACATGCGGCCCCCACCTTCACTTAATGCGGCCCGCAGGTTAATACTGGAATACCGATATATTATTGATTTCAGCTGTTACAATTCCAAACATGACCTGCTTTAATTCCTTATATTAGTAGCTTAATGACTAGTATTAAAATGTGTTTTTTATGTCCAATGTATTTATTTGTATTTAAGTTCATAAAGTTAACATGAGTATATAACTAAATGTGTTTGAAATGAATTCAAATGATTCAATTAAAAAATAATAAAAAAGAATAATTCAGGACTCTTTTGTATGAGATACTATACAAAGTAGGACGTAGCGATATGCAATGTGGCCCTCTGGAGTGAAGTTGGAAATATAGTGGCCCTCTCCATCATCAAAGTTGCCGACCCCAGCACTAGTCTATACTGTCACTCTGAAAAGAATTGTGCTATATGTCACTAACGCTAAAGGTTTGGTAAACCCTTTAATCAGGTTTTTACAGTGTTCAAGTTTCTTCCTCCGATGTTCCATTACTTAACTAGAATGGAATCACAATAATGTTCCACGCCTTTCTCATCAACAGAATACCTGTCCTTAATGAAAACCACAACTATTAGCTTCCTTGCCAAAAAGAAAACTAGTTTAGCTGGTTGAATCTGATCTCCTCCTGTCCTCAAGTAACCCTCTCTTCAAAGCCAGCAGTCTCTAGTCTATACTGTCACTCTGAAAATAATTGTGCTAAATGTCACTAACGCCAAAGGTTGTGTTTTATTCATCTTATTTCAAATAACACAACACAACGCTAGAAAAGCGTTTTCAAAGTTACAGCAGTCAGCAGTATGGAGACAGAGATGGTGTACTTGCCATTAACATATAAATAAATAAATACGATAAAAAAAAAGCAATGCTGTGGGTTTCTGGTGTCACCCAGGCAAAGACCTCCCCTATCGGTACTCCCAGGTCCATTTCTGGAACAGTTGTGCGTGTGTGTGTGTGTGTGTGTGTGTGTGTGTGTGTGTGTGTGTGTGTGTGTGTGTGTGTGTGTGTGTGTGTGTGTGTGTGTGTGTGTGTGTGTGTGCGCACACGTGCCTGCCTGCCTGCCTGCCTGTCTGTGTGCATTTGTGTGTGCGTGCGTGTGTGTTGTGCTGGGAAGTCTCAGAAGCCACTTCAGTGTCTAGAATGCTACCAGCCTCCACCTGAGGGGTTCTACTGCCCACAGTTAAATGAAGCGGTGAACAGAGGCTCTGAATTAGTCAAATATGCTAATTATCTCATTAATTATGCACAATACAACAATATACTTTGCAGATTCTACAGGGAAAAATACATAGGAATCAATTGAGAGAAGTTTGGTAAACCCTTTAATCAAGTTTGTACAGCTTTCTCCTGGTCTATCATGTTGGGGTAATGATGTGAGATAGTGTCTCACTTTACCCTGAAGCAATTGTCTCACTTTACCCCATAGCCACATTTTGGGATCAATTCAGGGTAATGTTTAGCTAGCATCTATCACATGGATTTATAAGTTGGTACTTCATCAACATGTATGATATAAAATGTTCTCCCCGATTCAATTTGCTGTGACACAACAGCTGATTATGTTGACAGCAAGAAAATGTACTTTTACATGCAAAACACATATTTTTGTGAAAAAAGCATGTTTTCAACAGCACTATCAGGTCCTCTCCTTCATGGCAAGGGGAGAATTCAAGGGTCTTGAAAATATAATGGTCACATGCACAAATGTGTTTCAATGCCTAGATCCAGGGGGTGTTTCAGTTTACTCCGCTCTCCCCTACTATTCATTATTGTTTGTTGCCAAAATGAATTTGCCTCCGCTCTAAAAAAGCCAGCTCCCCCATAGCCCCCCCAGTCACAATTCTCTGGAGCCGCCACTGATTGTCTATACAGGAACACTTAGTTAAATGAAACTTGCATGCCTGAACTCTGTGTTCATCTTTTATTTACGCATCAAACTATGTTGATCCTAACTTTCCATTTCATTTTAACAATGTACCATTGATTTCGCTAAACAATTATACGCCCCTCTGATCTCCACAGCACCACTACCTACATGGCACATCCTGTTGGACAGACTCCTGGACCTGATAACTGTTGGGATGAAGATAGACAATTGGGTTTGTTATCATGTTTTAACATTTCACTTTCTCTCTCTCTCCTGCCATTTACAAGAAGCCACCTGACTTAGGGGAAGCAGCATGCCATAATCTTTATGGGCTTTAATTATTTACCAGAATGTATGGTTATGTTTTATGGTGGAAAGTAAGCCTTTATTCGTCTGTAGGTTATCTCAGGAATATTCCATTGTGTAATATGATTTACTGTCTTTTTAATCCTTTGTTTGTTTGATTTATTGAAGACTCATTAGACGTTAATAATGCTTAGGAAAGGTAAATGGAGGTGTGATCATGTGTCCTTGAGGTGGGAACACAACCAATCACAGAACATGTGAATGGTAGGATTGTTAATGTACACTACATTATGTGTTCATTCTCTTATGTATTATCCCTTTGTATTATTATTATTATGATTATTTGTGATAATATATAGGAGGATTGAGTTAAATAGAGCTTGATCGCCTTACCTTTTTAAAATTTTCATTTACGCATCAAACAAGGTTGATCCTAACTTTCCATTCCATTTCAACAATGTACCACTGATTACTCTAATCAGTTACCCTCTCTAATCTCCACAGCAACATTACATATATGTGGCACTCTAGCTAATCGTCAAATAAAAGGGAACGCCCACTCTGTTTTGTTCCTTTTCATCTGATAGCTATCATAGTCTGTCTTGAGAGATATGTGGTGCTTCATGTTGAACTGCCATTTACAAGAAGCCACATGATTATTATTATTAGGGGAAAGCAGCATAATCTTTATGGGCTTTAATTATTTACCGGAATGTTTGGTTTGAACCCAGATCAACCTTTCATCTTTAGCTCAATAACCCACACCTCCCATGTCTCTTGGTACTAGACCTATGTCCAGACTTCTTCACGGAGACTGTCAGTATCCACCCAAAGGCCAGGTTATGACAATACCTGAGAGAGATTATAATAGACCTATAGCAGCTTATACTGAAATGTTATTTCACTGTCAGACCACCTGGGTTCTATAAAGTCGCTGTAAATATAAAACACATTAATGAATGAAACACAGTTAAACAGGTTATCACTGTTTGGATTAATGTCCTTAATATTGATGACATTGGGACAGGGATCTCCATATATGGGCATAAAACATGTTAGGTTTTAACATATTATGTTAATTAGTAAAGCCAAGCAGGGCCATGGCGAGTTAGGGCCGAGGTTTGATGCCTGGGGATCTCCGTATATGGGCATAAGGGGGTACCCTAACAGGGCATCATCTGGGAATGCTCATACTGAATGGACATTTTATTTATTTCATCCTTTATTAATATATATCTATTCCATATACATATGGACTTAATATTAACGTTTTCAGCCTGGGATTGATGAGTCTGACATCAGAAATCTCCATATCTCTATCTTTGGGTGGTCCCTAGATGACGGTTAACTAATTTAAGTGACAATTTAAGGACTTTTGAGGCATTTTTAATAGGTTACCAAAATGTAGGCTAATTAAATGGAGATTTTTTTTGGGGTGAAAATATATTCTTAAACATATGATTTGTACAATTGGCCTGTTTCCTTTTTTACATCTAAACTTACTTCTGCCGCCTTGTCTCAGACAAAGATTCACAACTTCAAACAATATTTTTTGTTAAAAGCATTAAAGAAAATTAAATTTATACTCTGAAGAAACAACTTCTCTCATATGGTGCTGCAACACATGGCAGAAAAGAAATTCATTTTGACTCACTGGAAAAAGGAGGAGGCTCCTGCATTTAATCATTGGCTCAATGAATAGTAGGCCAATGTGTAAATTACGTAACATTTTATCATTTGTTTTAAATATTTGAAAGCATTAAAGAAAACAAAGTCTTGAAGCTGCTGAAGATATACTTTTTGTTGATAAATGGATTAAACAATATTGCTGTCAGATGTGTCCCAACCATAACATGTCAACTTGATCTGTCCTTCTAAATCAAAACTAAATAAAAAAATATTGTTTAAATTGTGTAATGTTATTAGCATTAAGAGAACTCTGAGCAACATCGACAAGGTCAATTGTATATATGGCTGTTACTGTTACTGTACTGAGGCGTGATTATGGATCCCACTGGGAAAGATGGATGGAAACGGCATAGAGCGCTCGTTTTCAGTTATTGTCCACGACGCGCGAGTTACGAAGCCGTGGTGAATGCAATCGTTATATTTATGCCCAGGCCGCAAGGCCTGGGCAAGCGCACGATAAACGCCATGATAATTGGGTTTTGGTGCACCTCGTGCGGTCCAAGTGACTACAACGGAGCGCTCCCTACGTCCGGTTCAGCCAATCACAAGCTTCAAAAATGAGTCCGGGGCGTGGTTGTCCATCTTTCCCAGTGGGATCCATAATCACGCTGTACTGAGGCGTCTTACTAGTTATTATTGTCTACAGTGGCGGCTCCAGGGGGGGCTAGAGGGGGCTTTAGCCCCCCCTGATGAAGGCTTAGCACCCCCTAAGCCCCCCCCACCCCACAAACCCAATACTGATGAAAAATATTGAAGGAATAAATAAATAAAATGCATATGAATATGTGAAAGACAATTGACTGACTTCTATGTAAACCCTATAAAATCATACTTTTTATGATGGAAAGCATCTTTTCTGCCACACAAAAACCCTATCCGATCACCTACAGTCCTCAGATTTGGACAGTGTTGTACCCGAACGCGTTCAAAGAACGATCGTTCATGAACACGTTCATATTTTGGGCGAACGTGAACTGAACGTAATTGTTTTCGCTTGATGAACGATATTGTCGAACGCGGTCATTCTGACGCCCGTGAACGACGTTCGTCGGCGTTCGTCGGCCGTTCATGCGGCGGTCCGCGCCTCCGCGGTCGTCTGTCCTCTGCTCCTCTCGTCTCTCTTTTCATTCACATGCTCCAATAGTAGGCACTGCACGCAGCAGCACGCAGCAGTGCCTACTGCATCTCGTGAACGTTCCGATATGCGGTGCTGTCTGCACTCTGCTGCTGCACTGTGAATCTCCTCCTCGTCTCGCAAGCCTGACTGACTATACTTTGTCCTATGTGTGTTGCACGGCGAAAATAGCTGATCTGCAAGCTCACAACGCGTCGCATCCACGAGACAACGTGAGCTTGTAGATCAGCTATTTTAACCAACGCGGAAACATGCTGTGCACGGTTTAGAAACGTCTGCCTTCTAGTGGGGTTCCTTGTACATGTAATTTTTTGTTTTCATTTCAAATGTGTGTTAAAGTTTCTTTCACTTCCAATTTGTAGATTATGGTTTATAGAACAATTTTGGTTAGAGTGTCAAGACAGTAGATTGAAGAAAAATATATGTTTTGCCCTATTTCCAAAATGACCAAAATCGGAATTGTGTTTTTTGAACAATGTCTTAGTTTTCCCACAACTGCTGTGTAATATATATATTTTTTTATTGCTATATCAAGTCAATACTGTGTGGGGAATCAATTGGAGTCAAATATTTGTTTTGAATATTATGATATTTCACACAATGAGACAATAACATGGTTATTACATTCAGCCCTTCACAATAAGGGTGCAGGAAGACTGGGAACTAGGCAGTGGGCACATAAATATTGTGGGCACCTCAATGTTAAGTTGGATGAAATTATTGCTATATGGGCTGAGTCAATAATTTTGACAAATAATAGCATGCAGCAACGTCTAAACATTTATATATATATAGACCTTTATATCTTTTTTTTCCCCTTTTTTTGAATAGCCAAAAGTATAAAAAAAATATGGTTAAAAAAAGAACTAAAAAAGAACTATGTAGTTCATTTTGGGGAACCATGAACTTTAGTTCATAATGGGGAATTATGAACTAAAAATGAACTAGTTCATTTTTGAAGTTCTGAACTTGAACTTGAACTAGTTCGTTTTTAAAGTGAACTTTCCCAACACTGGATTTGGAGCTGGAAACTGCCAATGATCTGGTCTGTTCATGTATCCATAACCCAGGTGAGAGTGAATCTCGTTTGTTATATTAGTAGGGGAGAGTGGGGTAAACTGAGACACTTTTTACATTTGCTCCCCTCTAGGTGAACTAAAAGATAAATCAGTAAAAATGTACACATTTCCCAGTAATTTGGGATGTTTCATGGAAGTTATCAGAAAGTATTCAAGACAAAGGGCAGTGAAAATATGATTGTTTAAAAAAAAAAAAGTGGTCTTATGTCTCACTTTACCCCAACACTGGGGTAAACTGACAGACCAGATAAATCAAGGGGGTAAAGTGATCCACTTACTTTTTTCTCTTTAAAACTACCATGAAAACACAAAAACCTGGTTAACCAGGTTAAACATGCACAATACAAAAATGTACATAGCAGAAATTATTTTAATAGTGTTTGTCCTGTCATTTCCAACCATGTGTCAAATAATATGACACATGAGCAGAAAGAAAAAAGAAAAACCCCTATAAGAATATTATAAAAGGGTTTACCAAACTTTCTCAGTTGTTCCTTATGTAATTTTTCCTGTAGAATATATTGTTGTATTGCATAATTAATTAGATAATTAGCATATTTGACTAAATCAGAGACTCTGGGGTCCTGGGTAAGTGTGGGAGACGTTCACCTCTTCATCCAGGACTTTGTGTCAGGTGAGTGGGTTTTACTGTGGGCAGTAGAACCCCTCAGGTGGAGGCTGGTAGCATTCTGGACACTGAAGTGGCTTCTGAGACTTCCCAGCACAACACATACGCATGCACAAACGCACACAGGCAGGTAGGCAGGCAGACAGACAGGCAGGCAGGCAATATACTTTGCAGAAATGGATTCTACTGTACTCCTCTGTGTTTGTCTGTGTTCAAAAATTGGAAAAAAAAAAAAAAAAAAAAAGTAAAGAAAGAAATGGATTCTACAGGGAAGAATAAATAGGAATCAATTGAGAAAAGTTTGGAACACCCTTTAATCAGGTTTTTACAGCTTTCTCCCTGTCTATCATGTTGGGGTAATGTGTTATCTTTCTTTATTCTTTTCTTTTTTGAATGATTTTCTTTGTAGCATGATACTGTTGTTTTGCATCAGGATAAACATGAAAGTAGTTGTGACATTGCATTCCATGCCATGACAGTCATTTTAATCAGTGTTCAAGTTTCTTCCTCCGATGTTCCATTACTTAACTAGAATGGAATCACAATAATGTTCCAAGCCTTTCTCATCAACAGAATACCTGTCCTTAATGAAAACCACAACTATTAGCTTCCTTGCCAAAAAGAAAACTAGTTTAGCTGGTAGAGTCTGATCTCCTCCTGTCCTCAAGTAACCTTCTCTTCAAAGCCAGCACTCTCTAGTCGGGCAACTGGCGGCCCGGGGGCCACATGCGGCCCCCACCTTCACTTAATGCGGCCCGCAGGTTAATACTGGAATTGATATATTATTGATTTCAGCTGTTACAATTCCAAACATGACCTGCTTTAATTCCTTCAGTCTATATTAGTAACTTAATGACTAGTATTAAAATGTGTTTTTTTATGTCCAATGTATTTATTTGTATTTAAGTTCATAAAGTTAACATGAGTATATAACTAAATGTGTTTGAAATGAATTCAAAGGATTCAATTCAAAAATAATAAAAAATAATAATTCAGGACTCCAATTCAAAACGCATCGCAGCGCGATGCGTTTTCAGCTTGTAGATCTGCTATTTTTGCTTCTTTTGTATGAGATACTATACAAAGTAGGACGTAGCGATATGCAATGTGGCCCTCTGGAGTGAAGTTGGAAATATAGTGGCCCTCTCCATCATCAAAGTTGCCGACCCCAGCACTAATCTATACTGTCACTCTGAAAAGAATTGTGCTATATGTCACTAACGCTAAAGGTTACTGTGTTTTATTCATCTTATTTCAAATAACACAACACAACGCTAGAAAAAAAAAAGATTGTGTGTGGTGGGTCTTTGAAGGGAGAATAAGCAGGGAGAAATACATAGGAATCAATTGAGAAAAGTTTGGTAAACCCTTTAATCAGGTTTTTACAGTGTTCAAGTTTCTTCCTCCGATGTTCCATTACTTAACTAGAATGGAATCACAATAATGTTCCACGCCTTTCTCATCAACAGAATACCTGTCCTTAATGAAAACCACAACTATTACTTATCTTGCCAAAAAGAAAACTAGTTTAGCTGGTAGAGTCTGATCTCCTCCTGTCCTCAAGTAACCTTCTCTTCAAAGCCAGCAATCTCTAGTCGGGCAACTGGCGGCCCGGGGGCCACATGCGGCCCCCACCTTCACTTAATGCGGCCCGCAGGTTAATACTGGAATACCGATATATTATTGATTTCAGCTGTTACAATTCCAAACATGACCTGCTTTAATTCCTTATATTAGTAGCTTAATGACTAGTATTAAAATGTGTTTTTTATGTCCGATGTATTTATTTGTATTTAAGTTCATAAAGTTAACATGAGTATATAACTAAATGTGTTTGAAATGAATTCAAAGGATTCAATTAAAAAATAATAAAAAATAATAATTCAGGACTCTTTTGTATGAGATACTATACAAAGTAGGACGTAGCGATATGCAATGTGGCCCTCTGGAGTGAAGTTGGAAATATAGTGGCCCTCTCCATCATCAAAGTTGCCGACCCCAGCACTAGTCTATACTGTCACTCTGAAAAGAATTGTGCTATATGTCACTAACGCTAAAGGTTACTGTGTTTTATTCATCTTATTTCAAATAACACAACACAACGCTAGAAAAAAAAAGATTGTGTGTGGTGGGTCTTTGAAGGGAGAATAAGCAGGGAGAAATACATAGGAATCAATTGAGAAAAGTTTGGTAAACCCTTTAATCAGGTTTTTACAGTGTTCAAGTTTCTTCCTCCGATGTTCCATTACTTAACTAGAATGGAATCACAATAATGTTCCACGCCTTTCTCATCAACAGAATACCTGTCCTTAATGAAAACCACAACTATTAGCTTCCTTGCCAAAAAGAAAACTAGTTTAGCTGGTTGAATCTGATCTCCTCCTGTCCTCAAGTAACCCTCTCTTCAAAGCCAGCAGTCTCTAGTCTATACTGTCACTCTGAAAATAATTGTGCTAAATGTCACTAACGCCAAAGGTTGTGTTTTATTCATCTTATTTCAAATAACACAACACAACGCTAGAAAAGCGTTTTCAAAGTTACAGCAGTCAGCAGTATGGAGACAGAGATGGTGTACTTGCCATTAACATATAAATAAATAAATACGATAAAAAAAAAGCAATGCTGTGGGTTTCTGGTGTCACCCAGGCAAAGACCTCCCCTATCGGTACTCCCAGGTCCATTTCTGTAACAGTTGTGCGTGTGTGTGTGTGTGTGTGTGTGTGTGTGTGTGTGTGTGTGTGTGTGTGTGTGTGTGTGTGTGTGTGTGTGTGTGTGTGTGTGTGTGTGTGTGTGTGCGCGCACGTGCCTGCCTGCCTGCCTGCCTGTCTGTGTGCATTTGTGTGTGCGTGCGTGTGTGTTGTGCTGGGAAGTCTCAGAAGCCACTTCAGTGTCTAGAATGCTACCAGCCTCCACCTGAGGGGTTCTACTGCCCACAGTTAAATGAAGCGGTGAACAGAGGCTCTGAATTAGTCAAATATGCTAATTATCTCATTAATTATGCACAATACAACAATATACTTTGCAGATTCTACAGGGAAAAATACATAGGAATCAATTGAGAGAAGTTTGGTAAACCCTTTAATCAAGTTTGTACAGCTTTCTCCTGGTCTATCATGTTGGGGTAATGATGTGAGATAGTGTCTCACTTTACCCTGAAGCAATTGTCTCACTTTACCCCATAGCCACATTTTGGGATCAATTCAGGGTAATGTTTAGCTAGCATCTATCACATGGATTTATAAGTTGGTACTTCATCAACATGTTTGATATAAAATGTTCTCCCCGATTCAATTTGCTGTGACACAACAGCTGATTATGTTGACAGCAAGAAAATGTACTTTTACATGCAAAACACATATTTTTGTGAAAAAAGCATGTTTTCAACAGCACTATCAGGTCCTCTCCTTCATGGCAAGGGGAGAATTCAAGGGTCTTGAAAATATAATGGTCACATGCACAAATGTGTTTCAATGCCTAGATCCAGGGGGTGTTTCAGTTTACTCCGCTCTCCCCTACTATTCATTATTGTTTGTTGCCAAAATGAATTTGCCTCCGCTCTAAAAAAGCCAGCTCCCCCATAGCCCCCCCAGTCACAATTCTCTGGAGCCGCCACTGATTGTCTATACAGGAACACTTAGTTAAATGAAACTTGCATGCCTGAACTCTGTGTTCATCTTTTATTTACGCATCAAACTATGTTGATCCTAACTTTCCATTTCATTTTAACAATGTACCATTGATTTCGCTAAACAATTATACGCCCCTCTGATCTCCACAGCACCACTACCTACATGGCACATCCTGTTGGACAGACTCCTGGACCTGATAACTGTTGGGTGAAGATAGACAATTGGGTTTGTTATCATGTTTTAACATTTCACTTTCTCTCTCTCTCCTGCCATTTACAAGAAGCCACCTGACTTAGGGGAAGCAGCATGCCATAATCTTTATGGGCTTTAATTATTTACCAGAATGTATGGTTATGTTTTATGGTGGAAAGTAAGCCTTTATTCGTCTGTAGGTTATCTCAGGAATATTCCAGTGTGTAATGTGATCTACTGCCTTTTTAATCTTTTGTTTGTTTGATTTATTGAAGACTCATTAGACGTTAATAATGGGTAGGAAAGGTAAATGGAGGTGTGATCATGTGTCCTGGAGGTGGGAACACAACCAACTCACAGAAACATGTACACATTTTAATGTGAATGGTAGGATTGTTAATGTACACTACATTATGTGTTTATTCTCTTATGTATTATCCCTTTTGTATTATTATTATTATGATTATTTGTGATAATATATAGGAGGATTGAGTTAAATAGAGCTTGCTCGCCTTAACTTTTTAACATTTTTCATTTACGCATCAAACAAGGTTGATCCTAACTTTCCATTCCATTTCAACAATGTACCACTGATTACTCTAATCAGTTACCCTCTCTAATCTCCACAGCAACATTACATATATGTGGCAATCTAGCTAATCATCGTCAAATAAAAGGGAACGCCCACTCTGTTTTGTTCCTTTTCATCTGATAGCTATCATAGTCTGTCTTGAGAGATTACATACCGTATGTGGTGCTTCGTGTTGGACTGCCATTTACAAGAAGCCACATGATTATTATTATTAGGGGAAAGCAGCATAATCTTTGTGGGCTTTAATTATTTACCGGAATGTTTGGTTTGAACCCAGATCAACCTTTCATCTTTAGCTCAATAACCCACACCTCCCATGTCTCTTGGTACTAGACCTATGTCCAGACTTCTTCACGGAGACTGTCAGTATCCACCCAAAGGCCAGGTTATGACAATACCTGAGAGAGATTATAATAGGCCTATGCAGCTTATACTGAAATGTTATTTCACTGTCAGACCACCTGGGTTCTATAAAGTCACTGTAAATACTAGTAAGACACCTCAGGGTGACTTGCGACCTCAGGGTGACATGCGCCAATTCTTGGCCATCTGGCCAGGGATGTATATGGGACCGGTTACTCATATATGGAGACCCCTTCATGATAGTTATGTTATGTCAAAACATGCCCATATATGGACATTACCAAATATGGGCATTCCCATATATGTCCTTAATATTGATAACATAATATCCTTAATAATGTCCTTAATATTGACAATATAGGAATCTCCATATATGGGCATAAAACGTACGTTAATTAGTAATGCCAAGCAGGGCCTTGGTGAGCTAGGGCCTTAGTTTGATGCCTGTGGATCTCCATACAGTATATGGGCATAATGGGTACCCTAACATTCTCATTTTGGGCCTGGGATTCATGACATCAGAAATCTCCAAGTATGGGCATAAAAGGTTTTTTTCTTTTTCTGGGAAAGACCATATATGGACTTTTATACCTGAGAAATCTCGTAGCTTGTCTGACTGTCAGTACAGGAAGTGATGTCACGTGACATCCTTTTTATGCCCATATATGAGTCATTCTGTACCACATCACTGTGACTCACTGACATCACACTGACATCACTTCCTGTACAGCCAGCCAGCCAGCCAGCCAGCCAGCCAGCCAGCCAGCCAGACAGACAGACAGACAGACAGACAGACAGACAGACAGACAGACAGGTTTTTCAGGGTATAATTTGACCTTCGTTCGCAATAAAACACATTAATGAATGAAACACAGTTAAACAGGTTATCACTGTTTGGATTAATTCATCATGAACTCGTAAGACGTACGCCTCAGGGCGGCATGCAACCTTGCCTGAGGTCGCACCAATTCTTGGCCATCTGGCCACTGATGTATATGGGACCAGTTACGGAGACCCCTACATGATAGTCAACAATGTTATGTCAAAACATGCCCATATATGGGCATTACCAAATATGGGCATTCCCAGATATGTCCTTAATATTGATGACATTGGGACAGGGATCTCCATATACATGTATGGGCATAAAATGTATGCTATATTAGTAAAGCCAAGCAGGGCCTTGGCGAGTTAGGGCCTGGGTTTGATGCCTGGGGATCTCCATATATGGGCATAAGGGGGTACCCTAACAGGGCATCATCTGGGAATGCCCATACTGTATGGACATTTTATTTATTTCATCTTTTATTAATATATATCTATTCCATATACATATATGGACTTAATATTAACGTTTTCAGCCTGGGATTGATGACATCAGAAATCTCCATACAGTATATGGGCATAAAAGGGCTTTTGTTTCTGGGAATGACCATATGTGGACTTTTTATTTTATTTTATCCTTTATTAATAATAATAATATGTATCCATATACATACAATAGCCTATATTTTATTCCCATAGATGGAGATACCTATCTGAACCAGCCACACATATTAGTCCAGTCAATCTGTGGTTTGACCCAAAAGAAATTGCAATAGTAATCATTCAGGGTTTTTTATGATCCTTTGGGTCATCCAAACAACATATTAAAAGTTGTGAATTATATATTTAGTGGATCAAGGTAAATTCAGGGGATTCAAGTTTGGGTCCATTCACTTACTATACAGGAAATAAATACCCCCCCAAAAAATCTACTTTAAGTAACATGTGAGGGGTAATAATAGTAATAATAATAATAATCTGAATGCGCAAACGCCTCTTAGGAAGGTTGTGGGAAGAAACCAGTGACATCTACGTGTGCACTTTGGTGAGCTGAACAACATACTGTAGGCTATGTAAGCTGTAACATTCCATATAAGTTTCACAGCTTGTCGCTATTTATAATTATTTGCATGGTACATCATTTCTTTCTTAAAAAAATAGCTGATGTGGACAGTACAGTAGGCAAAATGTTAATTTTCAGTTATATTTTCAGTTATACCCATACACCAATTCTACCATATAAGCAACAGTGACACTGATGCTAGATTAACTACTGGAATTAACTACCGATATTCACGTGATTTTTTCTTTGTCAAACCTTTATTGTCACTAATAAAGACATCAGCATGAACACGCGGAACGCAGATGTGGTGCACCTGATACATGCGTTATCATCCCTTGGGATGGGACTGTTATCGATATTGTCATGCCTTAGCCAAGGCTCAGGAGTCTGACTACCAGCTCCCAGGAGCTGGGAGACCCGATATCAGCCTTGGTCTTGTCATTGCGCCAAAACACGAGGGGAAAAAAAGAAGTCACGCTGGGATTCGAGACTACAGGGTTGGGAATTCTAGCCATGCGTTCTTACTGAGGACGCTACTGAGATCGAGGCGCCACTGCGATATTTTTTTTAGCATTAGTTTTAGCCATAGTTTTACTGAGGTTAGGGTTAGGGTTTGGGTTAGGTTCAGGCACCCTTACAGCAGGTATAAAGGGGTATGATAAAAGACAGATTTAACCCTATATGTGTTTTGGTCTGGATGACTCCTTTAAGGCAGGCACAGAGCAGCTTGCTGTCCCCTTCACACATCTCTTCAACCTCTCCCTGAGGACGGGGAGGGTGCCACAGCTGTGGAAGTCCTCCTGCATCGTCCCTGTGCCTAAGAAGACCCGTCCCTCTGCCCTCAATGACTACAGACCAGTTGCATTGACCTCACAGGTCATGAAGGTCTTCGAGCAGCTGGTACTGAAACACCTGAGACCGAAAGTTAGTGAACAGCTGGACCCCCTTCAGTTTGCTTATCAGGCTGACATCGGGGTCGACGACTCCATCACCTACATGCTCAACAAGGCCCTCACCGACCTCGAGGATCTGGACTGCACAGTCAGAATCATGTTTTTTTTTTACTTCTCCAGTGCCTTCAACACTATCCAGCCTCTTCTGCTTATGGATGGCCTGGTTGCATGGATTACGGACTACCTTTCTGGCAGAAGGCAGTTCGTGAGGCTGCAGAACTGTAGATCTGATGTGCTGGTGAGCAATACGGGTGCCCCACAGGGTACTGTGCTCTCTCCTTTCCTGTTCACTCTCTACACTTCTGATTTCTGCTTCAATTCCAAGTCCTGTCATCTACAGAAGTTCTCAGATGATACTGTAGTGTAGTGGTCAGCCAGATCTCTGATGAAAACAAGGCTGAGCATGATGGTGTGGTGAGCAGTGTTGTACCCGAACGCGTTCAAAGAACGATCGTTCACGAACACGTTCATATTTTGGGCGAACGTGAACTGAACGTTCTTTGTTTCCGCTTGATGAACGCTATTGTCGAACGCGTTCATTCTGACGTCCATGAACGGCGCTCGTCTGCTCGTTCGCTCGTTCGGTCCGCGGTCTTCTGTCCTCGCGTCTTTCTTTTCATTCACATTTCACTTTATGCTCCAATAACACCCAGCTGCAAGACCTCGCGATGAGCGGACTGAGCGCCTCAGTGCGCTCACTGCGCTGGGTCTGGGTGCTTCTCTTCCTCGTTACGTCTCGCAGGTCGCAACGCAAGTAAAGTCTGACTACTTCGCCGTATGACCTGTGTGTGTTGCGTGCCGAAAACAGCTGATCTGCAAGCTCACAACGCGCCGCATCCACAAGACAACGTTGTAGAGCAGCTATTTTAACCAACGCTTAAACATGCAGATGGGAACGACGTTAAGAAACCTGAAACCTCTGACTTCTCAATAAGCCAGGGACGTGCTGGGCCCCTGATTCAGCCCGGGAAAAGGAATTGGAGAGGCCCTCAATGTGCGTGGCTATCGGCAGTGCGCCAGATTTTTTGGGGGGCCGGTATTCACATGATAGACAAGCCAGGGGGACTGTGGGGCCAATGTGATTGCTCTGTGGGCTGCTGCTACTCAGCGCTATACAGAGAGCATATAGGTGCCGTCACCATTTTCAAAATAGTATTGCCATTGAGAGGGACTAATGCGCACGTGAAGCGAAGATTTTCGGATGTCCTCGGGTGTGTGTGTGTGTGTGGGGGGGGGGGGTGCTTGACAGTTCAGTTCAGGGTGAATAGGGTTAGTAGGCCTACAGGAAGTGTAACACTTTCTGATCATTTACATTTTGCATGATTGAAATTATGATCTGATCATTTACATTGTAGCATCATTTAAATTCAAATGTCTTAAGAAACTCATCTTAGCTGAGTAAGCTTAAGTTTTAGTTTATACACAAGTGAATGACCAATTATCTCTTAACTGTGTATTCCCCTCCCATTGACACAATGTGTTTACCACAGAGGTCATCAAAATGTCTGTACACAGACAAATGAGTCTGTGGCAAGACTTGTCTATGTCCATGGCCCATTTTGTTTATTTCTTTTCAATGAAAAATATAGTCTATATAAATATTGTCTTTGCTGAGTACCAATTGTGTTGGGATGACTTGCTCATTAATATGTTGCAGGAGATTTGTGGTAATGTACATGGTACTGTACATGATTGCATCAGATGAGAACAAGACAGCTAGAAGTAATGTTTGATAATAACCTTACTTCCCTGAAAAAAGCAAAATGTGTGTTTAATCCTTTGTTGGAGATTTGGACATTTTTTGGACAATGGATTCATATGGTGGTCAGACAATGAAACAACTATGGTCAATGGGACCGCAGTGAAAAATTGTGCAGGTAAAGATCAAAACAGATCTGTTCAGAAGGATCTATTTGCTACTAAAGAAAAGGAGGGCAGAACTGGACAAGTAAAGCTTGATGAAAAAGATTTTCACCCTTCAGAGAAAGTGTTTGAAAGTGTCCAAACATAACAATATACTTTAGTAACACTCCATAATCATAGTCAGTGGAAACCACTGACCACAGCCTAGGGTCCACAATCACCATCAGACCTCCAGCTTATAAATCTGCTCACCTCTGATTAAAGATAGGAGACATTGCATGAACGTAGTTGTGACACTGCATTCCTTTAAATCCTGTCATCCCTTTATCATTATCTAATCACTGGTCATGTACGTCATGTACAGTACATGACCTTTCCATTTCCATTGTTTCACATATCTTGCATCACAACTCTGCAAGGTCTAGACTGTCTCATCATGATAGAAGATTTCTCATCAAGATATCACCCCAATGTAAAGAAACCACAACTGTCAAAGCTACCATACCAAAAAATAGTTTTGGATCGATAAGGTAGAACTGGTAGAACTTGATCTCCCCCTCACCTCAACTAACCTCTGACAAGCCAGCAGTCTCTACAATAAGCACATGACACTGTACCTGCACCTAAATGGCCCTTTGGCTCATGTAGTGTGCGATGGAAGTACTAAATGTACTGATAAGAGCCAAATATTGAAATCCCAAATACGGAATAGACTTTCACCATGCCACATTTAATATCTGTCTTAACCTCCTAGAAGTCTAAGGTTTTCTTCATAATATGTAACCTGGCATGCCCCATTTTGGGCATGTCATTGAAGGCCAAAAGTAAATAAATAAATACGTAATGAGAAACATTTCTGAAAATGTGTCGTGAGCTTGTAGATTGGCTTTCAAAACAATGGCTTATTATGTTTCTCTGTGGCTCAGTGGTTAATGCAGACATACTATCATTGTAAAATGTATAGCACATTGGCATAGACAATAAGGAGTTTATTAAGTATTTTTGGTAAAAGAAAAAATGTGTTGATTGATTTGTGTTAGTTGAAATATTTAATACATTCTCTGAAGTTTTGCTATATTTTGTTTTTATAGCCGCATTTGGGCATTGATTCTGAGATATTTCCACTCATTTGAATCATCCGCTGCCTTGTACATGGTACATGATGACGTAGGCCTACATTTAACTTTTAACAGAAAATGCTCAAAACTACCAGTAAATAAAATGCCATAAGATCCATATGTATGAGTGTGGTGTTGCCAGGCAATATAGAACATTCTTTTTTTCTTTCTTTCTTTTTTTCTTTTTAATTGCCGGCCTGGACCAGCCGGGAATGGACCGGCCGTTCGGGAGTTGTCCCGCTTTTCCCAATGGCCAGCACGTCCCTGCAATAAGCCCCTTTTCGACTGCGGCTTTAGCACCACACCACACCACACCACACCACATCAAAATATCTTTTTTCCATTTTCCATTACACAAACGTAGCCCTATTGGTAAGAAACAAATTGACCCTTAAATGTGATTATAATACAATATAAATTTGTATTACAACTATCCTAAATTATAATACACTATAATGGATTATAACTGTGATTATAATACACTATAAAGTATTAATGTATTACTATGATAATTATAATACACTATAATAGATTATGATAGTGGTTATAACACAATAGAATCTATTATCATGTATTACACCTATATCTTGGTGATCTAAATGAAAAGTCAGTGAGTGGTCAGTCATTATGAGGGTGCAGGAAGACTGGGCACTAGTGGTGGGCACCTAAATATTGTGGGCACTCAATGTTAAGTTGGATGAAATAAGGTAATTGCTGTGTGTGGTTCTATTTGGGCTGTGTCAATAATTTTGACAAATACAAATAAATAGCCAATAGCCAAAAGTATAACAAATATTATGGTTAAAAAAAGAACTAAAAAGAACTAAGTTAGTTCATTTTGGGGAACCATGTTCAAAATGTAGAATTATGAACTAGGAAATGAACTAGTTCATTTTAGAAGTTTTGAACTTGAACTTGAACTAGTTAGTTTTGAAAGTGAACTTTCCCAACACTGGTGGTGAGGGACTTGCAGTGCAGTGGAGCGAGGCCAACCATCAAGACCAAGGAGATGGTGGTGGACTTTCGTACGTCTAATTGTGTACCCCCGGTACCTAGCACCATAAACGGACAGGTGTTGGAGTTTGTGGACAACTACAAATTCCTAGGAATGCACCTGAACAGCTCATTGGACTGGTCTGACAACGCTGAGACGATTCACAGCAAGGGGAAGAGCATGCTGTTCCTCCTGAGAAGACTGAGATCTTTTGGTGTGTGCAACAGGATGCTTCAGATGCTCTACCAGTCAGTTATGGCTAGTGTTCTCTTTTTTGGAATATCTTGCTGCGGGGGAACAACAGAGCGGGCGACATCGTCAACCTCAACAAACTGATGAGGAAGGTGGGCTCTGTCGTTGGGTCCTCCTTACAGGGGGTAGAGGAAGTTGCCAGGGTACGCACAGCTAGGAAGCTGGTCGCCATCTTGAATAACTCCTCCCATCCCCCCGAGATCTTCAGCTACTGGAGTAAGAGAGGAAACAACCGTTTCCGCTACCCTGGACGGAGGTGCGAGAGACTATTAAAGTCCTTTGTGCCGGTCGCTCTCAAGCAATACAACAAGACTCATAACGGTCGCTTGCCAATTAAGGCCAGGATAACCTAGGACATCTGTTACCTTACACTACTGGAACAAAAGTTGTACTCTAAAGTTGTACCTCTAAGTACTTTCCCAGAGAGAGTTGATTGTGGCGTCTTGCTGTGGCACCCTTTCTAGCTTTTTTGTTTTTTTATTCTTGATTTATTTGGTGACTATGGTCACTCGTTTTTGGCCCTGCACTTTTGTGTTGGTTGAATTGAGAATTATTGCTGTGTTGATATGGTGGTGTGATACTTGTGTTGTACTGACTAGCATTGACTGTTATGTACACTTTTGTTTGGCACTAATTTGTTAAGTTATGCTTTGAGTATTGCACACACACACACACACACACACACACACACACACACACACACACACACACACACACACACACACACAAGAATACTGTCTTCTGCAAACCATTAACATTAGCGAGATGAAGTTAGTCACTAGAATGTTGTGTTTACAAACAGATGCAGCACGCTTTATGGGCGGTGCTCAGAGAGTGAAACTGGAGACAATGAATGCATTCCGTAGAGCTATATCGAACCCCTAGTGAAAATCTCAGAGCGCAAAGCTCTCCGCCCCCCAAAACCACGGATAATCTCTTCCAAATGCAGCCTAGTTTGCCATATAAATATAGCCATTTAATGACCTTAAAACAACTATCTGTTGGAATGAAAACCTTCTTCAACATTCAAACTGTGTTAATATGGAAAAAAATAAAAACACACAAAAACAAAATCGATCTTATTTTCTCATTCCACCAGCCGTGGTCACATAAATGTGTTTCAAGCAAGTCGCTTTTGTTTTTGACTATATTTGCAACTCGGTAAAACCGGTTTCACTGATGCGCGGGGAGGGGCAAGGTGGTCCACATGAGGGGGCAATGCACACACACACACACACACACACACACACACACACACACACACACACACACACACACACACACACACACACACACACAGGGTATAGTAGCTCAAAGGCACCACTCCACTTCGAAATGATGGGTTTGATTTTTATTCTCATATTCCCCACATATTGTCTTATTTGTGTGAAATTTATAATATCAAAATATTTAAAACATTTATTTGAACTCCTTGAGTATTGACTTGATATACCAGTCCGATTTTGGTAATTTAAGCACCCCCCCCCCCCCCCTCCCATTGCATATGGATATGCCATGTATGAAAGTGAAAGTTATTTCCACGAAGTTGCCTTCAGAGTCACATCAGACGGCAAACTGTTCGGTCACTTTTAAGGTGTCGGGTTCGCAAACAACAAGATGGATAGAATCAACCAGGTCTCTGTTATTGGACACAAGGGAATGACAAAGATAATTGACTTGCGCGACACAGATGTTCACATGAAGACAGTGTTGCGGCTGAAAAAGAAAATTGCAGAAAAGCTTACAGACGGCGTTGGTAAGTTTTTTGATTGATTGAAGACTTTATTAGAAGTCTCCATAGGAAAAGGTACAGTTTCATTAGCTTGGGCTATGAATCACAGCCTAAGAGCAACATGTTTTATTGGAGTAAAAAACAAATGATAACAATAAAAAGTGCTTTGAAATGTAATTAAATTACTCTCTCTCTCTCTCTCTCTCTCTCTCTCTCTCTCTCTCTCTCTCTCTCTCTCTCTCTCTCTCGCTCTCGCTCTCTGTGTGCATGTGTGTGTGCGTGTGTGTGTGCATGCGTGCGTGCGTGCGCGCGCGCGCGTGTGTGTGTGTGTGTGTAAGAGCAGACTGCCAGGGCATGCGTCTGATCTTCGCAGGCAAACCACTGGAAGATGATTCAGCCCTGCTGACATCTTGCGGAATCCAGAACGACTCCGTCATCCAGTTGGTGGTCAGAGTTCATGGAGGACTGACACTGTGACAGACGAGATGGACGACAGAGGGGGAAAGAAGCTGCTGTTTTCTGTCATTTACTCGAAATGCACTCCTCTTGGGTTATCGCGCCTCCTAGCGTGCGATACAGAGCTACACATATGCTCCCGAATGACAAAGTCGGAGGGTATGCCAGTCAAAGCGCCCCGCCCCAACCGAGGGCATAAGGCGCGAGACTGGCATGTGTACTTCCTCTTCCGTTCCTCTGCACGCATGAGATACGGACGTCTACACATGTTACTCTACGACAAATAATTAATTCTTCAAGTTACTCAGTCTAAGATCAGTTCGAATTCAACTTTAGCCTTAGCGGTGAGTAGGACCATCACCCACGGGTTTCGTTCAACTTGGTCTGTTCTTCTCTGTTTTGTTCTTCGCTGTTTGCTGCTAACGATAACAAGCGGCTAGCCTAGGTTAGCTTAGCTTACCGTCGTCATGTCTAGCGAGGGTCTGTTTTCACCACCCCTCCCTCGACGCTGCGGGGATCCGGAGTGCAGCCGCTTCATCGCCGCTGAGGACCCGCATTCCATCTGCCTGGGCTGTCTGGAGCTACAACACGCTTGGCAAGGTTTCTACTTCCCAAACAGCTGCGTGTTCTGCGCGACGATGGACGCGGCCGTTCTTCACCAGCGTCTGCTGGTGGTCATGAACATGGACGCTGCAAGGCCCAAACAAAGCCACGTCGCTCGGGGAGCTCAGATGGAACACGGCGCTCAGATCCCCGCCACGCCAGGACAAAGAAGCGGGCCTGTTTCCAGCACCGCAGCAAGGTTTGTCCAGGCGGCTCCTAGTGTTTGCGAACCTATCCGCAGTAGCTTCGCTCCGATGTACACTATTTCTACCACAGCGCACAGTGGTGGACCCGGCATGTTCGGCTCTACCCCGCGCTTCTCCTTCACGCCCGGTCCTGGTTTGACCAGCACCGGGCCTCTCCAGGCCTCCGCCGCCCTGCAGGCTAGCCTCCAGGGACCACTCCAGGCGGGGCCATTGTCTCCGGTCGCCGCCGAGGCGGCCACCAGTGGGACTCCTCACCCCACCAACCCGTTCCTGATGACTCCAACGGTCACCGCCCCCCCCTCTTTCCCCCCTCTCTTAACGTCCCAACAGAACGTGCCACGTAAAGTGCCTCGCGGCTCGGACGAGTTTGGCACCTCCGAGGAGGAGGAAGATGCCATGGAAGGAGAAGAGGAGGAAGATGAAGAGGAGGAGGAGGAGGACGGTTTGGTTCAAGAGGAGACAAGTGAGGACATTGTGATGCTAAGCCCCCGTCATGGCGGCACCCCTCGCACCTCACCCCAAGCCCCCCCCATCGCCCCTGCCAAGAAGGCAGCGGTGGATAAGGAGAAGGTGGGCGCCACAGCAGAATCCACCCCACAAGAACTGGACCTGCTGGCAGTGGTTGAGCTGGCGGTGGCCAAGATGGGCCTCACTATGCCAGTGGAGCCTCGCCCTGCGAGCTCAACGGAGATCAAGTTTGCGGGCAAGAGAGAGGTACAGACACCAGTCCCTCGCTCTCAGAAGCTACCCGCTACCCCGGGGCTCAAAGAAGCTCTCCATTCCACATGGAAAGAACACAGAGAGCCCGGGAAGATGGCTCTGTCAACCTCACTGGCGGATGAGGACAAGTTTGGCGTGGGCGGCCTTCCCCCTGTGGATGTCGCCACTAATCAGTTCTTCTGTGCCCAGTTTAAACCCACGGAATGCCCCTTCACTCAGGAGCCTGTGCCCAAGTTCAAGAACAAGGACGAGAACAAGGTCTCCAACATGGTAAAAAATGTTTATAAAGCTGCAGGGCTCTCTGTGAAAAGTTTAAACGTGGTGGGGCTGATGAATGGAGCCATGGCAGAGATGCTGCTCCAAAACAAGGACCGCCTCCCTCCTGAAGCCTATGCTGAATGGGATGCCATGCTACAGCTGGCAATAGTGAGCAACGTCCATGCCATCCAATGGGCTGGCAGAGGGATGGACGTCGCTGTCAGCATGGAGAGGTTCAGGTGGCTGCAGAAAGTCCCCTTCCAAGGCGACGAACCAAAGGCCAGCGAGAGGCGAGAGGAGCTGAGGGGCCTGGACACAGCCCCCAACAGTCTCTTCGAGGGAGCGTTACCCTTCCTCCGTGTCATCACCGACACCAATAAAGCCCAAAAAGAAGTGGTGGATGCTGTTTTGGGTAAACCTGATAAAGGGAAAGAACAGTCAGGCTACTCAGGACGCTCTTCCCGTAATAGGGAGAGATATCAGGGACCCCCCCGACAGGGCGGGAAACCCCATCGTTCTCCTAGAGCTCCGTCTTCCTCCTCGGGCACGAGCAGGAACAGAAGTCAGAGCAATCAGGGCTCCCAGCACCAGGAGATGCGCCCACCAGCTCGCCCTTCATACAGTGCAGCAGTGAGGGGGCGTGGGAGAGGGTCGAGAAAATGACACTTTGAGAAAGAGGGCCTTCTCACCCTCGGCGCACGGAGACAGGGTCATGGACGGCTCTCCAGCGCGCAAGCACAGTGCACTTTTGATCCTGCCACCCAGGGTGGAGGAATCCATTGTAAATGTGAATTTTGTTACTGTGCCAAATGTTTTCTCCCAAGTAAAGAATGTGTCTGCGAAACAAGGTCTCTTCTTTCACAATGCACACACAATGGAGAATCCCCAGTGGGGACATCCATATATAAATTATGCATGCCCAGTACCACAATCACAAACACAAACAGCCTTCAAGGAAACCCCCTTAAGGGGCATTTCCAATATAAAAGGTTTAATTGTTCCACAGCCTCAACTCAAGGGCCGGAACAACAAGTGTTCCCCCCTTCCGACACGAGAGGGCGCCAAAGCGCCAGCCAAGGTAAGAAGGTTGCAGAGAGGTCTTTCTTGTTTAGCTATCCCAGCCCCAGCTGCGACAGCAGTATTAAACAGGGTTTTAGACAGGACGTGTTTACAAGAATGCGTTCCTTTTTACACTCCTCCTCTGCCTCCTGTCCCACCGTGCAACAAAGTGTTGTCGCCGGTGATAAAGGCATTAAACGTAAGGCCCTCGCTTCACAGCAAGACGGTGTCACGCTCAGTAGTAAGTCACGTGTCTCAGTCTCGAGTCCCTTTGACTTCCGCGTTACCGGTGACGTCAGAGTCGTGTCCGGGGATGCACATACCGTGCATTCCTATCAATCACATTCCGTTAGGTCTGACGTCAGCTCCCATTCAGAATCCTTTGTCAAAGCATTTAACTCAATGGAAAGCATGCAAGCCGTGTCCCTGGGTGCTTCGCACCGTGAGGCAGGGATACAGGCTACAATTCTCAACCCAGCCTCCCTTGTCAGACAGAGTGATTTTCACGCATGCAAAGGGGCAGGCCGCTTTGATTCTGAGGGAGGAGATTCACTCTTTATTGGGGAAAGGAGCGATCAGGGAAGTTTCCACAGATCAGCTCGGTCTGGGGTTTTATTCTCATTATTTCGTTGTGCCAAAGAAAGGGGGGGGGCTGAGGCCCATTCTGGACCTAAAAGCCCTCAACAATTTTCTGGTAAAGTACAGTTTCAAAATGTTGACGAACGTAGCGCTATTGCGCTCGATCAGAATCAACGATTATTGGACGTCCCTCGATTTGAAGGACGCGTACCAGCATGTGGGAATTTACCCCCCACACAGAAAATTCCTGAGGTTCGGTTTCGAGGGGAAAGTGTACGAATACACTGTTCTCCCGTTCGGCCTCTCTCTGTCTCCCCGCGTGTTTGTCAAAGTGACACAAGCGGCTATAGCTCCCCTGCGGCAGCAGGGAATCCGACTTGCGACGTACCTGGACGATTGGTTAATAAGCGCAAGTTCAGGAGAGGAGGTGACACGTCTCACCAATGTGGTGATGTCGCAGTTAACCTCTCTGGGGTTCAACATAAACTTCAAAAAGAGTATGTTAACACCAGCTCAGCAGACCACCTTTTTGGGGATCTCGCTGGACTCAATAAATATGACGGCTCGACTCTCACAGGAGCGATTAGTCAAGATCGTGGCCTGCGCGAAATCTTTTCGCGTGGGCAGAGTGGTCACGTACAAGCGCTGCATGATTATGTCAGGGCTGATGGCCTCAACTATCCATCTACTCAGGCTGGGCAGGCTGTATATGAGGCCTTTTCAAAAGTGGATGTTGGCACTCAAGATCCACTCGACACAAGGTCGCCGCAAGGTCAAGGTGTCCCCAGGGTGTGTGTACACACTGAGACCGTGGGTGGACGTGACTCTTCTGTCCCAGGGGGTCAGTATGGGCGTGGTGGTGTCACGGAAAGTGATCACAACGGACGCCAGCCTCAGTGGTTGGGGCGCAACGCACGAGGGCCGTTCGGTGAGGGGAGTTTGGGACTCCGCTCTACAGAAGCGGCACATCAATTTCCTGGAATTAAAGGCAGTGTTTCTGGCGTTGAAACATTTTTTGCCTTTTGTGGAAGGGTGTCACGTGTTGATCAGGACGGACAACACGACGACCATGTGCTATATCAACAAGCAGGGGGGCCTCTCCTCCCCGGCTCTCAATCAGCTGGCGCGGGATCTGACGCTGTGGTGGGAACCACGTTTGGCGTCGATCAAGGCGTCGCACATTCCGGGGCTTCTGAACAGCGGAGCAGATCTGCTGTCCAGGGGGGAGCCCCTTTATGCAAATTGGTCCCTCCACCCGGGAGTGGTGAGACAGATTTGGAGCAGGTTCGGTCAGCCTCAAGTCGACTTGTTCGCGTCAGCAGAGAACGCGAAGTGTACACTTTTCTTCTCTGCGACGGGGCCAGCCCCACTGGGGCTGGATGCTCTGGCTCACGACTGGCCGAGGGAACTGCTGTACGCGTTTCCTCCGTTGGAACTGATCCCCCAGACTTTGGAGAGGGTCAGGCGGTTCGGCCTCAAACTATTGTTGGTGGCTCCGGGGTGGGGCGTGTGGAGGTCGGAGATATCTCCCCTCCTTTACGGCAACCCGTGGCCTCTGCCGCCAATCAGAGATCTGCTACGGCAGGCAGGGCAGGAGATCTTCCATCCCGACCCGGCGAAGCTAGACCTTCAGGTTTGGCCCGTGAAGGGGAGTCTTTGAGCGCTTTGGGTCTGACACCAGGGGCGGTTCAGACTATTCAAAGTGCTAGGGCTTCGTCCACGCGGTCGGCTTATGATAAGAGGTGGAGGATCTTTGAAGACTGGTGTGCGGAGCGTACGTCACCGGTGGTGGCGTTTGAGGCTCCGGTCCAGCTTGTTGTGAATTTCCTTCAGGAAAAGTTAGAAAGTGGTCTTGCCTTTTCTACCATTAAAGGTTACTTGGCGGCGCTGTCAGCGTGCCATGTGGGCTTTGAGGGTAAGACGGTGGGTAGACACCGTCTGGTGGCTCGGTTTTTAGCGGGTGTGCACCAGCTTAAACCGGTTACTAGGTCCCTTTTCCCATCGTGGGATTTGGGTGTGGTGTTGGACGGGCTGTGCCGTCCACCGTTTGAGCCTCTGGAGGCGGCGAGCTTAAAGCTTTTGAGTTTTAAGACTAGTCTTTTGTTGGCTTTGTCTACAGCCAAGAGAGTCAGTGATCTACATGCGTTATCGGTGGACCCGGTGTGCATGAGATTCTGTGAGGATGGCAAGAAGGTTCTGCTAAAACCCCATTTGGCGTTTGTCCCAAAGAACCGTGTGATTATACATGAGCCAACCGAGTTGGTGGCTTTTCATCCTCCTCCGTTTTCTTCGGAGGAGGATAGGCGTCTACATTGTCTTTGCCCGGTAAGATCCTTGAGGATTTACTGTGAGAAGACGAGGGCTATTAGAGCGTCAAACCAACTGTTTGTCACTTTTAAAAGTGGTCCTAGACGGAAAGCGGTGGCTAAAGCTTCACTTTCAAGGTGGATTGTGCAGGCCATAAAGATGGCCTACACTTGTGCTAAAGTCCCGGTTCCTGAGGGCCTAAGGGCTCATGACACTAGGGGAATGTCGACCTCCTGGGCTCTAGCCAGGGGTGTCTCGATCCAAGAGATCTGTTCGGCGGCTAACTGGTCGACTCCGTCGACTTTTGTGGTTTTTTACCATTTGGACGTGGCTCCATCTTCATTGGCGCATTCGGTCCTGGGTGTTGCCGCCTCCTCTAGTTAAAGACTTTTTCCCCCTTTTTTATAGCTGAGACCAAGTCCCTTTGCTCTCGGTAAAAGGGGGGGACCCTGTTTCCTTATAAAACGGCTGCTAGTGGGCCTATTAGTGAGTAGGCGGGCTCCAGCCTGTCAGGGTTTTATGAGGCGGACCTGGTCGGCCTATTAGTTCATAAGGCGGATTTCGGTCTGTCAGGGTCTTTCTACTTTCTTCCGCTCTCGAGTCCGGTGGGCTCGGGGCTCCGTGGGGGAGGGGCCACGCCGGGGGTGTGGTCTCCTGTCAGGCGGAGCGGGCGGAATTTGAGGGTGTGCGCTTCCGGGGGTTTATGTGACCCAAGAGGAGTGCATTTCGAGTAAATGACAGAAAACGAAAGGTTTCGTACGAAACCATGGTTTTCTTAGTTTAGGAGAAATGCACTCCTCAAACGCCCCTTCGCGCGCATGTTGCGTGCAGAGGAACGGTGTTGTTAAGAGGAAGTACACATGCCAGTCTCGCGCCTTATGCCCTCGGTTGGGGCGGGGCGCTTTGACTGGCATACCCTCCGACTTTGTCATTCGGGAGCATATGTGTAGCTCTGTATCGCACGCTAGGAGGCGCGATAACCCAAGAGGAGTGCATTTCTCCTAAACTAAGAAAACCATGGTTTCGTACGAAACCTTTCGTTCTTTGACTCTGCTGATACTTGTTTTATGTTGATGCCAACAATTCATGCATTGTTCTGTGACACAATGTAATAGTTAGGCTATATTTCATTATTGTGATTTAGGTCATTGGCAGAAAGTGTGCAAGTTACAAATAAAAGTTTCCTGCTGAAAAGTCCCCATGATCTCATCCTTGCATTCACCCCTATATTATAAGGTTGATAAAATGGGCTGTTAGAATTTAGAGATGATTAGTAATCAGGCTAATGGTCGCTATGCCATGGTTCATGGCACGGTGTCTAGTGTCTACTAAGTGCTATTTGATAAGATAAGATTGATTTGCTTTACTAATAGGCCTACTAGGTAATGGGTTATACACATAGGCCTACAACTACTTTTACTTTTACTACAACGACTTCGTTAATTCAGTTAGCCTATATTAATCAGATCACTTTTGCACTATATAATTTATTCTCTGTCAAAATTAGAGAAACCTCTGTCTATCGATCTCTCCGCTCCGTTTCTGTAGTGTAGGGGCAAGGCCGCTAGGGGGTGTGTCGACGCACCCACCCAGGCCAGAACAAATAGTTCTCGCGCTGTCCATGGTTCTGAATTCCATATGGTGCGCCAGAGCCTGACATAATGACTGTTCCGATATGACTCTCTGAAATCCTGAGTATCAATTCACTCTGAATTTTGCAATATAGGCCTATGTTGTAAAGAGAACCTTGCAAAGTAAGAGTGGAATATTTCTGCAACTAAGCGATGTATGCATTTTAACAGAGTTATAAAGATTACAAGGAGGAGAGTGGTAGGCCTATTGCATATACTTCAGGAGGTGTGATTATGTGTCCTTGACTTGAGGCATTTCAGAACAATGGGAAGTTGGGAATGATCAACTCACAGAAAGTTAGCCTATGGATTGTTGAACTACACTATGTGTTCTGTTTTAGCATTATTATGATTATGGTTATTTTGATAATTTACAGAAGGGTTATATAGAGCTTGCACACCTGAACTCTGTGTTCATCTTTTATTTACGCATCAAACAACATTTCAATTCTAAATTTCCATTCCATTTCAACAATGCACCGGCCCACTCTCTGATGAGTCTGATGAGATCTGAAGCACGACTGCGTGCATGCCTCTATGGTGCATGCATGGCGCTGGCGCTTACTGCTGGACAGTTCATCCAATCAGATCCAGACCCCAGGACCTGGTCCCTGTTGGGTGGAAGATAATGTGCTGTGTCACTGCAATGTGCACTTTCAACATTTCACTTTCACTCTCTCTCCTACCATTTACAAGAAGCCACATGACTTTGAGGAAAGCAGCGTAGAGCCTATATAAATGAGCTGGCTGCAAGCATTAATTTGACCTGCTGCATACATGCAGAGATGTCATGCAAGTGCCCTTGCTCCCACCTAATTAACCTTGCAAGTTCACTCTCCCATCAATACATTCACACTTTCACACTTCACGTTTCATTTCATGAGCACTTGTTAGATTCGTTTTTTGAGAGTCAGGTAGGTTAATTGTTAACCTCAAGTGACGCGCCCTATTGTGAAGTTTAAGCACCTGCCCCTTTCTCTGAGTCTGCACAGCCCCGTTGCCACGCATATGCCTATAAATGAAACTAGGCCAACCAAGTGCTTTCGACACGACATGCAGCAAATGACAAGCAGAGACCGAGACACATTTATTTTTCTTCACTGTCTGATGACCGCGCCTGACACAGCTTTTCTTAATTCGCAATCATGATGCAGTTGTTGGACGCCGCTTAATTTTCTTATTATTTATTATGGCGCAAGTAAGACATTGGAATTAAAACAATTAAGTAGGCCTACAACATGCATAAACGAAGTGAAGATGGATCTGGAGTAGACTCTTACAACTCTCCAGGTAAGCTACAGTACAGTCCAGTGGGTGGATTTTGGGTCTATATCGGGGAAAAATGCGCTAATGGTTTGAGTGCGAAATAGAATAGTTTTTGGGGTACCGGCCGATCATTGAACTTGCATATAGCCTTTTATAGAGTATTATAATATTATTATAAGTAGTTTTATTTATAAGTAGAATCCATGTTGGGTTTAATAACCAAACGCATTCCCGAAAGCATGTCGTTAAAGCCCACATTTGAATAGGTTTTGAGGGTATAAATCATTGAACTTGCATTAGCCTTTTATCGACAATAAGGTCTGTGTACTTTTTGGAAGACCGAGACACAATTATTTTTCTTTATCTCCAGCTCCGCTTAGCTCAGCTGTCGCTGATGACATTGCCTGACGCAGGCTGCAGGGGCATATCTGTCTGAAACATTTTTCTTTTTTCGCAACTATGATGTTTGTTGGACTCCACTTAAGTCTTTGTGGGTCGTTATACTTATTAGGCGCAAGTGAGAGATTTGAATTAATTAAGTTAAATGTAGGCCTACAACAAAGGAAGAAAAGACGGATCTGGTCTAGACTCTGACAACTCTCCAGGTAGTAATTAACCTGGCTGACATAATAAATCTGGCTATTACCAGTAAGACTCCCTAATCGGGAGATAAGCGACCAACGGTCGCTTATCTCCCGTCTGGCCTATCTGGCCTATATACAAATAGGCCAAAAAAATTGTTTTACCAATTATCAAGACATACGGGCAGTTGACAGTTTGCCATAGTTACTCATTGAAGTTGAATCTCCATATATGGAGATAACCTACGCATCACACTAAGTCTGACCTCACCAGCCCATATTTGGGCATGAGCAACTTATGTCTCCATATATGGAGATATGATGACATCACACAGTCCTCAGCCGATGATGTGGCGTGATGTCATACAATACACAAACGAGCCCTACAGTATAAAGGGGCAATTCTTGCCAGGAAAGAAGCATTTCTTCGACTCAGACCTTATCGCCAGGGTTGGCTTATAGCAGCTGTCGGTAGGACCATATATGGATTCTGTTAGTGTGGATCTCCTAACAGGGCATCATCTGGGATACAATCCCTTTTATGCCCATATATGGAGATCCCTAACATAATCCCTTTCATGCCCATATATGGAGATCCCTAACAGAATCCCTTTTATGCCCATATATGGAGATCCCTAACAGCATCCCTTTTATGCCCATATATGGAGATCACTAACAGCTAACAGAATCCCTTGTATGCCCATATATGGAGATCCCTAACAGAATCCCTTTTATGCCCATATATGGAGATCCCTAACAGAATCCCTTTTATGCCCATATATGGAGATTCCTAACAGAATCCCTTTTATGCCCATATATGGAGATCCCTAACAGAATCCCTTTTATGCCCATATATGGAGATCCCTAACAGAATCCCTTTTATGCCCATATATGGAGATCCCTAACAGAATCCCTTGTATGCCCATATATGGAGATCCCTAACAGAATCCCTTTTATGCCCATATATGGAGATCCCTAACAGAATCCCTTTTATGCCCATATATTATGGAGAAATCCCTGCTCTGAGTATCTGACATCAGTGTGATGTCACCTGTTTATGCCCATATATGGAGATCCCTGCTCTGCGTATCTGGTTGCTATGGTAAACAGTTGGTTGCTAGGGTAAAAAAACATGGTTGCTATGGTAAACAGTTGGTTGCTAGGGTAAACAGTTGGTTGCTAGGGTAAAACCATGGTTGCTAAGGTGGTTGCTAACGTACACTAACAAACCAGCAACAACACTGTTGCCACAGCAACGTACACAAAGGTTTGTGTACACATGTGGTGTGATGTCATACTGATGCGGAGATATGAGCAGGGCAAAGGTGTGACGTATGACGTGTGACCGACCGACCGACGGACGGCCGGTGGAGGTTTTCATAGTAAACTGCTCCCTGACGGTCGCAACTAAACTGCTCCCTAACGGTCGCAACTAAACTGCGACCTTACGGTCGCAACTAAACTGCGACCTTACAGTCGCAATTATCAAGACATACGGGCAGTTGACAGTTTGCCATGGTTACTCATTGAAGTTGAATCTCCATATATGGAGATAACCTACGCATCACACTAAGTCTGACCTCACCAGCCCATATTTGGGCATGAGCAACTTATGTCTCCATATATGGAGATATGATGACATCACACAGTCCTCAGCCGATGATGTGGCGTGATGTCATACAATACACAAACGAGCCCTACAGTATAAAGGGGCAATTCTTGCCAGGAAAGAAGCATTTCTTCGACTCAGACCTTATCGCCAGGGTTGGCTTATAGCAGCTGTCGGTAGAACCATATATGGATTCTGTTAGTGTGGATCTCCTAACAGGGCATCATCTGAGATACAATCCCTTTTATGCCCATATATGGAGATCCCTAACAGAATCCCTTTCATGCCCATATATGGAGATCCCTAACAGAATCCCTTTTATGCCCATATATGGAGATCCCTAACAGCATCCCTTTTATGCCCATATATGGAGATCACTAACAGCTAACAGAATCCCTTTTATGCCCATATATGGAGATCCCTAACAGAATCCCTTTTATGCCCATATATGGAGATCCCTAACAGAATCCCTTTTATGCCCATATATGGAGATCCCTAAAAGAATCCCTTTTATGCCCATATATGGAGATCCCTAACAGAATCCCTTTTATGCCCATATATGGAGATCCCTAACAGAATCCCTTTTATGCCCATATATGGAGATTCCTAACAGAATCCCTTTTATGCCCATATATGGAGATCCCTAACAGAATCCCTTTTATGCCCATATATGGAGATCCCTAACAGAATCCCTTTTATGCCCATATATGGAGATCCCTAACAGAATCCCTTGTATGCCCATATATGGAGATCCCTAACAGAATCCCTTTTATGCCCATATATGGAGATCCCTAACAGAATCCCTTTTATGCCCATATATTATGGAGAAATCCCTGCTCTGAGTATCTGACATCAGTGTGATGTCACCTGTTTATGCCCATATATGGAGATCCCTGCTCTGCGTATCTGGTTGCTATGGTAAACAGTTGGTTGCTAGGGTAAAAAAACATGGTTGCTATGGTAAACAGTTGGTTGCTAGGGTAAACAGTTGGTTGCTAGGGTAAAACCATGGTTGCTAAGGTGGTTGCTAACGTACACTAACAAACCAGCAACAACAGACTGTTGCCACAGCAACGTACACAAAGGTTTGTGTACACATGTGGTGTGATGTCATACTGATGCGGAGATATGAGCAGGGCAAAGGTGTGACGTGTGACGTGTGACCGACCGACCGACGGACGGCCGGTGGAGGTTTTCATAGTAAACTGCTCCCTGACGGTCGCAACTAAACTGCTCCCTAACGGTCGCAACTAAACTGCGACCTTACGGTCGCAACTAAACTGCGACCTTACAGTCGCAATTATCAAGACATACGGGCAGTTGACAGTTTGCCATGGTTACTCATTGAAGTTGAATCTCCATATATGGAGATAACCTACGCATCACACTAAGTCTGACCTCACCAGCCCATATTTGGGCATGAGCAACTTATGTCTCCATATATGGAGATATGATGACATCACACAGTCCTCAGCCGATGATGTGGCGTGATGTCATACAATACACAAACGAGCCCTACAGTATAAAGGGGCAATTCTTGCCAGGAAAGAAGCATTTCTTCGACTCAGACCTTATCGCCAGGGTTGGCTTATAGCAGCTGTCGGTAGAACCATATATGGATTCTGTTAGTGTGGATCTCCTAACAGGGCATCATCTGAGATACAATCCCTTTTATGCCCATATATGGAGATCCCTAACAGAATCCCTTTCATGCCCATATATGGAGATCCCTAACAGAATCCCTTTTATGCCCATATATGGAGATCCCTAACAGAATCCCTTTTATGCCCATATATGGAGATCCCTAACAGAATCCCTTTTATGCCCATATATGGAGATCCCTAACAGAATCCCTTTTATGCCCATATATGGAGATCCCTAACAGAATCCCTTGTATGCCCATATATGGAGATCCCTAACAGAATCCCTTTTATGCCCATATATGGAGATCCCTAACAGAATCCCTTTTATGCCCATATATTATGGAGAAATCCCTGCTCTGAGTATCTGACATCAGTGTGATGTCACCTGTTTATGCCCATATATGGAGATCCCTGCTCTGCGTATCTGGTTGCTATGGTAAACAGTTGGTTGCTAGGGTAAAAAAACATGGTTGCTATGGTAAACAGTTGGTTGCTAGGGTAAACAGTTGGTTGCTAGGGTAAAACCATGGTTGCTAAGGTGGTTGCTAACGTACACTAACAAACCAGCAACAACAGACTGTTGCCACAGCAACGTACACAAAGGTTTGTGTACACATGTGGTGTGATGTCATACTGATGCGGAGATATGAGCAGGGCAAAGGTGTGACGTGTGACGTGTGACCGACCGACCGACGGACGGCCGGTGGAGGTTTTCATAGTAAACTGCTCCCTGACGGTCGCAACTAAACTGCTCCCTAACGGTCGCAACTAAACTGCGACCTTACGGTCGCAACTAAACTGCGACCTTACAGTCGCAATTATCAAGACATACGGGCAGTTGACAGTTTGCCATGGTTACTCATTGAAGTTGAATCTCCATATATGGAGATAACCTACGCATCACACTAAGTCTGACCTCACCAGCCCATATTTGGGCATGAGCAACTTATGTCTCCATATATGGAGATATGATGACATCACACAGTCCTCAGCCGATGATGTGGCGTGATGTCATACAATACACAAACGAGCCCTACAGTATAAAGGGGCAATTCTTGCCAGGAAAGAAGCATTTCTTCGACTCAGACCTTAACGCCAGGGTTGGCTTATAGCAGCTGTCGGTAGAACCATATATGGATTCTGTTAGTGTGGATCTCCTAACAGGGCATCATCTGAGATACAATCCCTTTTATGCCCATATATGGAGATCCCTAACAGAATCCCTTTCATGCCCATATATGGAGATCCCTAACAGAATCCCTTTTATGCCCATATATGGAGATCCCTAACAGAATCCCTTTTATGCCCATATATGGAGATCCCTAACAGAATCCCTTTTATGCCCATATATTATGGAGAAATCCCTGCTCTGAGTATCTGACATCAGTGTGATGTCACCTGTTTATGCCCATATATGGAGATCCCTGCTCTGCGTATCTGGTTGCTATGGTAAACAGTTGGTTGCTAGGGTAAAAAAACATGGTTGCTATGGTAAACAGTTGGTTGCTAGGGTAAACAGTTGGTTGCTAGGGTAAAACCATGGTTGCTAAGGTGGTTGCTAACGTACACTAACAAACCAGCAACAACAGACTGTTGCCACAGCAACGTACACAAAGGTTTGTGTACACATGTGGTGTGATGTCATACTGATGCGGAGATATGAGCAGGGCAAAGGTGTGACGTATGACGTGTGACCGACCGACCGACGGACGGCCGGTGGAGGTTTTCATAGTAAACTGCTCCCTGACGGTCGCAACTAAACTGCTCCCTAACGGTCGCAACTAAACTGCGACCTTACGGTCGCAACTAAACTGCGACCTTACAGTCGCAATTATCAAGACATACGGGCAGTTGACAGTTTGCCATGGTTACTCATTGAAGTTGAATCTCCATATATGGAGATAACCTACGCATCACACTAAGTCTGACCTCACCAGCCCATATTTGGGCATGAGCAACTTATGTCTCCATATATGGAGATATGATGACATCACACAGTCCTCAGCCGATGATGTGGCGTGATGTCATACAATACACAAACGAGCCCTACAGTATAAAGGGGCAATTCTTGCCAGGAAAGAAGCATTTCTTCGACTCAGACCTTATCGCCAGGGTTGGCTTATAGCAGCTGTCGGTAGAACCATATATGGATTCTGTTAGTGTGGATCTCCTAACAGGGCATCATCTGAGATACAATCCCTTTTATGCCCATATATGGAGATCCCTAACAGAATCCCTTTCATGCCCATATATGGAGATCCCTAACAGAATCCCTTTTATGCCCATATATGGAGATCCCTAACAGCATCCCTTTTATGCCCATATATGGAGATCACTAACAGCTAACAGAATCCCTTTTATGCCCATATATGGAGATCCCTAACAGAATCCCTTTTATGCCCATATATGGAGATCCCTAACAGAATCCCTTTTATGCCCATATATGGAGATCCCTAACAGAATCCCTTTTATGCCCATATATGGAGATCCCTAAAAGAATCCCTTTTATGCCCATATATGGAGATCCCTAACAGAATCCCTTTTATGCCCATATATGGAGATCCCTAACAGAATCCCTTTTATGCCCATATATGGAGATTCCTAACAGAATCCCTTTTATGCCCATATATGGAGATCCCTAACAGAATCCCTTTTATGCCCATATATGGAGATCCCTAACAGAATCCCTTTTATGCCCATATATGGAGATCCCTAACAGAATCCCTTGTATGCCCATATATGGAGATCCCTAACAGAATCCCTTTTATGCCCATATATGGAGATCCCTAACAGAATCCCTTTTATGCCCATATATTATGGAGAAATCCCTGCTCTGAGTATCTGACATCAGTGTGATGTCACCTGTTTATGCCCATATATGGAGATCCCTGCTCTGCGTATCTGGTTGCTATGGTAAACAGTTGGTTGCTAGGGTAAAAAAACATGGTTGCTATGGTAAACAGTTGGTTGCTAGGGTAAACAGTTGGTTGCTAGGGTAAAACCATGGTTGCTAAGGTGGTTGCTAACGTACACTAACAAACCAGCAACAACAGACTGTTGCCACAGCAACGTACACAAAGGTTTGTGTACACATGTGGTGTGATGTCATACTGATGCGGAGATATGAGCAGGGCAAAGGTGTGACGTGTGACGTGTGACCGACCGACCGACGGACGGCCGGTGGAGGTTTTCATAGTAAACTGCTCCCTGACGGTCGCAACTAAACTGCTCCCTAACGGTCGCAACTAAACTGCGACCTTACGGTCGCAACTAAACTGCGACCTTACAGTCGCAATTATCAAGACATACGGGCAGTTGACAGTTTGCCATGGTTACTCATTGAAGTTGAATCTCCATATATGGAGATAACCTACGCATCACACTAAGTCTGACCTCACCAGCCCATATTTGGGCATGAGCAACTTATGTCTCCATATATGGAGATATGATGACATCACACAGTCCTCAGCCGATGATGTGGCGTGATGTCATACAATACACAAACGAGCCCTACAGTATAAAGGGGCAATTCTTGCCAGGAAAGAAGCATTTCTTCGACTCAGACCTTATCGCCAGGGTTGGCTTATAGCAGCTGTCGGTAGAACCATATATGGATTCTGTTAGTGTGGATCTCCTAACAGGGCATCATCTGAGATACAATCCCTTTTATGCCCATATATGGAGATCCCTAACAGAATCCCTTTCATGCCCATATATGGAGATCCCTAACAGAATCCCTTTTATGCCCATATATGGAGATCCCTAACAGCATCCCTTTTATGCCCATATATGGAGATCACTAACAGCTAACAGAATCCCTTTTATGCCCATATATGGAGATCCCTAACAGAATCCCTTCTGCGTATCTGGTTGCTATGGTAAACAGTTGGTTGCTAGGGTAAAAAAACATGGTTGCTATGGTAAACAGTTGGTTGCTAGGGTAAAACCATGGTTGCTAAGGTGGTTGCTAACGTACACTAACAAACCAGCAACAACAGACTGTTGCCACAGCAACGTACACAAAGGTTTGTGTACACATGTGGTGTGATGTCATACTGATGCGGAGATATGAGCAGGGCAAAGGTGTGACGTGTGACGGACGGACAGACGGACGGACGGACGGACGGCCGGTGGAGGTTTTCATAGTAAACTGCTCCCTGACGGTCGCAATAATTACATAATTTAGCCAAAACTTTCTTGATCCAAGGCTAATGTAGCCTCTATATTAAATAAGCTGTGTCCCCATCACAGCCTGCAGGTACGGCTTTAAGTATCGAGAAGTAACTCCAGTGGGCAGTCTGCTCCAGGTTCTGTTCTTCAACAAAGACTTCAGAGAGGCTGTGCAAAGGTTTGTCATCATATATCATACTCAATATCAGTTAATGATTTATTACATTTGTCAGTAGGAAGTATAAATGCAGAAACATTTTAAAGGATGTCTTACACCCACCCAATATACCATTTCTTTTATTCCTACTGTGTGCAGGCACTGCAGTGAAAATCCCAACACTGTGCATATTGATGCTCAGCTAAATAAAGTGTTTGATGACTTAAAGAAAGATCAAGGTGATTCATATGATGTGATTAGGAAATTGCCTCCTGCTGAAGGTAAGAGGCATGATATTATGTTTGTAATTTACCTCTGAACATGTTAATCAACCGTTGTGAAATAAATCTAACATGTTTTACCACTCCACTTCCAGTGTATAGACAGCATGCTGCTTGGTGTTTGGATAAGATCCTGAAATTGACCAGTCCTGAGGCATCACAGGTAGGCCCGCTGTAGACTCATAATGTTAATCACACACTGTCTCCTCATCATGGACAATCTGTTTAAAATATGTACATACGTTTGTGTCTTCAGATGTTTCGTGGACATTTAAGACAGAGGACTACGTGTGGCACATGTCACCACTATACTGATGAAGACAATGCATTCTGGAAACTGTCTCTTAATATCATGGATACAGTTACTGATGCCTATAGCGTGGTAAAGACAATGATCTGATTTAGCACAATTACAAATTACGTTTTGTGGCATGTCATATGATTTAATGATATTGATGGAGTTAATATCATTAATCACGCACTGATACCTTTCAGATGGATGGTATCGAGTCATTCAGATCTACCAAACTCAATGGACAGATGTACTGTGATCACTGTGGTGTCAAAGTAGGCGCAACTACTGTAAGTTATGAAGAATTAAGTCTCTAATACATAGAGTCTACATCATACTATTTGTATGTGGTCACAACATCTTACAAAAATAGTTGCAGTATAATGACAATAAAATAAAACACATATCTAACATGCATGCATATACTGCCTCTAGTAACACTCCTGTTACTACCTTTACTATTATTACTACTACAAATACTACTACTACTACTACTACTACTACTACTAATAGCCTATAATCCATTATGATCATCATCATAGTTTCTAACCATATTCTAACTATATTCCTATACTGTATATGCATCAACCAGCAAACCAGGATAATCGATCATCCAGAGATTCTGACACTGCTGCTCGACCGATTTGAGTATGACAATCGCAAGCAATACTCTCAAACAAAACCGTTTGTCTATGTGCCTCCCACCCTTCAGATAGAGGTATGTGTCAACTTCCTCATAATTGTCATTCTTAAAATGTGTTGATGTCCGCTACTTTAAAACCTTTCCTTTAGTGTGATTTCAGTATTATATTTTTTTATATCTCTGATCAGGATCAGACATATGAACTGCATGCAGTTGTAGAGCATCAGGCAGGTCTGATAGGTTACACTACAATCAAGAGCCAGGATGATGGCAGATGGTATAAGTTTAAGGACAAAGATGTTGTCACCGTGGTAAGAGAAATCACCTTCACATTGGTAGAAGACTAGTACACTACCAACAACATGCACTCTATTACAGTACATACTTTATTTGTTTATTTAGACGGGACAATGCATATTAATGAACACTACATGAATGCAATGTAAATAAGCCGGAATTAGCAAGAATGCTAAATTTCATCCGTAGTCCCCACATGAAGACAAAACAATACATACCAACAAACAGTAACCCTACATTAGGAGAGGGCGCCTAATAACATACATACAAATACTATTTTTCTTGAACCAAGAAAAAAACAAAAAAAACAACACATATTACTAACAGTACCCTACATTAAAAAAGGATAAACATAATGATGTTTCTTTGCCATTTTGTGATTCATTGTCAGTATACACCGATTTGATGTTTTTGCTTCCTTTGACAGGTGGATCCGCAGCCATTCCCAGCAGTCATGGAAAAGTAAACTTCATCTCCTCACTTAAGATTCTCACTGAAGGCTTGATGCTCATATTAGCTTGTACTGTATGTGTGTGTGAGTGAGTGTGTGTTATATTATATGTATGGTATATACACAATCATGGTATACTCAACTCCCATTTGATGTGTTTCTTCCAACAGTCCTCATCTCCTTATCTACCAGAAAGAGAAAAGTAAGTCCTCATAATAATGCATATACTGTATGCTTGGTGACATCTTATTTTAGGATGAGACGACTGATTTGTTTCATGATATAATATCTCTTGGTGCTTGCCTCAATTCTATGTCTGTATTTGCTTCTATTTTCTAGCACATGAACCAGACACTTCATGTCATGAAGTCAACCTAAAGCCTTCTTCTGAAGACTGTAACGAAAAGAAAGAGGCTTCCAAGCAAACAACAGCAAAGATCATCTATACTCCGGAAACAAATTCTTCAGAGACAGGTGCAATAGCCAACTCTGCTGACTCTTCAGGTTACTGTAGCTGTAAACCATTACATCATCTATCAGAAGTCAAATTGTAACATCTGTGTTGGTACATCATTTCAAATGTCTCTCTTACAGTCACCAAGTATTATGGTTTGAAAAGACAAGCAGGAACTTGTTCCTTAAACGCTGTGCTCCAGATTCTCTTCATGAATAAAGACTTCAGAGAGGCTGTAGGAAGGTCTGTTATACTGGTGCAATGATTATCTCTATACATTCATTGTAGTTGTTATTTACATTTACAAATATACCAGTATAATATACCACTGCTTATGACAAGTATATCATTTCCTTTTATAGGGTCTGCAGTGTAAATCCCAAGACTAAGAATACTGATGCTCAACTTAATAAGCTGTTTGATGACTTAAAGAAAGATACAGCTGATTCATATGATGTGAAATCGAATTTGGCTGGTGGAGGTAAGAGACATGAGATTTTATTAGCAAATTACTATGTTAATCAACAAGATTGAAATAAATCCTTCTACTACTTCCAGCACATATGGAGCGTGATGCTGCTAAGTATTTGGAAAAGATCCTGCACAAATACAGTCTTGAAGCACAGGTATACTCTTGATCACAGACATACTGTCTCCTTGTGAAAAGTCTTAAAATAGTCTTCAAATAGCATGTATTCATTTACATGTACTCTACTACTCTTTTGTCTTCAGTTGTTTCGTGGACAGCAAAGACACAGGACCACATGTTGTACATGCCACCACCATCATGATAAAATCAATTCATTTTGGACTCTGCCTCTTGTCATGAACTCAGATACTAAAGTCTATAGTGTGGTAATAACAATTCTCTGATTCAACACAATAACCTTTGTGGAATCTTTGTCTACTTATAATTTTGTAAACATTATTAACAGATTTTATGTCATGAATCTCTGATAATTACATATTTTTCAGGCGAATGGAATTAAGTCGTTTCTTTCCAAATACGGTGGCCAGAAGTATTGTTATCAATGTCGTCGTGCAAGAGATGCAACTACTGTAAGTTCAGAAAAAAACAAAACAAAAAACAAGCAAACAATATATTTGAACAGATTTACACTATTACTACTAATCCTAATTATATTCAACTACATTGTGAAAATCGTAGCTGATAACTGTATTCTGACCATTATTCCTATATATAATGTCAACCAGCAAACTGAGATAACGAATCATCCAGAGATTCTGACTCTGCTGCTCAAAAGATCTGTGTATGACGATTTTCGCTATCGATCAAACCAAACAAACCACTGTGTGGACGCACCTCTCACCCTTCAAATAGCAGAGGTATGAGTCAACTACCTCAACTGTTCTTTATAAACTCTTGTCTTCTTCACATATTTTACTTTAGAGTGGTTTTTGATATCTCTGAACAGGATCAAACATATGAACTAAATGCAGTTGTGGAGCATTATGGGGGAGGTTACATTGCTACAATCAAGTCCCAGGACGATGGCAGATGGTATAAGTTTCAGGACGAAAGGGTGACAATGGTAAGAGAAAGCGCCTTCACGTTGATTAAATATAGTAACAATGCCAAAAACATACTGGTGTTTCTGTAGCATTGTGTCATATACAGTATTGTCAGTAATTCCCTAATTCCCTAAACAACATTTGTTTGCTTTGACAGGTGGATTCGAAGCCATTTCAAGCATTCACAGAAAAGTAAACCTTTTCTGATCATTTTAATAGCTGCTGTTTTGATCCTTTGTTTTCAATAGTTTTGATTTAATGCAATAAATAAATAAAAGAAATGTAATAATTGTTTTTCCCAACAGATCCAGCAGCCCTCATCTCCTTGTCTATCAGATGAAAAGTAAGTCCATAGGTTTGGTGATATCTTTGTTTTATGCTACAAGGGTGATACAGCTGCTTTGTTTCTGCAGACAGAGCAGTGTCCACTGTTCCATATCAAGAGGATAGAGTCCCACAGGAAGCCATTTGTCAAAACAAAGTGGCCTCTGTAAGAGTCAGGGCAGTCATGACAGGGTTTCGAAAAGAGAACTTGTTCAGGACCATGGACAGAGAGAGCATGAAACAGCATGAAACTATGGGCAGAACCTAAAATATAATCTCCAAATCACAGAATTAATAAACGACACCAGTGACCACCTTCCAGTTTTTGCCATTTTTCACAATCTACTCGAATTGGAAACTAAAACTAAAAACGTACATCTTAACACGACACAGAACACCAGAAGCCATCACTGCCCTCAAGGAGGACCTATAGATAGACAGACCTGGAATGAGGTCTACGATACAAACACGACAAAGGAAGCAGAAAACAGATACAAGACATAAAAATAAATTAGTAAATATAATAAGAGTAAATACAAATAATTATTACCAAAAGCAAGTAGAACCGCATAGAGGTAACATCCAAGCTACTTGGATATTACCTCTATCCTGAATAATAACATAATTAATTAAAAAAGGCAAGGGGAAAAATGAGTATCCAAGCTATTTTATTAAACAGATCCCTGGCTAATACGACAAATATGCCTTAATACATTATAATTGTCCTCTATAACTACAATGTCAAATTAAAAACACCTTAAATAGTTTCCGGATAAGCGGTTGAAGATGGATGGATGGATGGATGGATGGATAGATATATTACATGTGTATAATATATGTGTTTATTGCGACCATAGGTTGCAGTTTACAATGAAAACCGACACATCATGTTTGCGTATCTCTGTCTGTACGCCAAGCCTGACACTGTGGTTCTATGGGTTTGTCTGTGGTTCTATGGGTTTGTCTGTGGTTCTATGGGTTTGTCGCTCTGACATCATGCTCTGATGTCACTGTGATGTCAGGGGAACCACTCTTAACAGAATGGGTTTGCCGCTCTGACATCACGCTCTGGCTTGATGTCTTTTTACAGTATGCCCATTACGCACTATACTGGCTGTCAAATGGGTCAGAAATAAACTATCTAAACTATCTAAACAGAAGCATGGAAGAAAGATGGAGGTGACAAAAAGAAAGATGCCTCCAAGCAAACAGGAAAGAACGACTCCCCCCTGGAAGCAAATTCTTCACAGACAGGTACATCTGCTAACCTGCCTCACATTGCCGAATATCAATGCGAATATCAATCACAGTGTGGTCTCTAAAATTAGCTATAACTCTGGGACATGACATCATGCTCTGATGTCACTGTGATGTCCGGCACATCTTGTCCATGTATACCATGTATCTCTGAAGGTCACGCCTGACACTGTGGTTCCCTTGACACATCACTGTGACATCACAGGTGATATCACCTATGTAAAAGTCCATATATGGGTATTCCCCAGAGTCCCTTTTATGCCCATATATGAAGTAGAGCTTAAATCGGGCCTAAAAAAATGAGCCCGGCCCAACCCAGCCCGACAGAATTTCAGCCCGGACCGAGCCCAAGCCCGATACATAATTGACAATTGGAGACCGGCCCAGCCCGAAGACCGACATTCTAAACAACAAGCTTATATGATGCAGACGGCAGCATCCTTTTTTCCCTCATATTAAGAACAGTGTCATTCTACCATTTTCCAACTGTCTTTATAGAGCCTATATATAAAAGACATTGTAGCAAGCACCGTCCTAATTATGGAAGAAAAAAATACGTCGGAGCCTCGCTGGAAAACACAGCTGACGGCCGTCGCTAAATCAGGAAGCAGGCGTACAGGCTATTATAGCTACAACATTCACACTACGTCTATAATATTATTAGGAAATCCAAAAGTGTCTGTGAATGGTTTCAACGATCTCCTCCGCTCCGCTCTGCCACAGCGAGAACGAGAAGCACCCACTGGCCATAGCAGCCACCGCCACACACACACACACACACACACACACACACACACACACACACACACACACACACACACACAGGAGAACACTCAACTGAACGTTGCTCAACTGTCTGAACATTGCGCAGCAGCGCACATACAGTCACACACGCTCAACTGTGTCAAGTTGCGCCGCAGCGGTGCAGCGCAGCTTACACAGTCACAGAGACATCACGTTGCCGTGCTGCGCTTGCCTACCGGATTATAAAAGACCGACCCGACCCAAAGCCCGACATATACGTGACAAATTGAGCCCGGCCCAGCCCGCGCCGCGCCGACCCGTCGGGTCCCGTCGGGCTCGGGCTGAACTTTTAAGCTCTAATATGAAGATCCCTGATTTCATCGATATAATATCATTGACAGATGGCCAAGACATTGCCCATATTGGTGTGGCTGGTTCAGATAGGGATCTCCATGTATGGGCATAAAAGATATTGTATGTTGTGATGTCATGGGAACCACTCTAACAGAATACCTTTTATGCCCATATATGGAGATCCCTGATGTCATCAATATTAAGCCCATATCTAATATGGGAATGCCCATATATGGAGGAAGACAGCCCATATCTGTGCGGCTGGTTCAGACAGGGAACTCCATGTATGGGCATAAAAGGGATGTGCTATATACAGTTCATGGATCTCCGGTGGCTCCGGATGACCCCTGTGCTCTAGACCCATTGCTGACGTGCGTGTCTAGCATAAAATGCTGGATGAGTGAGAACTTTCTCAAGCTAAATGAGGACAAGACAGAAGTTCTCATAATTGGTTCTACTGCCCAAAGAGAATCAATAATAAGTAGACTTGGTGACCTGGCTAAAGAAAGTAACACCTCTGTAAAGAACCTGGGGGTGATCATTGATGCTGAATTAAATTTTAATACACACATTAATCATGTCACGAAGATGGCCTTCTTTCACCTTAGAAATATTGCACGAATTAGAGCTTATCTGTCGCTGAACGATGCAAAAACGCTGATCCACGCTTTCGTTTTCTCTCGGCTGGATTACTGCAACGCACTTCTCTCTGGTCTGCCAAAGAAAACAACTGAAACCAACTTGTTCAAAATGCGGCAGCCAGAGTTTTAACTAAAACTAAGATAAGAGAACATATTGCTCCAGTCTTAGCGTCGCTACACTGGCTCCCGGTTGTTTTTAGGATTGATTTTAAAATACTTTTACTTGTTTATAAAGCTCTAAATGGTCTGGCACCTTCGTACCTCTATGACTGCCTGCATAGATATGTTCCAACCCGCCCACTCAGGTCCTCTAGTGCAGACCTACTTGAGGCGCCAACAATGACATATAAAAAATATGGGGAAGCAGCTTTCTGCTTCTACGGACCGACACCTTGGAATAAACTCCCACTACACCTAAGACAGGCAGCCTCTGTGGATAGCTTTAAAGCACAGCTCAAGACCTATTTCTTTACTCTTGCTTTTAGCTAAATGTTTAAATCCCTGTGCTGCTAATTGACGTCCGCACTGTTCTGAAATTGTTATTTCTCTTCTTAATTGTAATCATTTCAATTATTTATTTTTATTCTGTATTTTTTATTTTTATTTTACTTTTTCTCTGTTAAGCACTTGTGCTTCATTTTCTGCTCTGTAAAGCGATTTGAGCTGCATTTCATGTCATGAAAGGTGCTATACAAATAAAGTTTTATTATTATTATTATTATATGGGTAACTGGTCCGATATACATCACCGGCCAGATTGCCAAGAATTGGCGCGACCTCACCCTTTAGGGCGTGGTTGCATGTCGCCCTGAGGTGTCTTACTAGTATCTCTTTCTAGTTTCAAGTATTATGGTTTGGAGTAGGAAATTGTTCCTTAAACAGTGTGCTCCAGATTCTATTCATGAATAAAGACGTCAGAGAGACTGTGGGAAGGTATTTTATACTAGTTGAGAATTCTTAGCGCTTTGCCAAATATTTATTTGCGTCTGTTTTGGTTCTATTTTCTCGCACATGGACCAGATGCTTCAGTTAAGGAAAACAAAGGAAACAAAGGAATACATCTCCCAGAATGGTCGAAGAAAGATGGAAGTGGGAAAAAGAAAACAACAGCAAAGAGCTCCCCTCTGGTAGCAAATTCTTGGCAGACAGGTACTGTACATTTGACAACTTCACTCACATTGCTAATATCAATGCGCAATCAAAGTATTGTCACAAAGAATAACCATAAACATAAGTAGGACATCGTTCAAGGTAATAGATTCCTTCACTAATCCCACCCTTTGCAATAACAGCACATCTTCCCAAGAAAAATTGGAGGAATATCGAAATTGTTTCAGTGTAATTCAATGATTTTGAACCTGTCATGTGTCACCTATTGAAGACTAGAAATAACTACTGTATTCTGTCAATGAAAAGTACCTCTCAATTGTCAAACAAACACTTAAAGGACAACTCTGTTAATATTTTAGATTGTAATTAGACAAAAGAAAAGACGAGTCTTAAAGTGTTTTCATTTAAAGCTTTCTAATGTTTTAGCGATTTTAGTATTTTGATTCCAGTGGGTGGGGACATGCGTACAAGTGGCTAAATACCGATGTCTCTGGTTCACATTGACACATTTCCTGGGTCAATCTGCCCAGATCATGCATGTCTTCTCGTCTTTTTTAGATTTTTTACTCTCATAAAAGCATCTGCAATGTAGTGCATTTGAAACTACATTGCAGTGCACATCATGGGGTGATCACTGCTTGCCTCCTGTGAATTGTTTTATTTTAATTTTTGTTTATTTTATTTTTATTTTGTTGCTGAGTGAGGTCAGCAGACAAAGTGACATGAGTGAGATGAAAAAACCTGAGTGAAATGTGCCAATGTCAACCAGAGACATCGGTATGTCTTTTTAGACACAATAAGTCAGCAATTTCTTTGTTAATATTTACACCAGCTCCCATAAGTCACATCTGCCCATGAGAAATTGTGGTGCATCTTGGGAATGGGCTTATTGTGTCTAAAAATACATAATTAGCCGCTTGGGGGCATGCATGCAAATCAAAATCGTTAAAATCACTAAAACGATAGAAAGAAGGAAATGAAAACATTTTAACACTTACCTTTTCTTTTCGTTAATGACTATCTAAAATATGAACGCTTGCTGTAAAAAGACAGTGGTCAGAGGAGTGTGCATGAAAAAGCTGGAGGAGACTGTCAGACATTGCAACATGCTGACCAGAAAATTTGAAACAAAGATTTGTTTCAAGATATGAGGGTAATAATGTTGTGATAGCAGACAAATTCCAAGACACGCATAGTAGCATAAACATGGATGTCAACAGAGACAAGCATAGCAAAGGAGGAGGGGATGAACATGTTCACACAGAATGGTGTGGGCAAAGAGAGAGAGGGGACAGGAAGAAGAGAGTTCTGGAGGTGGACAGGCAGGAATGGCAGGAAAAAGAGGGAAGAAAGAACAGGGAGATGGTGGACAGGAGAGACCACATGACAGTCAGAAACATGGGGGACCATACATCACCCAGTATGGTGGAGTAAAGAAACATGGAGAAACATGCCATATGACAGTCAGGGCTCTATTTTGATTGTCTTAAGTACCATCTCTTATGCCTTGATGCCCGGGTAGCTCAGTCGGTAGAGCTCTCGCCTTTGAACCGCAAGGTCATGGGTTCGATTCCGGGCACCGCCAACTCAGCGTATGAGTAGCACGGCTTGGCAAGTTGTGCGGCAAGTGCTGGGAGCTGATGGTAGGTGTGGCGCTCCACCTCAGCAGTCCATCTCCCAGGGGTCTAGCGCATTGTAACGGGGACAGACTCCCGCGTGTTACCGGCTGATACTGACAATAAGCCACTCCCGACCTACTTGTTGTCTTATGCCTTCACTTAAAGGCCTGTCCATACTGTCGACCACCAAACTTTTTGCCAGAGAGTTCCGACTTTCTGACATGCAACTCTAATTCGGGGTAATGCTTTTCAGAAGATGCGAGTGATGTCATTTTGTAGTTGAACCGGACCTTTCCGATGAAACGTTTGGTGGTCGGAGACAGTATGGACAGGCCTTAAAGTTAAGGCATAAGAGCTGGACAATCAAAATAGAGTCAAAACTCATGGAGGAGTGAAGGGTGCTGTTCAAAAGGCGACACCATGTATAATTCAGTAGACGATAGAAAGAAAGACATTTCCAGGATAGCAAGAATATAGAGCACACTTCCTGGCTCCTTTTTCCAGGCAATAAATAATCCACACAATATACTGTATATCATATCATCTACACAGGTTCTAATATCATGTTATGTCATAGAATTCACCCTTGTAGCCTGCAGATACAAAGGTTTAATGAATCAAGGATCAACATGTTACCTGAACAGCATTCTCCAGGTTCTGTTCATGACCAAAGACTTCAGAGAGGCTGTAAAAAGGTTTGGCACAGATCATATGCAGATTTTAGTTTCATTATAATGTAACTGAATTGATCATGTCTACCAATTTGCCACTTCTGGTTTTGGTGAACAATAATTTGACAGCAGATTTCTTATACTGGGTATATATGGTTTCTTCCCTTAGACACTGTCGTGAAAATCCCAAGACTGAGAATATTGATGCTCAACTTAATGCACTGTTTGAAGACTTAGAGACACATCAGTCTTCCACATGTAAAATCACAAAGAAAATGGGAATTAAAGACGGTGAGAGACACAATATTATATAAGCAAATAGTTGTCTAATACACGTTATTAAGCTAAAAGCAACAATAAACAGGGTTTGTTTTACCACAATACTTACAGTGTATGCACAGCGTGATGCCGCTGAGTATTTGGAGAAGATCATGAACATGACCAGTCCTGAGGCATCAAAGGTAAGCTTCTAATGTTAATCACCGACATACTGTACTGTCTCCATGAACAGAATACGTATTCATGTACTTTTACTTGTACACTTGTCTGCAGATGTTTTGTGGACAGTTAAGACACAGGCCTACAGGTCACCACCATGTCTCATTTAAAACAAATGAAAATTATGTCAAAGTCATTTATCTGTTTCTGTTCTTTTGTGTCTTCAGATTTTTCATGGACAATTAAGATACACGACCACATGCCTTACATGTCGCCACCATACTGATGTAGTCAATCCATTCTGGAATCAGCCTCTTGACATTGATACAGATAGTGAAGTCTATAGTGTGGTAATGGAAATTCTCTGATTTTGTATTTTTTTTTTTTCGTTTTGCACACTACCGTATGTTTCATGTTAACCCAACAGTACTACAGTTTCACTGATCCTCATTTATTTTACAGATGGGTGGTATCGAGCAATTTTTCAGAACTACACATTTCAATGGAGATAACCAGAGGTATTGTGACATCTGTGATGACCAAAAAGATGCTACTCTTGTAAGTTATGAACAAGCATGTTTCTATAAATTTCACAGACTTTGTTGTTTCACTATATATTGTCATGGTATTTTACAGAAATCACATAACACTTGTGCTGACCAACGAGGTTATTCTTGGTTTACAAAGAAATACTATTATTATTATTATTATTATTATTATCACTGCTGTCATCATTATTATGGTTTTATTATGATTATATACTATTTGTCAATCGACCAGGAAAGTGAGATAAACCATTATCCAGAGATGCTGACTCTGCTGCTCAAGCGATTTGAGTTTAACTTCGATCTCATGGACTATATTAAAATCAATCACTCTGTAGATGTTCCTACCACGCTGAAGATGTCAGAGGTATGTTTATATAACCTGCTCTGTTAAATTATGTTATTTTGCTGAAACTCATTTGTAAGATTTCATGTTAAAAAATTGCTTATCTCTTTTATGTGGAATGCCATTCGTGCCTAAATTTTAAATAAATATAGCAATATACTATATCTGAAATAGTTAGAAAATTAAGACACTATAATTTTGAAATGTTATTAAATCATAGTTTTCTGACATCATTTATTTCATAATATCTTCCTAAATAACACTTTTCCAGGTGTCTCTTTTTTATATTGTAATTTCATGGCAACACTTTTCATTTAATAATTGTTCTTTTTATTTGATTTGATGTGTTAGTCTGTTAGTCAACAGAAGGAAATATGCTGGGCGCATGTTCAACATAAACATTGTGAGAGGGTCAGACTCATCATATGTCGCCCCCAAAATATCTTTACTGACACTTTTTAATTAAAAAAGTGGAACATTTAAATAATAATAATCATCATAGTTGAACAGAATCTAAGAATCCTATCAGCAATGAACATAATTTGTGTTTTTAATGGATCAATTGGTTTCAGTAGAGTTACACTTTCTCATAAAGCTTTTGGCAGCCATTAAGAAGAGGTCTGCTCATTATTTGCCTTCAACATCTTTGTTTTCTTCTACCTTCTGATTAGAAACAGACATATGAACTATATGGAGTCGTGGATCACGGTGGGTCTCTAAGGGGTGGCCATTACACTGCTAGAATCAAGTCCCAGGAAGATGACAGATGGTATTCTTTTAATGACAGCTTTGTCACAGAGGTAAGACAGATTGTTCTACAATTCTAATTAATTCTCTCTCTCTCTCTCTCTCTCTCTCTCTCTCTCTCTCTCTCTCTCTCTCTCTCTCTGTGTGTGTGCGTGTGTGTGTGTGTGTGTGTGTGTGTGTGTGTGTGTGTGTGTGTGTGTGTGTGTGTGTGTGCGTGCGTGCGTGCGTGCGTGCGTGCGTGCGTGCGTGCGTGCGTGTGTGTGTTTATTCAAGAATTGAACATTTTATGAACAGTATGTCTTTTTTTAACAGCTGGATCACCAGCCATTCCAGGGGACCATGGAAAGGTATGTTTTTAATTAACTTTTGAATTCTTCTGTTTTTGCTTGATTCACAATTGTGTTTTGCTCATATTTCATACATGATTCTTGCACTAGGTCCAGCAGTGCATATGTCCTGTTTTACAGGAAAAAGAAAGGTAAATGCTGTGTTTATTGATCATCATGAGTAGATCTACTGTTTTAGGCCTTGCTACTAATCTTTATCTCTGTTTTCAATTTCTAGAAGATACTCCTAGTCTTCAAGGCCATGAAGTCACCCAGGATCCTTTGTCTGAGAAGCATGATGACAAACTCAGGGGAATGGGGATAAATGAGTTGTCTAAGGGCGATAGACCCGTGGTTGTTTCCCCTCCGGTTAGTGCCACGAACAAAGACATAGTTGAGAGTTTGAACACAATGACACTTGATAAACACCATGAGGGTCAGGGTAGTCAGGAAAGGTCTTTAGGACCTCATGGAGGTCCTAGCAGAGGACAGAAAGCACATCAAAACAAAGGAGATGACCAGATGTGTTCTCAGGGAGGTCCCGAAGGCAGTGGACACAGAGTGCCTAAAACACCAAATAATGACCACCAACATGCCTATCAGAACGTTAAAGCTGAGAGGGTAGACGTGGTAGGAAAGGACAAAGTGGGAACCCTTAAGGATGGCAAAAGAGAAAACAATGGAGGAAGGGGCGTACAGGAAGATTTCAGACAGACAGACAAGGGGGGAAGGAGTGGACTGGGAGAGCGTGAAGAAGAGGGAGGGAAAAGTAATCCAAACTCAAAATCTGATGATAACACAGGGTTAAAGACAAATGCCTGTAACAAAAGAAGTACAAGTTTAGCAGAGGGGCAAATGACAAATGACTCAGTGCAAATCAAAAAAGGAAAAAAGGAACTACCAATTTAAAATAAAGCACTGACACAAGAGGTGCAAATAAAGGCAGAAGGTGATAGTGCAAGGCACATTCGGTTTATTAGGCAAGTCCAAGACAAAGCAAATAATGTAAATAAAAACATATACTCTCAGAGGGAGTATGAAATGGGGAAAGAAGCTGCCAATACTATACAGTAGAAGGCACAGGAAACTAGAAGCAGTTCTCTTCCAAGAACAGGTCCCTGCTAGCTCAGGTAGGTTATTGTGGCCTGCTGAAAATGGTGCCTGATGTAATTAATTGCCATGAACTGGAATGTCAAACAATGATAATTTGATACTTTTTAGGCCTGCCTATAGTCGCTCCCTCCATGTGCCTTTTTTATGTTTTATGTCATCTGAGTTTTGATATTTTAGATGACAGCTTTGATTACAAGAAGAAAACATGAATGGCAATGTGCCACAGTGAGGTTTAATACATCTCAAGTAGACTACTTTTATTGTGGCGTTAACGGCCTATTGCTTTTGGTATAAGCCACACATGATCACAGCATTCTGAGTTTTTGTTGTACTTTAAATATTGTGAAATTACACTGTTCTACTTGTCAAATAAATAAAGAAAGAAAATAAAAAGTATGCAATAAATCAAGAGCTGCAGTATGGATGTTATTGTTATGTTTTGGACCATCACTGTGATGGTGTATTGGCATGCATTAATTGGTTTATTGATGAAGACTGGAGAGTAGGGGAGACTGGGGTCAAAAGTAACAGGGCCAAATGTAATGCATTCAATAATTCTAATCAGAAACAAGCTAGAGGAATGAGACTTATGCACATGCTTACAGTACGATTTTTTGTTAGAAAATGAACATATTTCACTACATTTCAAATTAAAAATAAATTAAAATAAATAAATATATATAGCCTTTTCATGGGGAAACTTTTTTGAATACAAATAAAACATTATTTTAATGATATATACAGTATATGCCCCCTAGTGGCAAACAACTCAAGTGCTAGCCTTTGTAATCTGCTGATTGCATGGACCCTAAATGTTAGTTTAAATGAACATGCACACATTTAATTTCATTGTGTAATGGGATAATTTACACATACTATTTGTGATATGGTTAATTTGTGGGGAAAAGATCCATTTATCTATGGAACCTCCATATACTAAATACTAGTCTAGGGCCCCCCAAGGCTCTGGCTGCATGACATAACATGATGTATCTTTGAGTCCAGCCTTTTTGTGATACTTCCCATGTTCATTTGTGAACAACAATTGATTGAGAAAGGCAGTGCATGACACAATTAAGAATATAGGCATTTCACCAAAAGAACTACATTTAGATCACTTATTAGGAGTAGTTGACCCAAAACATTTGGGTCAACTACTCCTTTAACCACTATAAAAACTCTCTTATCTATTTAGTTGACCAGGGTCCCTCAAGGGCTCTATACTGTAGGATGCTCCTTTCCCCCCTCAACACAGAAAATAGCAGAGTGTCCAGTCTTAAACAACGAGTGTACTTATCCTGAATTAAACTTGCAGTCAGTGGGATGATTAGCTCCATAGAACCTCACCCTCCGCTGCATGCTGTTGTGCTCGGAGCACAGGGTGAGGTTCTATTTTGGGCTATGGGATGATGTGAAACAAGAGGACCACCACACAGCAGCAGGAGGAAACTAATTAGGGTCACTACACTATAAAGTCACCAATTACAAATTCTGCTAAGAATACTTTGTCTTTTTCTTACCGAATGGGTTCCCAGATTGAGATAAAAATCTAATCATGTGGATCTCGGATCTACAGGGGAAAGGCATGGCTCCTATGTGTATCTTGGACTTAATGTGGCATTCCCATAGAGTTATAAGGCATTCCCCCATGGGACTTAATGGCTAGCCTCATCATCAGTCATATATGATGTCAGTGATGTATGACATTTCCATGATGTATTGTAGGACGAGAGCCTCATTGTCAATGACTTCCATTATAAATGTATACATTTATAAAACCATGGGCCCTATTTTTGTCCATGCCTTACCCCTTATCTCTAAAATCTTTTTATATTTTTGGAGCTGTGTGCAGCTCCCTATACGTGGCTGTGTGGGTCTGTGTGTCTGTGTGTGTGTGTGTGTGTGTGTGTGTGTGTGTGTGTGTGTGTGTGTGTGTGTGTGTGTGTGTGTGTGTGTATGTAGCCTGACTTCGGCGCGTAACTAGTGCCGCACCATTTACGCCACTCGCGCAATATATACATCAAAATGTGCGGCTCGGCCGGGAATGGTGTTCTATTACCTTTCGTTCCGATCCGCCTTACCATGCCGACGTAATCGGCAAAAAACGAGGCTTAATTGTCCCCTTTGACTTATAATGGGACAATGCAAGAAATCACTTTCAAGTATTTTTCTCTCGTAAACCATAGGAGCTACAGTTTCAAACCTCGGAGAGGAGATTCATAATGATTTTAAGAATGAATCGAAAAATAATTACATCACTCGGCCTCATGGTGGCGCTATAACGGCCCACTTTACGTTTTGCCCCGTAACTCTTGAACCGTAGATCGGAACATTAAAATTCTGTTTTCCCTGGATTCCTTGGGTCAAGACGCATCTCCCCATATAGGCCACGCCCATTTGCGCCAGGATAGATTTTCCGCCATCTTGAATTTTCTCCAAAACACACTTTTTGCTCCTTTTCCTACATATTTTCTTCAAATGTCACAAAAATCGGTACACATGATCTACACACACACACACACACACACACACACACACACACACACACACACACACACAGCTCCACTTAACACGGGTGTGATTTTTTATATTTTGAAAAACATTTTAAAATATTTCAACTACCTGAGATAAACTCACAGACCGGCCCTTAGACGGCTATAGCCTCCTGCAGAGCCACGCTGTAAAAATAATTATGTTGTCAATTTGTGGATGTGCTTCATAACGAACACATATAATACAGGATGTTAATTGCGACCATAAGGTCGCAGTTTAGTATCAAAACCTCCACCGGCCGTCCGTCCGTCCGTCCGTCCGTCCGTCCGTCCGTCCGTCCGTCCGTCCGTCGGTCACAAGTCACACGTCACACGTCACACCTTTGCCCTGCTCATATCTCCGCATCAGTATGACATCACACTGCTGACATCACTATGACATCGGCAGCCATAGTTACACCTGGAATGTTGAATCTCCATATATGGAGATAACCTATGCATCACACAAAGTCTGACCTCACCAGCCCATACTTGGGCATGGACGTCTTATATCTCCATATACGGAGATGGCCATATGGAGATGTGTTGGGAGATACGATGACATCACAGAGTCCACAGCTGATGATGTGGCGTGATGTCATACAATACACAAACAAGCCCTATATAAAGGGGCAATTCTCACCAGGGAAGAGAGCATTCCCCACTAGCTGAGTATCTTAAGATGGTTGGATGTGATGATAAGCTATAAGCTTAGTTGATCCTGGCGATAAGGTCTGAGATATCAATCTCTACAGTATCAGTATGTAGATATCTTGATAGTTTTATGTTCTCTTTGACATGCTCTCCCTCTCCCTCCTACTTTTTCTTCTTCTCCCTTTCTGGAAAACGTAAATGTGTACAAATGTGACAATGATGTTTAAAGTAAGACGCAACACTTGTTAGTTTTCTTTTTCGCTTTTCTTTCTTCCAACTTGATGCCCCTCTCATTGTTGGGATGTGGACTATCCCCACTGTCGAGACGAGACCCTTGATCTGGCCTCTGCCTTTGACTCTATTGTCTCTTTCTCACACACCTCCTTGCTGTTTTGCTGCATTTTCTTTACATGCTGCTTCTGTTCTATCAAAGGCTCCTTCTCAAGCCCAGCCTCGTTGGAACTGGCATTTACCATGTCTTTAGGTAGTGCTATGTTGATTTCATCTTCCACATGCTGCTTCTGTTCTACCAATAAAGGCTCCTTCTCAAGCCCTGCCTCGTTGGAACTGGTATTTACCATGTCTTTAGGTAGTGCTATGCTGGTTTCATCTTCCACATGGTATTCTGTCTGTGTGTCTCTGTTGAGATCTTCTCCTGTGTTTCCATTGTCTCCCGTACACACACACTTTCCCCTGGTTCATCTGATGTCACGATCTCCTCCAGTTTATAGTCTGACTTGGTGTCTTGGTAGACTTTGTTCAGAACTCTCGCTGATGTTGTTTAGGTGAGCCATCTTGTTAGCTGTGATTAGTTAAGGGCTGTTACCGTTATGTTTGTATTGTTGAGTCTCACATACTCCCCCCCTCTCGGGAGACTCTGAGGGTATCTGAATAAATGTATATCCCGGCGGGACTGCCACACACAGACTTCCTACTTTACCTCTGTGTACATACAACAGACAAGTGCAGGGCTGAGGTGAAGTGTCATTGAATTATTTTCCATGAGTATGCATGAGTATTAAAGTGTATTAATAAACTATGCATACATAACATAGATTGTTTACAGTCAATCTGTGGTTTGTGTTGGTAGTATGTAATGTGCTTTTATATCCATAGATATACAGATATGCAGTATGTATTTTAAAGCTCACATTCTCTCAAAGCAGAATGTCTGAAAGATAGGGTCTTGTGCAGGGATCCAGATGAATGAATACATGGCTACTCACTTGTAGTGTTTCACAGTCTAGATACATAATCAAGCAACCGTACTCTTTTGCCCTTTGTCCCACCTGTCTGTCTGTCAACTAGCTTAGTCTATGCTGTTCACTGCCAGTCTGATGCCCAGGGTTCTGCCTCTGGCTGGGGTGGTTGTCATCTATAGGGAGAGACTGACTGAGGAGACATATAGCCACCAGGCACTGTTCAGGTAAGGATAGTAATATTATTCTTATGCCCACATAATAGGGTTGTCATTATGCATATATGCCTGTATACTGTATGTATGGTTTGAATGAGAGCTGACCTGCTCAGTTTTGAGCAGGTGTCACCAGGGTGTTGTTGGTGGAAATATTTTGCAGGGGGCTAGGCTAGCCAGGAAAATATTAGTGCAAGGTTTTCATGAATATGAAAATCATTGTGTTGTTAAAGTGAAATAATCTTACAGTCTTATTGTTTGAGACATTTCCACTTGGACAATGTATAGATTACAACCAGCATCTGTGTGTGAGAGTATGTTTTCGCCCCTGTCCGTCCGTCCGTCCGTCCGTGCGTGCGCGCGTCCGTCCGTGCGTGCGTGCGTTACCAGCTAATGTTACAAACGGCTCAATTTGTAACAGAGAGGAAGCTCACTCAAACTAGAACATTTTCAATTATTTTATTAGCTAACCCTTAATAAACAAACTTAACAACAAAATCATAGAACATTATGGAGTATCAGTGATGTATGCAAGTGTGTGGATGTGTGTAACATGTTGCGTGGGTGTTCAAATCATACTTAAACTGAAACAAAAGAGAAAAAGGGTTAGTGTGCTCCCATGCTGGAGCCCGGTGAGAGAGTTTGAGACTGCAGCCTCTTATATAGAGGGAGCACCAGGTGGGCCAGATCACTGATCGCACACTCTGCCCTCCAATCAGCCTCTGAAATACAGGCACCGGGTTAGAAACCATGACAACCACATGAGTTACCCTGACAACCCCTGGGTTGTCACACTAATCTCCGGTGCCGATGGCTTGGTCACGGTGAAACTTTGCACACACACTCCCTGGATGCCAATTCAGAACCTCTGCCCCACATTTTTCAAATGGCCCTGTTCTAGCGCCACCATGAGGCTGATGTTTGCGAAACACATTTCTGTACACTACTCTTAGAGATTTTGTCCACAAATCCTACAAATCGGTCGACAGTATCTCTACAGTCATGTGATCAAAAAAGGTCCTTTGTCCATCAGTCGACTTTAAGGCTTAATCAGGAGCTTGGCCATAGGTAGGCTTGGCGGTGGACACTGCTCTTGTCTGTATTATCCTTATGTATGTAAACCAGTCTTGTCTTTTTTTGTTACATGTGTTAAATGTGTGTATATATGTTATGTGTCGCATACATGACCTGCTGTGTCGCAAGACAAATTTCAGTGTGAACTGACAATAAAGTACTATATCATATCATATCATATCATATCATCAACATGGATTTGTCCAATTTTCCATATTCCATCCTGATTGGCTACAATTGGCTTCCAAAGTTTTCAGGATTGCTCCGTTTTGAACAAAATGCCTCAAATCATGAACACAGCGTGCAATCTTGGTGAAATTGGGCGCGCACGTTCCACTAGGCCGAGGAAGAAATGCTACTTCAACTTTCTCAAATCAGCCTCATGGTGACGCTATAACAGGGCAATTTGTGTTTTCACCTTTAACTCCACCGATAAGTGGGAGGCTAAGGATAAACCTTTGCCCTGCATTTTTTACATTTGCCTTTTATAGCGCCACCAGGAGGACAACTTATGTAAAACACATTATTTGCTGTTACTCCATCAGATTTTCTCCAACAATCATGCAAATCAGTACACAGTATCTCTATAGTCATGTGATCAAGTCCGATCCGTCTGATATTTCATATTCCAACCTATTTGGCTAATATTGGCTTCCAAAGTTTTTAGGATTGCTCGGTTTTTGAACAAAATGCCTCAAATCATCAATGCAGTTTGCGATTACCGTGAAATTTGCCAAACATATTCCCACTAGGTCAAGGAACAAATGCTACCCTTTTCACATTGGCCTGTTATAGCGCCACCAGGACGCCTGGCCTGGTGGAGACCTGTGCTCGGAAGAGCACTGCTTCTAGTTTCTAATCATATTGAATGCTTTTTTTATATTGTGAATTGTTCAAATAATACTTTATCAGTTATATAACATTGTACCCACGTTGCTCATGTGGCTGCTTTTCCCAGTAGCTGGGATGGGTTGTTCTCCTTGGGGTCAGGTGACCAACAGTGACGGGTCGGGTCAAATGCGTATCTACACCCAGTCTGTCATCTCAGCCTTACAGAGACATTTGGCTTCCACTGACCCAGAGCTGGGACCACTGCGAACACAGCTCTGACTGTCAAACCAGAAAACAATTTCCTATCCTCTTCATACCACACATTTCTACTTCCTTATCAGTCATGTCTCCCCTACCCACAACATTGAATACTGGACTTACAGTACGGGGTGGCTGTAGCTCAGGAGGTAGAGCAGCAATGATTCATGGGTCGGCGGTTCACTTTGAGAACCACTGATATATCATGCTTATATATATTGAGCAATTTGTGTAGTGAGCTAGCAGCCTTATCGCTTTGCATTGGTTGGGACTTGGGAGATCTGTTGTCCTGCACAGTATAATCGTAGTGTTAGTGTTAGTTTAACTTTTAAGAGTAAAAGGTTTAAGTAGCACTGAGGATTTGTATGTATGGTATTAGTTTTGTTTCCTGCATGTCTAGTAGTTAAAACAATTCTGACTGCAACCTTTTTCAAAAAACAGTACTCTCGTCTTTCTGCACCTACCTCATCTTCCCCTTGCAGGACATTGGTCCGAAGGGTTTATCTTCCCACTGGGATTCCAGGCTCCTGCAAGGTTCCATCATGGTGGCGTCCCTGGCAGAACCGCCAGCGGTGCGGATCGACGCTGTCACCCTGGCCGTCCTGCAGGACACTGGCTGGTACTCTGTCAACCTCAGGAACAGGACCTGGTCTGGGGAGAAGGTAAGGCATATGTTGAAGGACCCACACTGGCCACAATAGGCGATGTCAATGGCATGAAACTGCAGACACTGGGAGTGCTGGTTAACGGAAGTTACGTTATGCGTTGCAGTCTTCCGGTGAAATTCTCCCGGCGGAAGTAGCACCGTTTCATGCCGTTTCAGCCTATGGTCGTAACCAGGCTATGAAGGGGCTATGAAGGACCAGGCCTTTTAGAAGCCTTAGACATTTTATTACGGTCAAGACTTTTAACCAGGTTAGCATTTCACCAAGTTAGCATTCACCAGTGTTAGTTTTACTGAGGTTTAGGTGACACCTCCATTTAGAATAATGGAAGTCAATCTTCTGAATAGCAATGTTTCTGAGTGCAGATGTGTAACCGTTACTGGATACCTTTACAGGCCTACACATAATGGGCTGAAGGTGTTAGTATAGCAGTAATAACAAGGCCATGGACGGATATTGCTTTTGTACAGTTATCAAGGCATATGTGTTGAGTAGTGAAAATGTGTTTTGCGTAGAGCATTCACAAACGAGAAACGGGAAAAAGAACAGGACACTTTTACTTACTAAATGAAAAAGTGATAAGCTAATCATTTATATCAGGTTGTGTATTTTGGGAAATAGCATAGCTGTAACACTTCCTTGACCAAATGTCATGCCAGTTATGGAAATTAAGAAATCCAATGTTCTTTAATGATTCATTCTTATAACATAATAGGGGAGGGAGCAAAGTTTGGATATCCATCAAGCTGTCAGGACAACTCTTCATCCCTCTTCTGCATTGGCACGAAAGCACGCATTCACACACATGTACAGACACACACGCACAAACACAATTGTTACATCTTGTTACAGTACATCTCGTTTTCCTTGTCAGTGGACATGGGTGTCATTGCCTTCACCTCCACTAGGGGGAGTTCTAGACTTATGAATACCTGGAAGGGTGCCATTTATAAACCCCTCAGGAACTGGGTGATGGCCCTATCAGAGTACAGTCTGCGGTGATAAGTTGCACCGCATTGTAGTTTTCAAGCTATCACCTAAAAATGTATTTCAAAGCCTATAGGTGATAGCTAGAAAACGACACTGCGGTGATGACTTATCACTGCAGACTGTACTCTGATAGGGCCTTTAGTTGTCTTTCAGTAATCAACTCAAAATGTACCAGAAAGCAACTACACTCTTTTGCCCTCTGACCCACCTGTCTGTCATCCTATAAGCATCTCAGCCGAGTCATTAATCTCTATGCTTCATCTGTGCAGTGTCATTGTCACTCCTCACCTCACACCCCCCCCCCTCTCTCTTTCATATGTCTACTTCCTTAATGTCAGAGTAAATGTTGGAAAGAGGAGAACAAGATGCTGTCTGTGGAGGAGGAATCTAGAGGAGAGATCTGTGGCATAGAAAGTCGCTGCTTTTTCTCCATCTGACCAGAGAGATTTGTGTGCTGGTGAGTGGTGACGTGTGTGTGTAGGACAATCATTGTTACAAGTCTAGGGGAATAAAGGGTTGTCACATACGGGTTGGTTTTTATTTACCATTTATTTTCTTGTTAGTTTGGCATAATTTATAGTTATTAATAGTCATTGAGTGTGAGATTGCAGTAGGCACAAACGGGTAAAACAATCTTCCTCCCAAGAAAACCTCACAATGACAGAGGAGATGAGCTTCCAATCACATTCATTAGACGACAATTCCCGATCCGCTTAGCTTTCTCTGTTACCATCAATAAGGGTCTGGGCCAAGAGAATGAACAAGTTGGCATCTACTTGCCTCAACCTGTGTTCGCTCGTGGCCAACTCTACACAGCCTTCTTCAGAGGAAAGAGAGCCAGTGCCGTAAATGTTTTAATTGTGGATAATGACAAGGCATTACGCATAACTGACAACATTATTTATAGCGAACTCCTTAGCCAAAGACAATCATTCAAACAGGCTTTTTTTTTTACATTTAAAATGTTACTCAGCTGTTACTACTGCTATAGAGACACTTGGCAGACTATCATTCTATTTTGCCTACCTCGCACACTTTGCATTTGCATACTGACAAATCTTTTTTGCCATTTCCGCAAAACAACACATAGATGCTCCTAATTATTGCTTCACTGTTCATACTATATACGGAAATACTATCATTCTGGATATCATTTCATTTTAGTACTATTTCCTTTCTTATTTGTTGCAACAAACAGTGTCCTATATTACAACTTGACTATAACCTATGACATCTAACAACAAATGCTATGTTATTTCCATCAACAACAGGCCATATGCATTCATACCCAATTGTCCACATGCATCATTCATACTCATTGCTCAAACCAACACCTTCCTTACTCACTACCGTACATGTATACAACTACGCAGTACAACATAACTGTGAGGGCTGTGTAGCGGCCCGAACTTCTAGTTTATGATAATTTACAGGAGTATTGGGTGAAATATAGTTTGCACACCAGAACTCTGTGTTCATCTTTTATTTACTCATTAAACAACATCAATTGTATAATCCATTTCAACAATGAACCGGCTGATTTCACTAATCTATTTCACTTCCTGTTGGACCTGTTGGGTGGAATTGGGTGGAAGATTTGTGCTGTGTCACTGCAACTGGATTTGTTATCATGTGTTTTTTTTTTTTTTTTTTCCCCAACATTTTACTTTCACTCTCTCCTGCCATTTACAAGAAGCCACATGACTTAGGGGAAAGCAGCACACAATAATCTTTATGGGCTTCTAGGGGGAGTTCCAGACTGATGAATACCTGGAAGGGTGCCGTATTTATAAACCCCTCAGGAACCGGGTGATGGCCCTATCAGAGTACATTCTGCGGTGATAAGTCATCTCCACGGTGTAGTTTTCTAGCTATCACCTAAAAATGTATTACAAAGCCAAGGTGATAGCTAGTAATCAACTCAAAATGTACCAGGAAGCAACTACACTCTTTTGCCCTCTGACCCACCTGTCTGTCATCCTAAGCATCTCAGCCATGTCATTAATCTTTATGCTTTATCTGTGCAGTGTCATTGTCATTGTCACACCTCACCCCCCCCCCCCCCCTCTCTTTCATATGTCTACTTCCTTAATGTCAGTGTAAATGTTGGAAAGAGCAGAACAAGACGCAGTCTGTGGAGGAGGAATCTAGAGGAGAGATCTGTGGCATAGACAGTCGCTGCTTTTTCTCCATCTGACCAGAGAGGTTTGTGTGCCGGGGACGTGTGTGTGTAGGACAATCATTGTTACAAGTCTAGGGGAATAAAGGGTTGTCACATACAGGTTGTTTTTTATTGACCATTTCTTTTCTTGTTAGTTTTGCATAATTTATAGTTATTAATAGTCATTGAGTGTGAGATTGCAGTAGGCACAAACAGGTAAAACAATCTTCCTCCCAAGAATACCTCAAAATGACAGAGGAGATGAGCTTCCAATCACATTCATTAGACGACAATTCCCTCTGTTACCATCAATAAGTGTCAGGACCAAGAGAATTAACAAGTTTGCATCTACTTGCCTCAACCTGTGTTCGCTCGTGGCCAACTCTACACAGCCTTCTTCAGAGGAAAGAGAGCCAGTGCCGTAAATGTTTTAATTGTGGATAATGACAAGGCATTACGCATTACTGACAACATTGTTTATAGCGAACTCCTTAGCCAAAGACAATCATTCAAACAGGCTTTTTTTTTACATTTAAAATGTTACTCTGCTGTTACTACTGCTATAGAGACACTTGGCAGACTATCATTCTATTTTGCCTACCTCGCACACTTTGCATTTGCTACTATCTGGATGCATACCGACAAATGAAATTCATTCCTCAACAGATTTTTGCCATTTCCGCAAAACAACACACAGATGCTCCTAATTACTGCTTCACTGTTAATGTTTATACTATATACTGAAATACTATCTGGATATCATTTCATTTTAGTACTATTTCCTTTCTTATTTGTATATATGTTGCAACAAACACTGTCCTATATTACAACATATAACCCATGACATCTAACAACAAATGCTATCTTATTTCCATCAACAACAGGCCATATGCATTTATACCCAATTGTCCACAATCATGCATCATTCATACTCATTGCTCAAACCAACACCTTCCTTACTCACTACCGTACATGTATACAACTACGCAGTACAACATAACTGTGAGGGCCGTGTAGCGCCCCGAACTTCTAGTTTATGATAATTTACAGGAGGATTGGGTGAAATATAGTTTGCACACCAGAACTCTGTGTTCATCTCATATTTACGCATTAAACAACATCAATTCTATAATCCATTTCAACAATGAACCGGCTGATTTCACTAATCTATTTCACTTCCTGTTGGACCTGTTGGGTGGAATTGGATGGAAGATTTGTGCTGTGTCACTGCAACTGGATTTGTTATCATGTGTTTTTTTCCCCAACATTTTACTTTCACTCTCTCCTGCCATTTACAAGAAGCCACATGACTTAGGGGAAAGCGGCACACAATAATCTTTATGGGCTTCAATCATTTATTATCTGGATCTTTGTTTATGGTGGAATGCTAGCCTTCTTCAGGCTGTTCCAGGAATATTAATAGATATCAAGTATCTAACAGCATAATTAAGGCCATGAGCCACTTGTAGAAAGATCAACCTTTCAGCTTAGTTCAGTGACCCACACCTCCCACCCCTTGGTATTAAGCCCATGCTCATACATCCTCTATAGAGACTGTAGTGTACTTGACTGAAGGACACTTTATTGCACTTGCAGACATCATAAGAGAGTATAAACACTACTCAATGAGATATATGTTACTATTACCAGTTAAAAGACAGCTAACATAGGCTATGCAATGATTAAATGAATACACTCAGCCTCCACCACCGCACAAGTCCATGAATGTGGGACTAGGATAATAGCGTTGTTTGATTATAACAAATTCCTTAATTTTAAGATTGATTTAAGATTTAATTCTGTGTCTGTGTTGGACATTAATAACAAATTATCCAGCATCTTGCTAATCTCTCCCAGAACGGCTATTATTGTACTTGATGTTCAGATTTGTTTCATTTGTTGTTATCCAGTTATATAAGTGTTTTTATTTCATAATATTTATTTTGTATAATGTTATTGCCTTTTCGCATTCAATTTAACGTATCTGCTTATCTGTGTTTTGTGACTTTTTGTTAGCAGGAATTTCCTTAAACAGACCGCTTAAACAGAGCTGTCTGAATATAATTTTCTCAACAGATGATTTACGGTCAGAGCTTCATTGTTAAAGGAGTAGTTCACCCCCAAAATGACTTTTTTTCTATTGATTAGTCATGCCATGGAGACTAGAGTTCAATAATATTTTTTGGTTTTTGTCGCATTCCTAAGACAAAAATGTGATAACAATACATTTACCCCCATTCATTCCGGATGGTGACCCGTTTCGAAACGGGTCACCATCCGGAATGAATGGGGGTAAATTTACTCGAATCAAATTTTTGTCTTAGGAATGTGACAAAAAACAAAAAATATTATTGAACTCTATAGTCTCCATGGCGTGACTAATCAATAGAAAAAAAGTCATTTTGGGGGTGAACTACTCCTTTAATGGAAATTTCTACAGCAACAAAAGCTTATAATGTACAGCTAATACTATCTAAGGAAATGCTATTTCACTGACAGACCACAGTGTATACAGTACAACTGTAAAACATATATACCCATTCTGCATTCATGCTAATTGAACTTTATTAATCCAAACACGGTTAAAAGTGTTTAATTCTGTCAGTTCAAAGATCAAAATGTAATCATTGCAATCATTATTCTCAATGTCACTATCACTACAACATTGTAAAAGACAAAATATGAAATATTTAAGCCAACCTCTAGCCTAAAACATTTCCCCACAATTTTCCAAAATGACAACCAGACAGACTAGATTGATTCTAGTACTGGGAATGTGAAAGAAAAACCAAGCACAGTATCATCTCAGAGAATTGTTTACCGTATTTTCCGGACTATAAGGCGCACTTAAAAGCCTTTAATTTTCTCAAAAAACTACAGTGCGCCTTATAGTCCAGTGCGCCTTATATATGGATCATTCATTGACATTGACATTCCCTTTAGCACAGCTCCATCTGTTGGATGCATAACGCAACGGTAGCGTCTATTATGTGCGCCTTATAGTCAGGTGCGCCTTATATATGAAAACAGTTTGAAAATAGACCATTCATTGACAGTGCGCCTTATAGTCAGGTGCGCCTTATAGTCCAGAAAATACTGTACTCTTCTCCACCTTAAACTAGAAAATAAATCCAAAATAGAATGTAGATTTCACAACCATCTTAGAAATCACAGCGTGTCTTAGGAATCACAGCATGACCGTCCCTCCAAGCAATGGTATTGGGATAATAAACAAATGTCTAACTTTAGTTGACAAAAAATGGCTTATACTGTATCAATGTAGGCTACACGTTGAAAACATTAAACAGAAGAAAAAAGTCAAACAATATTGGATGTTAATGGTTAACTCAAATGTACTTAATCATTTTCAGTGTACAGTAACTACCGTATGCATGTTACGCATGTTACGGTGCCTTTCTTCTTAGTTTTTATGCCATACAGGTATAGACGTTTGTATTGGAGCCATATTGCAAGGTAGGAAATGTGAGCTTGTCTTCAAGCACTCAGGGGTGAGTTTCAGACACACAAAGCAGAACTCAATCTGGCAGCGAGGACAGATGATGTTCTTACACCCAGTATTGTTGTGCTCCACTCTCTGGCCGCAGGTGGGGCAGGCCCGGATGGAGGGACAGTCATCAACTCCGGTCACATCAGGAAGGTTGAGGGTTCCGCAGTTCTTCAGAATTTCCAGGTCGTGATTCACGCAGCCGTCATTGTCGCAACGGTCAGAGCGCGGAGCACGCCCTTTCCACGGCTTCAGACACTGCCAGCAGAACTGGTGGAACTGCATCTTTTCTGCTACACAGATGGTGCACTGGACATTTAGGTTGGTGAGGTCCTCTCTCTCCACATAGCTGTTGCATCCTGGACACTTTGGAAAAGAGTGGAAAGACGGGAATCTTAAATGGAGAGTTATTTGGTTGTTAAAAGTCACAACAAATCTTATCATTTCATAATTCCAAATTGGGAATGTGATGTTAATTGGGAATATACCAGAATACTCACTGTTTTAAAGTCACAGTATTCTATGGCTGCCAGGCGAGCTAGGACTTTTTCAAAGTACTGCATCTCCTCAGCAGTCAGCACTGCCAGTCTACGCACCTCTTGGTAGGACCACACCTGATCACACTTCTGCACAGTGCCATCCTTTAATGCAGGGCACTTGAATTTGTACTGGCCCTGGGATTAAATAAGAGGACGGACTCTATGAATTTAGAGCAGTAGTTAGTGCACACACAGTAGTGCCAAATGAGGCCTGCAAAACACTGGGAAACTAGAAAACGTGCTCCTAAGAGCACAGTTCTCCACTCTCCGCCAGGTCAGGTAGGTTATTCTGGGCCAGCAATGTTCGGAATTCACCAATCGGAATCGAATATGGAAAATCAGACGGATCCGTCTTGATCACTTGACTATAGAGATAATGTGTACATATTTGTGTGGTGTTTGTAAGGTTCAGCTCAGTGTGCACAGTTTCGCTCCGATAAGGACTAAACATAGTCTCGGCCTGGCAGAGACAAAAATGCACATTCCTCCTACACTTAAAACCTTTTTTACTACATAGATCAGTGGCTCTTAAACATTTCCAGCACCACTACAAACATTTTGTAGTACCACCTGGTATGGATGCTTGTCTGCAGCCCTAAAGTCACAACTGCTGCAACAACTGAACATTTGTTCAAAGATAGTTGGACAACCACTTCAGAGGCTATATACGACTACGTATGATAACAGCATTCTAAGGTTGGCAAGAAATATTACCTCTAATAGTAGCCATGTGTTGCGTAGAGAATATAGGTTCCTGCCTTCAGGAAGGAGATATGGTGTTCCAGAATACAATAAGGTCAGACTAAAAAGGTCCTTTGTCCATCAGTCGACTTTAAGGCTTAATCAGGAGCTTGGCCATAGGTAGGCTTGGCGGTGGACACTGCTCTTGTCTATATTGTCCTTATGTATGTAAACCTGTCTTGTTTTTCTTTGTTACATGTGTTAAAATGTTTGTTTATATGTTATGTGTCGCATACATGACGTGCTGTGTCGCAAGACAAATTTCAGTGTGAACTGACAATAAAGTACTATATCATATCATATCATTTTCAGCACCACTACCTATTTGACCTGTTGGGTGGTAGATAATGTGCTGTGTCACTGCAACTGGATTTGTTATCATCATTTTACTTTCACTCTCTCCCCCCTCCTGCCATTTACAAGAAGCCACATGACTTAAGGGAATGCATCATGCCATAATCTTTATGGCCTTTATCATTTATCGGAATTCATTGGTTATGGTTTATGGTGGAGTCAAGGATATTTGACCACAGACCCCCATCTGAAAATATTTTCTAGAAACCCCATTTGTTTCTCAAGCTTGTAGATGAGATTGTAGATCTGCTATTTTTGAATAGCCTATAGTATAGGATTAAAGGGGAAGACCACCCATTTTCAAAATTGAACTATGTCAATAATATACCTTTAAATTAAAAAAAAGTTCCCCCCCTTCTGTGTTACCTAGAACTGGAGGATTGATTTTGGGGTTTGTATTGTAAATCACACCAGTGTGATGTCATCTCGGTGTGATTTACAATAGTTCAATATTGAAAACGGGTGGTCTTCCCCTTTAAAGTGGTTGAACTTAATTGTATGCTATATTAACACATTTTGTTGGGGACCTCCTAAAGGATCATTCGGGGTCCCCGGACCCCACTTTGTGAACCATTGACAAGAATGACAACCAGAATAGGATCTATAAATGGGATGATGGAAGGACATTACCTGGTCCAGTAAGCTGCGACACCATGCTGTGAGAGACTCTGGTGTAACAGCATGACCGCAGGACATCTCTGCTCGGAGACCTAATTGGGCTGGAGGAATAAAATACACATAGAAACTGTACACTTACAGCCAATGGATATTATAAAAAATGTCAACTTCTTATTGATTTAGCTAGCTATTTTTATTAGGAAACCCCGGACTGGATCCACGGATCTGGATCTGTTTCTTCAATAGTAAAATCAATATACCGGTAATTGACATTTGTTTAATACAAAAAAGGATTTGGTGGGGGTTTGGTGATGTTCCATACTGTCTGAATCAGCTTTGTTTGAGTTCGTTTAGGCTAAAAGCCTCTCCAGAGACTCCAGGAGCCAGAATGTAGCATATGTCAATGAGGAGCATATTTTGAATTAGGCTATCTATTCCTAGTCAATGGAGAAATTAGCTTTGATTTCTTGCCCACCTTTGGAGTTACATCATGGCAAGGTAACTACACGAACCCTTACTCTGGTACGGACCTTGTACCAGAGCCGCACGAACCCAAACCTCTACCAAAGTGGTCTTACCATTAAGTAGCACATCCACAAATTGACTTATTATTGCCTAGGTCTACAATACAATTATATTTAATAACTCACAATATGGATCCAAATCATCAGGTCTTTTGACAAATTTCAGAGTTGTGTCCCTGGGGTCGTATCTCTTTTCTTCCTCCTGCTGCGGTGTGGTCATTTTCTTTCCCGTCAGTCCCCAAAGCTTCGTTCACGATCAGGACAATGCTGAATACTGAACTGGTGTCACTGCAACCGCTGTGTCACTCCAGCTGGATTTGCTTTATTATTATGTTTTATCCTTTCGCTTTCTGTCTCAAGACAAGTGACTTAGGGGAAAGCAAATATATCTCATAGGTTTACACTGATTGCATGTGCCACGAGTTCTAGTAATAAACATGAAAGTGAAACTTATTTCTAGGCGTCAAGTCACCACCAGAGACTGAGAGTCCCCATCAGATCAGACGGCACACTGTTCGGTCACTTTTAAGCTATATCGGCAAACAAGATGGGTAAAATCTACCAGGTCAAAGTGGTTGGAATCCGGGGAGAGACAATGGTCATTGACTTGTGCAACACAGAGGATCAAATGAAGACCATGACAGTGTTGCAGCTGAAAGAGAAAATTGCAGAAAGGCTTCCAGGCAATGGTAAGCACGAAGCAACTTGGGCTTTGTCCTTTGAGCAACATGTTTGGTTGTAAAACAAAAACAACAGAAATCGCTGTGAAATATACTTTAATTGAATTGAATTAATTTAATTTATTTGTAGTCATATTTTTGCATTTTCAGAATATCTTTACAGAGCGTGGGATAGGAGGAGTGGGGTGACTTATAAATAGAACCCTTTATAGGCCTATTCTATGTGCAGGTCCATGTGAATATAGATGTGTGTTTTGTTTAAAATCAGGTTATATTTTTGCTGGCTGAGTTTACACTGGAATGTTTTGTTTTTTTGTGTGTTTTATTATTATTTATTTAATTGATGTGTCTGATAATAATCCCATGTGGGATGGATCAAGACATTTTCTGAATCTGGACACGAAAATAAAATATTCATTCATTGTACTTCAATTACTCTCTTTTCTGTACCTGTGTGCAGACACTGAGACACTGCGGCTGATCTTCACAAACAAACAACTGGACGGGGATTCGACCCTTCTGTCGTTTTATGGAATCCAGCAAGAATCAGTAATCCAGTTGGTGATCAGAGTTCCTGGAGGACTGACGCTGTGACTGACGAGATGGACACGAGAGAGAGAGAGAGAGATGCTGCTGTTCTTTGACCCTGCTGATCTACTTGTTTTCTGTTGATGATGCCATTCCTGTATTGTTATACATATCTAGCCTACAACACAATAATATAGGCTATTGTTCATTATTGTGATTTATCTCATTGGCAGATGTATGTTGGAACCAAGTCAACCAACCACTTAAGTATGTGCAAGGTACAAATAAAAGTTCCCTGCTGAGAAGTCGCCATGATCTCTTACTGTGTGGACGTTCACCCCCGCTTTGTTCTGTGCGAGACGCACCCAATACCGAACAAACAGCTCTCGCGCTGTCCATGGTTCTGAATTCTACCGTGCACATGTCGCATTACATCTATAGGATAGGCCTACTTGGTGAAAAAAAAGAGAGAGAAAGAAATCTTGTTTCGCGACCGGACTGTTATGTTCGTATACAGTTGTTTGACGCATCCACCCCTTAAGCTTTTATGGATTTTATCTAGCGTAGCGTAAAATAGCCTATTAATTAACAATTGAAAGTAGGCCTACACAACACTGGCTCAGACTCGAGCAATATCCCAGTAAGCTGTTCTGTCCCTTCCTGACACCATCAATCTGATTATGTTCTGTGCACTTAGGTCTACATCGTGTTGGCTAAACTAAGCTACATTTTTATGAATCATACAGGATGTGGCTGCTGTCGCTCCCTGTCGCTCTCTCCATGTTTCCTATAGTATCCAAATAAAGGCTGTGGTTACCTTGTTAGTTTAAGCTAATGTTTATTGCCAATAAAGAAGCAGTACTCTTGGTTGCTTCGGTGCTTCCTGATTGGCTAAAAGTTACTTTATAAAGTTGGAAGAGAACTGGATGTGTTACTCTCTCCCCCCTCCTGGCATTTCTAAGAAGTCACATGACTTAAGGGAATGGCAATGCATCATGCCATATAATCTTTATTGGCTTTATCATTCATCGGAATTTATTGGTTATGGTTTATGGTGGAATCAAGCCTTTATTCTGTCCTTGAAGCATTTCAGAAATAGGATCAACTCACAGAAAGTTATTGCGACCAAAGGTCACAGTATACCATGAGAAATGTCGCAGCTTGTCCGTACAGGAAGTGCGTCCGTACAGGATGTGATGTCACCTCATCAATGTCTCTGTGACATCACAGGTGATATTAAAGGTGTCATCACCTACAGTATGTAAAAGTTCCTTTTATGCCCATGTATGAAGATCCCTGATGTCATCGATATATATATATCACTGGCCAGATGGTAAAGGCATGGCCCATATCTGTGTGGGGTTGGTTCAGATAGGGATCTCCATGTATGGGCATAAAATATATTGCATGGATACATATATTATTATTAATAAAGGATAAAATAAAATAAAAAGTCCATATATGGTCATTCCCAGAAACAAAATCCCTCTTATGCCCATATACTGTATGGAGATTTCTGATGTCATCAGGCCCTAACTGGCCCAAGAGCCTGCTTTACTCTGATTTACACCCTACCTTCCCTGAAAACGTTAATATTAAGTCCATATAATGTATATGGATATATATTGATAAAGGATAAAATAAATTCAAGTTAGTTAATACAGTATAGGCATTCCCAGATGATAACCTGTTAGGGTACCCCTTATGCCCATATGGAGATCCCCAGGCATCAAACCCAGGCCCTATAATTAACATACGTTTTATGCCCATAGGAGATCCCTGTCCCAATGTCATCAATATTAAGGACATATCTGGGAATTCCCATATGTGGTAATGCCCATATATGGTCATGTTTTAACATAACATTGTTGACTATCATGCAGAGGTCTCCATATATGGGTAACTGGTCTGATATACATCACTGGCCATATGGCCATGGCGCCCTGAGGCATCTTACTAGTATTATTTACATGTGAATGTTTGGATTGTTTATGTACACTGTGTGTTCTATATTTGCTTATGTAGGCCTACCCTTTAATATTATTATTACCCTTATTATTACCCTTATTATTATTTATGATAATTTACAGGAGGATTTAACTCTTTGTTCGCATTAAACGCCAGCCCTATACACTTTGATTCCATTTCAACAATTCACCAGCTGATTTCACTAATCGGTTGCCCCCTCTCATCTCCCCAGACAGTAGTATACTACTACATGTTTTGTTGCACTGCCTGGATGAGTTTTCTATATTACGCCAGGCGACTATTCCAAACACATTGGCGACACTTGTCGGCGACCATTCCCCACTGCATCAGCATGGCACCAAATGCAGACTCCAAGGCCTGGTAGGCTACTTGTTTGGGGGGGGGGGGAGTGCTGTGTCACTGTCTGCAACTGGAATTGTCATCATGTTTTTTTTCTCCAACATTTCACTTTCACTCTCCTGGCATTTACAAGAAGCCACATGACTTGTGGGAAAGCAGCATGCCATAATCTTGCTTCAATCATGTACGGAATCTTTGGTTATGGTGGAGGTGGAAGCCAGTTATAACAGCTAGGCTATAAGATTAAACGAATACACTCAGCCTCCACCTTTATAGCCTATACTGCATTGGTCCAAACGTGGTACTAGAGTGTTGTTTGATGAAAACAACTTTTAATTGCATGTTTGTTTGTCATGTTTGGACTTGGGCACCTGCCCTTTTGACTCACAGGTCATTTCCCCAAAGATGGCCTGCCAAAACATCCGTGTCCCGTATCAAGATAAACATTTTGACAATGAATTTATAATTTCACTATCATAATTATTATTTATAATTTAAATGAGCTGGCTGCCATCAGTCCGTATTAGTTTCACTTTTCACCTGCTGCAGAGATGTCAAGTGCCCTTCCTCCTCATAATCTTAGTTGCAACTGCAATTTGATTTTAAACAGACAGCAATCATGGTTATACACTCTTCCATTTGTTATAGTTTCTAGAGAGTCACTGAGTCAGGTTAATTGTTAACGCCAATGCGCCTTGTTTGATCGCCCGCCCCTTCACTGCTCTCTGCACGGCCCCGTTGGCAGTTGACACTTGGCATTAAATGTAACTGAAAATGAAACTGGACCAGGCCAACCAATGTACCAAGTGCTTTCGTGATATGCAACAAGCAAAGACCGAGACACGTTTATTTTTCTCGCCTGACGCAGCGGCATCTAACTGGCTGAAACGTTTTTCTATACGATGCAGTTGTTTAATTGTGTTGTTGCAGTATGGCGCAAGTATTGGAATTAATCAAGACAAGTTAAATAGGCCTACAACAACATGTATCAAAGAAGTAAGATGGATTAGACCCTTACAATTCTCCAGGTAAGTAATAAGCTGCCGTTTTTGCGTTTTTTACGCATACATCACTATAATAAATATTTGAGTCTTGCAATTGAGGGGTAGGATTTGGGGTCGTTTGGGGTCGATTTGGGGAATGGAAATGGTCACATTTATTCTCTGATGCGTTTTGTCCAACTGTAGAAGCCTGGTTGTAAAACCAGGCTTCTTCTTGATTCTTTGGAACTCGGGTGAGACTTTTATCCAAATAAAGTCAATTTGGGTTTATTTTCAGTCAAGGACCAAGTTTAAGTTATCACAGAATTTTAAGAAGTTTGACTGGGTTTCCATAAAACGCTTCTAAATTAAGCGAATTTTCAGAAAGTCCGAAAAATTGAAGCGAATTTATTCATGTTTTTTTTTTCTTTTTCTTTTTTTCCCCCCAGTTTTGTTTCATGGTAGAATATCTCTTGATGCTTTGCCTCAATTGTGTGTCTGTTTTACCTCTATTTTCTAGCACATGGACCAGAATCACCAGATAGGCCTTCTGTTCGTGAAGTAAAAACTCTTAACACATTTGCAACACGCGAGGCCAAGGGAAACATGGATGTTAGGAGGGAGAAAGGAGGAAAGGGAGGAAGAGATAGCCAAAACATGAAAGATGATTTCTGTGATAGAAAGAAAGAGTCTTCCAAGAAAACAACAGCAAAGAGCAACTGTCCTCCAGAAACAAATTCTTCACAGAGAGGTGCATCTGCCAACTCTGGTGACTCTCCCATGACATTATCTATCAGAAGTCAAATTGTAACATAGTGTGTTGGTATAATTTCAAATGTCTCTCTTACAGTGACCAAGTATTATGGTTTGGAAAGACAAGCAGCAACCTGTTCCTTTAACACTGTGCTCCAGATTCTCTTCATGAATAAAGACTTCAGAGAGGCTGTAGGAAGGTCTGTTATACTGTAATATTATTGTACTATTATTGTACTATTATTGGTGTAATGATAATTTAATGATAGGTTCATAGTTAGATTCATTTAACTATAATAATATATATATATATTAATAATATTACCTAATATAATACCTAATATAATATAACTATATTAGGTAGGCCTACAAACATACCAGATTGCTTATGCCAAATATATAATTTTCCTTTATAGGGTCTACAGCATAACTTCCAATAATACTGATGCTCAACTTAATAAGTTGTTTGATAACTTAAAGAAAGATAAAGCTGATTCATCTGCTGTGAAATTGAATTTGGGTGGTCGAGGTAAGATACATGAGATTTTATTATTTTATATTACTTCTGAACACATGTTAATCAAATAGATTGAAATAAATGCATATTGTTTTACCATCCTATTTCCAGCATATATAGAGCGTGATCCTGTTAAGTATTTGGAAAGGATCCTGAACACGACCAGTCCTGAAGCATCACAGGTATACTCTTTTAATGTTAATCACAGACACTGTCTCCTCATGAAAAGTCTACTTAAAATATCATGTATACATTTACATGGACACTTGTGTCTTCAGATGTTTCGTGGACAGCTAAGACACAGGACCACATACTGTAGATGTCAGCACCATATTGATGTGGTCAATCCATTCTGGAATCTGCCTCTTGTCATGGATACAGATACTGAAGTCTATAGTGTGGTAACTATCTGATTCAACACAATTATTTTTGACGTCTACAAATAGTTTTATAAACAGTACTATTAACAGATGTTCACGATGAATCACTGATAATTATATACTTTTCAGTTGAATGGATTTTTCAAGCATTCCAAATTCAGTGGACATAAGCAGATAGACTGCCATCAATGTCGTTCTAAAAGAGATGCAACTACTGTAAGTTCTGAAAAAAGACAAACAAACAAAACATTTCAATAGATTTACATAGAAACTGTCATAAAATGTGTATGGTCATAACATTTGTCATGAATTGCAGTCTAATGACAATTAGATAGCTTCTGAGAGTATTCATTCTGTTCCACATAATAAATTATAATGCAAAGACCTCTTAGAAAGCATCTATCTTTTTAAGAGTGTTCACAGTCCTTTGATCTTAAAGGAGTAGTTCACCACAAAATGACCTTTTTTTCTGTTGATTAGTCAGCCATGGAGACTTATTATTTTGTTGTATTCGTCGCATTCCTAAGACAAAAAAATTGATTATAGTAAATGTACCCCCATTGATTCTGGATGGGGACCCAAATGCATGGGCATGGATGGGGACCCAAATAAGGCCCTGGATGGGGACCCAAATGCATTTGGGTCAGTAAAAGTAGGGTCAAGTAAATTTACCCCTCACAAATGCATTTGGGTCCCCATCCAGGGCCTTGTATTTGGGTCCACATCCAGGCCCATGGATTTGGGTCCCCTTTCAGAATCAATGGGGGTAAATTTACTATAAATTTTTTTTGTCTTATAGTCGGAGGCCTTAGGGATTTTTCATGCTAATCAGTCTAAAAGCGCCAAATTTTGCACAGATGTAGCCCAAGGCATGCTCTAATGATTTAGCTAGGGCGCCCGAGTCGGCGACCTTCGGGGTCGCCACAGCGGCCAAATCAAGTTGGGCTTCCATCAACTTTCTATACAGGTGGAAAATACCCAGAAAAACATTTTTTTCTGGGTATTTAAGTAGGATGTGAGGGGTCTAACTAGGGGTTTGTCATTATGCTGAATCCATTGCAAGCATTTGTTTTGCACAAAAAACATTCCTTGGGCTACAAATGGCCCCAGGAAACGCCCACAAAACTGTGAAAAGTGTGAAAAGTGATGACTCATCACTTTTCATCACTAAACCATCATTTTCTGGTCGATGGGAGCCCAACTTGATTTGGCCGCTGTGGCGACCCCGAAGGTCGCCGACTCGGGCGCCCTAGCTAAATCATTAGAGCATGCCCTGGGCTACATCTGTGCAAAATTTGGCGCTTTTAGACTGATTAACACGAAATTACCATTCTATCTCGGCCCCCGACTATTAGGAATGCGGCAAGCAACTCAAGTCTCCATGGCATGACAAATCAATAGAAAAACGGTCATTTTGGGGGTGAACTACTCTTTTAAGATAGACTTGTCAACATTGTTTTAAATCTATATAAACCATAGTGCCAAGAGTTTTAGCTCCCATTCACTTAGCTCCATCTACCACTACTACTACTACTACTACTACTTCTACTACTACTACTACTACTACCACTACTACTACTACTACTACTACTACTACTACTACTACTACTACTACTACTACTACTAATCCTAATTACCGGTATATTCAATTCCATTATGATAATCATAGCTTATACTATATTCTGACTATTATTCCTGTACGTACTGTATATGTCAACTAGCAAACCGAGATAATGGATCATCCAGAGATTCTGACACTACTACTCAATCGATATGAGTATGACAAAGTTCTCTGTCGATACAACCAATCATATCGCTGTGCGGATGTGCCTCTCAACCTTCAAATGGCAGAGGTATGTGTCAACTACCTCATAACTGTCATTATTAAGTTCAGGCAATGGCTGCTAATTCAATCATTTTCTATAATGTGATATTCTGTGTTTTATATATTTCTGATCAGAATCAGACGTATGAACTACATGCAGTTTTAGACCATCATGGTGGTATACCAGGTTGTGGATATTGGACTGCTACAATCAAGTCTCAAGACGATGGCAGATGGTACAAGTTTGGCAATACATGTGTCACACTGGTAAGAGAAATCACCTCCACAGTCGGCTAAATGGAAAGTTGCACACGTTTGCCTACCCAGGGCTATGTCATAACCTGTTGTAGCTCCACGATGAGGCCGATTTCAAATAGTTGGGGTGACGGTTCTTTCCTGGCCTACTGGGAGTGTGCATGCAATATTTGTAGCATTTTGCGTAAAACGGTAATCCTTTTGTTAGGCCTGGGGCCAATTCTGATATCTTCACAAATTGGTACCACCCAAGGTGACCGTACATTTTTTACATTTTTGACTTCCTACATGTCTCTAGTTTACATTTTGGTATGATAACCCTTTCTGAGACCCAGCTTAATTGATGTTATCAGCCGCTAGAGTCGGTCTCCCATCGACTTTCTATACAGGAGGAAAATACCCAGAAAGTTTTTTTTTCTGGGTATTTAAGTGGGATGTGAGGGGTCTAACTAGGGGTTTGTCATGATGCTGAATCCATTGCAGGCATTTGTTTTGCACAAAAAACATTCAGTGGCCTAGAAATGGCCTCAGAAAACAATACACGTATGGGTGAGTATTCATGTTAGTCGGAGGCCTTAGGGTTTTTTTTCTCGTGCTAATCAGTCTAAAAGTGCAAAATTTTGCACAGATGTAGCTCATGGCATGCTCTAATGATTTAGCTAGGGCGCCCGAGTCTGCAACATTCGGGGTCGCCACAGCGGCCAAATCAAGTTGGGCTCCCATCGACTTTAGTGATGAAAAGTGATGAGTGACCCCGAAGGTCGCCGACTCGGGCGCTCTAGCTAAATCATTAGAGCATGCCCTGAGCTACATCTGTGCAAAATTTTGCACTTTTAGACTGATTAGCACGAGAAAAAAAAACCCTAAGGCCTCCAACTAACATGAATACTCACCCATACGTGTATTGTTTTCTGAGGCCATTTCTAGCCCACGGAATGTTTTTCGTGCAAAACAAATGCTTGCAATGGATTCAGCATCATGACAAACCCCTAGTTAGACCCCTCACATCCTACTTAAATACCCAGAAAAAAAAGGTTTCAGGGTATTTTCCTCCTGTATAGAAAGTCGATGGGAGACCGACTCTAGCGGGTGATAACATCAATTAAGCTGGGTCTCAGAAAGGGTTATCATACCAAAATGTAAACTAGAGACATGTAGGGAGTCAAAAATGTAAAAAATTTACGGTCACCTTGGGTGGTACCAATTTGTGAAGATATCAGAATTGGCCCCAGGCCTAGTTTGGTCGTTGTCATTCTGGCCTGGCGGGGATAACAACTTAATGTTACTGTACTGTCTCTGTGCCATTTCTATGCCATTGTGCCAATTTTTTATGTTATCTTTGTCCTTGACAGATGAATCCACAACCCTTCCAGACACTCACAGAAAGGTAAACTTAAGCTCATCATTTTCAATGTTCAAGATTCAAGATGTCTATTGTCACATGTACGAACCAGCTGGTACCAGCAGCCTACTTTAAGCTTCCTCAATATTGTGGATAACAATAAAATAAATAAGATAAATTGTTATTTATATTAAACTTTTTGAAGTTATAATAGATTTATACTTTAAGTTCGCACAAAGAAATTCACCCCTTGCCTGATGTAAACTTAAAACAATAAACAATTATCAACAATTCTGCAGTGTAATAATAATTCCCTGTATATTGTTGTGGGAATGGAAAAATAATAAGCATTTATACATTTGTTTATTATGACCAAGTGTGCATACACCCTTGTTTGTGATACTGAAGGAAAGAGGCATAATGGCAAGGTTTATTAATTAGCCTACTTACTTATAGTAGTGAGAATGAAAGTTTGCAGGGAATGTCCTCCTACCAGTGAGGAGACCCCACTGGGAGGACACAGGTTCCCCTTCCTACTCCTCCCACCCAACACTCCCTGCTGACAGGTGCCACCCCAGCCCAGGAGTATGTGCAGTGACAAATATCACCCTCCCTGCCCGGCTTCCCTTCCGCAAACAACGCCAATTGTCGTATTGACGCCCGACAAAGCCAGATGAGCCACGGTGGATTTGAAACCCTAGACTCTGTGGTGGTGGGCAGTACTTTACTTTACTGTGCCACCCTAGTGCACCCACAATGTGTTTCTCTAAATGATATGTTTCTTCCACTAGGTCCAATACTGCATATCTTCTCATGTACAAGAAAGAGAAAAGTAAGTTAAGGAAAATGTTTTTTTTTTTTTTTTTTTGTATTTCTTAAAGCTGTACTGTGGAAGCTGCTCAACTAGTGGTCAGTAGCGGTATTGCTTTTTTCGGCCGGAGTCGCCGCGCGCGGACCACCGCGGCCGTCGCGAGCACCTCCGCCTTGCCGATACGATTCCGTAGAGCCGTCTCCCATCATTTTTAGACCAGAATTGAGGGAGTAGCAAGCAAGATTCCTTCACCAATGTAAACACAGTTGCTGAGGGAAGCTACTTCCTTTAGAGACAGCAAGACTCGCTGTGATTGGCCGGTGGTGTATGATCGGCGCTGTGATTGGCCGGTAGTGTATCATGTGGGAGATGACATCATTTTGCCGGGAAATTCTCCCCCCCTCACAACTCATAGAAAACATATAAAGAGAAGGCTTCAGAAGCTGAAAATAACAGAGTGGGGGTTCTAAAACTTTAGCGATTTAACAGTTAGGACAATTTTAAGATTTGTTTTATAAAAAAAGTTACATGGTATAACTTTAATAATTTGTATGAGCAGCTGTTCAGCAGAATTACAACCACTGATCTGTTAAAAGACTACTGGTACATTGTTTTAACTTATAGGCTTTTCTTAAAAATTTCAGAACATATTCCTGATCAAGACAGTGGTCAGAGAGTGCATGACAAAGCTGGAGAAGACTGTCAGATGTTGCAACATGCTGTCCAGAAATCTGTTGCAAGACATGAGGATAGTAAAGTTGTGAGAGCAGACACATTCCAAGACAAGCATAGGAGCATAAACATGGATGTTAACAGAGACAAGCATAGCAAAGGAGGAGGGGATGTTCACATAGAACTGTGGGCAAAGAGAGAGGGGGGACAGGAAGAAGAGAGCTATGGTGGTGGACAGGCAGGAATGGCAGAACAAGGAGGGCAGAAAGAGCATAAAGAACTGGGAGATGGTGAAAAGGAGAGACCACATGACAGTCAGAAACAAGGTGGATTAAAGGGACAGGAGAGACAATATGACAGTCAGAAACATGGTGGAGTAACGGGACAGGAGAGACAATATGACAGTCAGAAATATGCTGGAGTAAAGGGACAGGAGAGACAATATGACAGTCAGAAACAAGGTGGATTAAAGGGACAGGAGAGACAATATGACAGTCAGAAACATGGTGGAGTAAAGGGACATGAGAGACCATATGACAGTCAGAAACAAGGTGGATTAAAGGGACAAGAGAGACAATATGACAGTCAGAAACATGGTGGAGTAAAGGTACAGGAGAGACCGTATGACAGTCAGTACCATGGTGGAGTAAAGGGAAAGGAGAGACCGTATGACAGTCAGAAACATGGAGGAGAAAAGGGAGATGGAGGAGAGGAGAGACAATATGACAGTCAGAAACATGGTGGAGTAACGGGACAGGAGAGACAATATGACAGTCAGAAACAAGGTGGATTAAAGGGACAGGAGAGACAATATGACAGTCAGAAACATGGTGGAGTAAAGGGACAGGAGAGACAATATGACAGTCAGAAACATGGTGGAGTAAAGGGACAGGAGAGACCGTATGACAGTCAGTACCATGGTGGAGTAAAGGGACAGGAGAGACCGTATGACAGTCAGAAACATGGAGGAGAAAAGGGAGATGGAGGACAGGAGAGACAATATGACAGTCAGAAACATGGTGGAGTAAAGGGACAGGAGAGACCGTATGACAGTCAGTACCATGGTGGAGTAAAGGGACAGGAGAGACCGTATGACAGTCAGAAACATGGAGGAGAAAAGGGAGATGGAGGACAGGAGAGACTATATGACAGTCAGAAATATGCTGGAGTAAAGGGACAGGAGAGACAATATGACAGTCAGAAACAAGGTGGATTAAAGGGACAGGAGAGACAATGTGACAGTCAGAAACATGGTGGAGTAAAGGGACAGGAGAGACCACATGACAGTCAGAAACAAGGTGGATTAAAGGGACAAGAGAGACAATATGACAGTCAGAAACATGGTGGAGTAAAGGGACAGGAGAGACCGTATGACAGTCAGTACCATGGTGGAGTAAAGGGACAGGAGAGACCGTATGACAGTCAGAAACATGGAGGAGAAAAGGGAGATGGAGGAGAGGAGAGACAATATGACAGTCAGAAACATGGTGGAGTAACGGGACAGGAGAGACAATATGACAGTCAGAAACAAGGTGGATTAAAGGGACAGGAGAGACAATATGACAGTCAGAAACATGGTGGAGTAAAGGGACAGGAGAGACAATATGACAGTCAGAAACATGGTGGAGTAAAGGGACAGGAGAGACCGTATGACAGTCAGTACCATGGTGGAGTAAAGGGACAGGAGAGACCGTATGACAGTCAGAAACATGGAGGAGAAAAGGGAGATGGAGGACAGGAGAGACAATATGACAGTCAGAAACATGGTGGAGTAAAGGGACAGGAGAGACCGTATGACAGTCAGTACCATGGTGGAGTAAAGGGACAGGAGAGACCGTATGACAGTCAGAAACATGGAGGAGAAAAGGGAGATGGAGGACAGGAGAGACTATATGACAGTCAGAAACCTGGAACAGTGAAGGGTGCTGTCCAAAAGGCGGCATATGACGACACCATGTATAATTCAGTAAACGATAGAAGGAAAGATTCCAGGATGTCGAAAATAGAGAGCACACTTTCAGGTTTGTTTAGTTCCCCAGGTAATATATAACCCACAGCAACAGCATTATGTTATATATCATCTACAAGTGTTGAAATCCTAATATCTGATAAATGTCATGGTATGTGATATTATTCCCCCATGCAGCCTGCAGATACAATGGTTTACTGAATCAAGGATCAACATGTTACCTAAACAGCGTTCTCCAGGTTCTGTTCATGACCAAAGACTTCAGAAAGGCTGTAGAAAGGTTTGGCACAGTAAATATGCAGATTTTAGGTTCATTATAATATAACTGAATTGATCATGTCTACCAATTTGCCACTTCTGGTTTTGGAGAACAATAATTTCATGGCAGATTGCTTATAACCATTATGGTTTCTTCCCTAGACACTGCTGTGAAAATCCCAAGAATATTGATGCTCAACTTAATGCACTGTTTGAAGACTTAAAGACACATCCGTCTTACACGTATAAAATCACACAGAAAATGGAAATTAAAGAAGGTGCGAGACACAATATTATAAGCAAATAGTCTTCATATCCACTTTTATAAGCTAAAAGCAATGATAAACATGTTATGTTTTACCACCCTACTTCCAGTGTATGTACAGCGTGATGCAGCTGAGTATTTGGAGAAGATCCTGATCATGACCAGTCCTGGGGCATCACAGGTACTGTACTGTAAGCTTCTAATGTTAATCACACACACAATGTACTGTCTCCTCTATGTACAGTATACATATTCATGTACTTGTCTTGTACAACTGTGTTTTCAGATGTTTTGTGGACATGCTGTAGGACTACATGTTGCCACCATGTCTCCTCATTTGAAATTAATGAAAATATGTCATAGTCATTTATCTGTTTATGTTCTTTTGTGTCTTCAGATTTTTCTTGGAGAGTTAAGATACAAGACCACATGCTGTAGGCCTTCATGTCGCCACTATACTGATGTAGTCAATCCATTCTGGAATCTGCCTCTTGCCATTGATACAGATAGTAAAGTCTATAGTGTGGTAATGACAATTCTCTGATTTTGTATATTACGTTATCATGTTATGACCCATGACGGTCCCACAGTTTCTTTCAGGGATCACTGATCCTCATTTATTTTTCAGATGGATGGTATCAGTAAATTTTTCAGACCTAAACATTTGAATGGAGATAACCAGATGTATTGTGATAACTGTGATGCCAAAGAAGACGCGACTTTTGTAAGTTATGAACAAACAAGTTTCTTTTAACTTCACATTGAGACTTTACTATTTGCTGACCTACAAGGTTATTCTTGGTTTACAAATAAATACTTTTTATATTGTTTGTAGAAACAATTTGTCATTAAACGAAACAGGTTTTTCTGATTTTTCATATTCTGTTTTTGGCTGAAATTTCTAAAAGGGCCTTTTAGTGAAATTATCGAAAATAGCAGACCTCCAAGAGCTTGGAGGTCTGCTATTTTTGGTGCTTGATACCACACTGAACTAAGCATAATCAAGTGAATACTGGAGATGTGGCATAACAGCATGGATTTCTACACAGAGAGGGCAATTCTTTCAACATAAGATGGTGCAAGTTCAGGAGAGTTTGGACAAGGCAATTCTCTTGAATGCTGCCTTCAGGAAAGAGGGCATAGCAAAAAATGCATTCATGGTCTGGAGAGGGCACTTTTTACAGATGGATAAAAGGGCAGGGGCTCAAGCCCCGCATTTGATGTCTATGTGTGCACGTGCCTGCCTACCTGACCTGGCGGAGACCTGTGCTCAGAAGAGCAGAGCTTCTAGTTATTATTGTTGCGACCGTTAGGTCGCAGTTACTATCAAAACCTCCACCGCCTGTCAGTCACTTTGCACACACACTCCTTGGCTGCCAAACCACAACCCCCTCATTTCTCACATGGCCCTCTTCTAGCGCCACCATGAGGCCGATTCTTGCAAAACACATTTTTGGACACTGCCCCTACAAATGTTGCCCTAAAATCATGCAAAGCGGTACACAGTATGTCTAGACTTAACCTCGCATCACCAGGCTTTCTGGGGGAAAGCCTGGTATTCGTTTACTAAACAGGTCGGTTGATCCAGTCTAGACCGGATGACATCCTACGTCATTTTGTAGTCAAAACGGACAACACTTTGGCAGGAACTACCAAACCGGAATCAGTTTTAACCCAAAATAAAACTACTTGCGCATGCGCTCACTACTTAGCGCATGCGCCAACTGGGTTGAAACTGATTCCGGTTTGGTAGTTCTGGCCAAAGTGTAGTCAATTTTTTCAAACACATTTTTGGACACTGCTTCTACAGATTTTGCCCTAAAATCACACAAAGCGGTACACAGTATCTCTACAGTCATGTCATCAACATGCATCTGTCCCATCTAGCGACACCATCAGGCAGATTATTTCTAAACACATTTTTGGACACTGCTCCAACTGATTTTGCCCTAAAATCACGCAAAGCGGTACACAGTATCTCTAAAGTCAACATGGATCTCATTTCCCATATTCCCTCCTGATAGGCTACCATTGCCTTCTAAAGTTTGTGTATGTGACCTGGCGGTCGCTTACCTCCCAATTAGGAAGTCTTACTGGTTGTTATCATTATTATTATTGGTGTGGTGAATTATTGGAGCTGCTTCCTACATTTGACTTAGTGTGTCCCTATGTGTGGTGCAGCACAAACAGCTGCAATACCGCTTAGTGACCAAGTGGCGCTGGCGAGCAGCCTAGACATATGCACGCACACACACACACACACACACACACACACACACACACACACACACACACACACACACACACACACACACACACACACACACACACAGTGTATATCTGCTCAGATGCACCGCCCCACTTCGAACTGATGGTTTGATTTGTATTGTTATTATCATCATATCATTATCATCACTGCTGTCATCATTATAATGGTTTCATTGTGTATACTATATGTCATTCGACCAGGAAAGTGTGATAAATCATTATCCAGAGATTCTGACACTGCTGCTCAAGCGATTTGAGTTTAACTTCCATCTCATGGACTACATTAAAGTCGACCGCTCTGTAGATGTGCCTACCATGCTGAATATACCAGAGGTATGTTATATAACTTCACTTGATCTATTAAAATGTTTAAATATTGCTGAAAAATCTTTGTAAGATTTCATGTCATTATCTCGTTTATGTAGAATGCCATTTCTGCCTAGATTAAAAAATACTGTATGCTAATATGAAGTCAGTCAATCACATAAATAAATACAGCAATATACTAAAATTATAACCTTAGCCAATATATTCTGAATATAATTAAGACAAATTATTATTTTTAAATGTTATTTAATTATCATTTTCACAACAATATTGTTACATTGGATTATTATTTTATATTTTTGTATTTAAAAATTGTGCTTTTAGCATCCATTCATTATATTTGCCTTCAACCTGTTTTTCAGACATATGAACTATATGGGGTCGTGGATCACAGTGGGTCTCTAAAGGGTGGCCATTACACTGCTAGAATCAAGTCCCAGGACGATGACAGATGGTATTGTTTTAATGACAGCTCTGTCACAGAGGTAAGACAGATTGCTTCTATAATTAGTGGTTGCCTATAGGGCAAGACACAATTGTTCTCTTCCAACTTATAGGGTACTATAGAGTAACACTTTATACTAGAGTAAACCCGAAAACCCCAGATGTTCATTGAGTTCAATGTGATGTTATAGAGTAAACCCCAAAAGTCCATTGAGTTGTATGGAAGTCAAGCTTGAGGATTGGTCAAGCTTCACATGACATTTTAATTTTATCCATAGGCAACCACACTGCACCACTTGCAATTTCCCAGAATTGCATCTCTCTCTCTCTCTCTCTCTCTATATATATATATATATATATATATATATATATGTCACGGTTTGATAGAGAAACAGTACGGTCGAGAAACGGAGCACTCGTCGTGCGGCACGGGGCGGAACAAGCGGTCGCCACAACAACGTCCTCCAGGCGGAGCCGCTCGATTGTCCACGACATTGCAAGCGGCGCGAAGGCCAGCGGACCTTGGTCCTGCTCTTCGCCCCCGAGTGCCGCAGGCGCGAGTGGCCGCGAAGAGCGGGCCAGGGCCGCACGGCCGGCGGAGCGCCGCGCGAGTTACGAAGCCGTGGTGAATGCAATCGTTATATTTATATAACGAGCAAGCCCATAACAAGCCCACGATAAACGCCCTGTCCAAGTGACTACAATGGAGCGCTCCCTAGCTCATAGTAAGCTAATGGCTAAACACTGCCGAGCTAGGCTAGTAAATAAAGAAAGAGTCGCAAACGAGTGACGTCAGCGCCTTCACTAGTGAATGGCTGTCGTCGCCATCTGGTGGTGATTGGTGTGTGGTGAACGACAAAACAAGCGCTCTTACAATGAACGTACTGAGTTACCCAAACGTACTGTATATATATATATATATATATATGTATATATATGTGTGTGTTACAGTTAGATTGGGGTAAGAGCGCTCGTTTCACCACACACCCCTACCACCACCTGGATCAATTCACTTTGATAGTTACTCATCAACACACCTGTGTAATTCTGCGTATTGACCACACGATGGCGACAACAGCCATTCACTTGTGCAGTCGGTGACATCACTGGTCTGCAACAACTCTTTGTTTATCTACTAGCCTATCTCATCTGTGTTTAGCCATTAGCTTACTATGCCTAACCCTAACCCTAACCTTAACCTCAGTAAAACTATGCCTAAACCTAACCCTAACCCTAACCATAACCTCTGTGGGGTGAGGCGCCATCCTGCCGACGCTACGTTGTCATTGTTGTGGATCAAAGCGACCGCTTGTTCCGCCCCGCGCCGCACGACGAGCACTCCTGTTCTCAATCTAACTATATATAAATATAAATAAATGTGTGTGTGCAATGCATGTATGTTAATTTATTTATTCAAGAATTGAACATTTTAAGAACTGTGTTTATTTCTTAACAGCTGCATCCCCAGCCATTCCAGAGTTCCAGTGAAAAGTATGTTTCTATTTTTCAATTCCTCTGTTTTTGCTTAATTCACATTGTGTTTTTCTCATATTTTATACATGATTCTTGCTCTAGGTCCAGCAGCGCATATGTCCTGTTTTACAGGAAAAAGAAAGGTCAGTTCAAGGAAATGCTGAGTTACTTGATCATCATGAGCAGATCTACCGTTTTAAGCCATGCAACTAATCTTTATCTCTGTTTTGCTTGATATTTCTAGAAGATACTCCTCGTCTTCAAGGCCATGATGTCGGCCGAGAGCCTTTTTCTGAGAAGCATGACGGCAAACGCAGGGAAGACAGAAATACGTTGGGGAAGGTAACTAGGCGGGCCTTGCAAAGAGCACCAGGGAGGTATAAGCCCTATTCACGCCACGGCCCGCCCACTCACCAAATTTCTCAGCAACTTCCTGGTGCTGACGTCAGTTTAGAAGGGGAAACTATACAGAAATAGCTGGACTTAAAGCCAACAAATCATTATTTCGAACGGTAAAGTAAATTATAATGCTTTGTGCCTTTTACTATCTTGTGTTCTTGATCATGCTAGCCGTATTTTATACTTTACTATTCGGAAATTGCATTAAATTTGCGATTTCTGTGTTAACTCTATAGGCTTATAGTAGGGTTTTCTCCTTCAAAACGTGACTTCAGCACCAGGGGGATGCTGAGTGGGCGGGCCGTGAATAGGGCTAATTGGAGGCAAAGAGTTGGTTGGAGGAGGCAGGTGTTCAAACCTTACAAAAGGGCACATCTGCGCTCGCGCAGTGTACACGCTGATATCTGGGGTGGTGTGAGGTTCCCTCGTGCCACTTCACACCAGAAATGTTGTACAGTGAACTTACTTGCTGCATGTCTCAAATAAAGTTGTTTGCAGCTCCAAGGTTAACGAGATGGAAGAGCACTTTACATCTCTGCATCTAAAACTGACTGATGGCAGCCAGCTAATTTAAATTATAATTACATGCAACATGATGACCAAATGTGTTCAAAGGGAGGTCCTCAGGGTAGTGAAAACAGAGTGCATAAAACACCAAATAATGACCACCATACATGCTTATCAGAACAATACAAGTTGTGTCTACGTTAAAGCTGAGAGGGTAGACGTGGTAGGAAAGGACAAAGATCGAACCCTTATGGATGGAAATAGAGAAATAAAAATCACACCCGTGTGAAGTGGAGCTGTGTGTGTGTGTGTGTGTGTGTGTGTGTGTGTGTGTGTGTGTGTGTGTGTGTGTGTGTGTGTGTGTGTGTGTGTGTGTGTGTGTGTGGATCATGTGTACCGATTTTTGTGACATTTGAAGAAAATATGTAGGAAAAGGAGCAAAAAGTGTGTTTTGGAGAAAATTCAAGATGGCGGAAAATCTATCATGGCGCAAATGGGCGTGGCCTATATGGGGAGATGCGTCATGACCCAAGGAATCCAGGGAAAAAATATTTTTAATTTTCCGACCTACAGTTCAAGAGTTACAGGCCAAAACGTAAAGTGGGGTGTTATGGCGCCACCATGCGGCCAAATGACACAATTATTTTTTATTTAATCCTTGAAATCATTATGAACCTCCTCTCCAAGTCTTGAAACTCTAGCCCCTATGGTTTGCGAGAGACAAATAATTGAATGTGAGTTTTTGCGATTCCCATTATAAGTCAATGGGGAAAATTAATTCACTAATAAATTAATATCAATTAAACTATAGAACCTTTCTCTTAGAAAAGTAATAGCCCACGATTCCCGAGTAAGGCGGTCGATTTGACATATGGCGCGAGTGTGTGGTGGCAAAACTGTGGGACTAGTGGCGTGCCGAAGTTTAGGAAGTTCAGGCTACATACACACAGACACACACACAGACACACAGACAGACAGACAGACACACAGACCCACACAGCCACGTATAGGGAGCCTGTGCTTCACACAGCTCCAAAAAAAATGGAGGAAGGGACAACAGGAAGAAAAGAGCTTTGACAGACATGGGGGAAGGAGTGGACAGGGAGAGTGTGAAGAAGCGTGAGATGATGGACAAAAGCAGTTATGTGATGACCACAAATATAAAGCAGTGGAGGTCAGTGAAGGAAATGTGGAACATCATGGTGATGCCCTAGTAGTAGATGGAAATAAAATGATATCAGTTGGAGTATCAAATGGGGTAAGTCTTGCCCCATGCAAGATATCACTATTTCCATAGATAATGCATTGGTGACTTCGGTTCCAACTGCTAGAAACCTTGGTGTGGTCCTGGACAGCCAGCTATCATTCAAGGCACACATTGCATCAGTCACCCGGTCCTGTAGGTACACTCTATAACATCCGTAAAATCAGACCTTTCCTCACCCAGGAGGCAGTGGACTTTCGCCGTGGACTGAAGACTCACCTTTTCACAGCCCACCTAAACCCTTAGCACTAATGAATCACTCAATGACCATATATGAAGCTAGTTAGCATTTTTTTGGTAGGTTTTTTAGAATCCTTTTCTTTAATGATTATATTGTTTTTTAGATTGATATTCATATGCATATGCTATATTGTTGTTGATATTCTGACATGTTATCTTGTTTATTATAGTGATTATATTGTATATTGTATATTGTATTATCTGCTTTTTTGTAAGTCGCTTTGGATTAAAAGCGTCTGCTAAATGCCTAAACTGTAAGAACTATACTATACAGCAGAAAGAAGTAAAAAAACATGAAATTATCCTATAGACTACTAGAGATAAGTTTTGTTTTGCTGTCCTGTATGTATTTAAGTTCTTTAGAAAACAATCTGAATTATATAATTAATTGGCATATACTGGAATGTCAAACCATGATCATTTGGTACTTTGTAGACCTACCTACCTATATAGCGTCCCCCTTGTGTCCTTTTTTTTCCTTTTTATATTTTAGATGACAGCTATATGTTTACTTTGATTACAAGAAGAAAACGTGAATGTGCCACAGTATGTTTACTTCGGCTCGTCAAGTAGGCTATGTTTATTGTGGTGTTATGGCCTCTTGAGGTCATTTAAAATAAAGATACATTTGTATTATTGCTCAAAGGGCAAGGCTTAGTATAATCACTGTAATATTGTGAAATTAGTTTACTGTGTTCTACTTACTGTGTAAAAAAGAAATAAAGAAAAGAAAAGTATGTGATAAATGAAGAGTTGCAGTGTGCATGTTATTACTGCGTTTTTGACCATCACTGTGATGGTGTATTGGCATGCATTAATTGTCTCCGAGACTATGTTTCGTCCGTCTGTACGTCCTTCCGTCTGTGGGGGAAATCTCGCTTTTGCGAAGGCCCATCATTTCGACCGGAGTGTTAGCGACTCACTCCACGGAGGTTAAGGTTAGGATGAGGGTTAGAGTCGGGTGTCGAAAAGATGAGATGTAGTAACAGCGACACGCTCCCCCGTCTGTGGACAGCTAATCTCTGGCACCGTTGGACACTTCTTGGGCCAGAGCAGAACATCTGAGCCATATTTTTCACATGGGCCTGTTATAGCGTCACCGATGTGTGCAAAACAAATTTTTGGACAGTTTTTTCATATTCCATCCTGATTGGCTAAGATGGGCTTCCAAAGTTTGCAGGAGTGCTCCGTTCTTAACAAAATTTCTCAAATTATGAACAGTGTGATTTCCGTGGCGCTTCTGCTATAAAAGGTTCATTTATATTTTTACCTCCTCTATACTCTGAGCTAACGTGGACAGTTTATGTTGGCAGATGGGCGGACCCGGCGAATCTCTCCGGGAGTCTCCGGCCAATAGCATGTGTTCTCCTCCCCCCACCCCTCTCAGCTCAGCGCAGAGAACGCTGTTGCGTCATGACGTCAACAAATTCGGTGTGACGCCTCCACACTGTTTGTTTAGGGAAATTCTACACTTCCTCCAACAGTGATTTTAAACAATCGCCCAGGCTTATTTTTCTTCCGATTACCAAAATAAGCCTGGGTTTCCGAGGCTACCTACCTTAACTCCACCGATCAATGTAAAATGTATGTACGCACTCCATAGTCTGGAAAAACCTTTGTCCTTCATTTTTCACATCTGCCTTTTAGCACCACCAGGAAGCCAACTTTTGTAAAAGTTGTTTTAAAATATATTACCCCTTTCAGATTTTATCCAAAAATTAGAAGCGGTGAAAACCGCTTCCAATGAGTGGCTTTGTGTGTCCCACGCCCATATATGGTCATTTCAGTCCAGAATGAACAGGTTTTTTCAAAAACAAAATGTCTGTCACCTCATGTCCATATATGGTAATTTCAGTCCAGAATGAACAGGTTTTATCTGTCCCCTCCCGTACGTCCAGAATATCAGTCCAGAATGAATAGGCTTTTTCAAAAAGCAAAATGTGTGTCCCATGTCCATATATGGCCATTTCAGTTCAGAATGAACAGGTTTTATCTGTCCTGTACGTCCAGAATATTTGTAGTGTCTCTCCCGGTCTGATGATTGGATACTTTGAGAATTGGTCAAGCTTCACATGATAATTCGGCCCTCCAGATAAAATCATTCATTCAGAATATATAAAGAATGTAGAATTCAGAATATATATAAAGAATGTATAGATCACAGAGTTCATAACTCTAGATAGAACACATAGAATAAAAGTTCACCGCTTCACTTCGAACCGAGGTTTGATTTTGTAATTTCTTTTGAAGATGCCCATGTGTTTCAGCCAGTTGCATGTTATTAGCACCGTATATTATAAAATGTATTGTACTCTTAAAGTGATCCCTGACTAATACGACAAATATGCCTTAATACATTATATTTGTCCTCTATAACTACAATGTAAAATTAAAAACACCTTCAATATTTTATTTCTTCAAGAAATAGCTAATCTTTCACTCAATAGGGGAAATGCATGTCGCAAGTTGATGATGTCATAAATGTCATGTGTGATCTATCCCTATGGAATTTATGGAAGGCATGTGCAAAAAACACATTTGAAATATTGAGTTGGATGCTCATATTAACCATATGAAGTATTAAGTTTGTTTTTATTTGCACATGCATGCCATAAATTCCATAGGGATAGATCACACATGACATTTATGACATCATCAACTTGCGACGGGCATTTCCCCTGTTGAGTGAAAGATTAGCTATTTCTAGAAGAAATAAAATAATTAAGTTGTTTTTAATTTTACATTGTAGTTATAGAGGACAATTATAATGTATTAAGGCATATTTGTCGTATTAGTCAGGGATCACTTTAACATTTCTTCATCATTTACTTGATCTGAGATAAAGTAAAAAACGTAAAAGAAATAGTTACACACTGACACTGAATACAATCATGTTGTTTTTCACTTGAAAATCAGGTATTTACTGCAAGTGACACAGTCCTATAATGATATATGTTATTGCCAGACCCATGAAATGGGTAGGCCTACATAAGCAAATGTCGGTCTGTCCCTTTTCTATATAAAGGGTATATATGATGATGACATGATGATGACATGCCTACAAAAGGCATGATGTCATAAATGATGATGACAGACAGGGGGTCTGGCACAACCAGGTTGACCTGGTCTAGTTTTTAGAAGAATTCCTGAACACAGAAAATACCAGTTCAGCAGGCACACACAAACACACATAGAACCATACAGTCATGTCAGTCAGGCTCACATACAGGCCAGTACAGGCCCACAAATGCAGCAAGGCCCACCAGGGTGAAGAGGCTGGACACGGCCTGCACAAAACACTGCACCACAGTGCCCCTCGGTCCTCACCATAGGCAGATAGCAGCATGGCCAGCAGGGCAAAGGCTACCAGTGCAGTGAAGAATACACAAGATAGTGGTCATTCTGAGAATGTTAACATGTGTCTCAGGAAGAGCAGGCCCACTAGCTGGCTGACATAACAGTGTTTTTTCAGTCTCCTCTCATCCCTGTTTCTGAGGACCAGAAGGATTCCCTCTCATCCACTAGACTAGCACATACAGGTGTACTGGACCCAACCGATACCACATCCAGGTGTCTGGATCTGACTGGATGAACTGTCCTGCAGGAAACACCACCCAGGTAGGCTTATGAATTGTTGTTCTGAAATGCCTCAAGGACACATGAACACACACTACGAAGTATGCCCATCTTCTCCTCCTTTGTGAATTTCTGAGTTGCAGTATATCAATATTCCCCCTCAAACTACACAGCAAAATCCCTAACCCTCACTACTCTCTGTATTAGGCTAGCTGGCACAAACAGCCATGACCAATATGTTTTGGTGAATGTTTTATGTAAGATATAATCCTAACATTTCACTTTTATTGTGTAACAGTCAAGCTGAATGTCCTCCTGTGGCCTTTGAATTTTGAGCACCCATTCTGTGTCCTCTATGGCTATTGTTTACAGGTGCGAGGAATGAGGATACAGAGGCTTGGTCTTCTGCTCTGACAGAAGGTTGAAGTATGTCAACGCCATTAAATCCGCACAAAATCTACAGTGCCTTAGAATCTATTTATTGTATAAAAACATTCTACTATATGCAGAAGTGGACAGTCATCAGACACATGAGTTGACAGATGAAACACTTACAGTATTTAGGTGGCAACTTTAATTGACAGCTCTCAGGAGAATCTCTCCTAAAAAACACAATAGCCCAAGAACCAGAAACCAACAGAGGCTATTGGTGACACCCCATTTATTTATTTACCCAGAAAGAGTTTTACACTGTGACAATCAATGGACACTAAATCACATAATGACTCCTTTGCTATTGTTGTTTCTACACAGTAAATGTAGTAATTGAAATAGTAATAGTATTTGAAATCTTAAAGTATACAGAGTTAAGCTGATCCAAATGGACCCTGGGTCCATTTGCACTCTTTCAGTTAAATGAACACTGAGGATGTAACAGTGCACTCATCTCTTCCACACAGGTATAGAGGTCTGTCTTGGGGCTACACCACTAGGGCAGGCAGAGTAATAGTCAGAAATACTTTTTTTCTTGCAATCAACAGTGCGTTTCAGACACACAAAACAGAACTCCACCTTACAGCGGGGGCAGAAAATGTTCTTACAACCTGTTTTGTCATGCTCCACTCTGAGGCCACATGTAGGACAGGCCCGCAAGGAGGGGCAACCTGTGATACCCTGGACTTTATCAAAGGTGATGTCAGCGCAGGTCCTCAGTATCTCCAGCTCCTGGTTGACACAGCCTTCGTTGTCACAGCGGTCCGATCTTGGCATTGGACCTTTCCATTCCCTCAAACACTGCCAGCAGAAATCGAAGCCTCTCTTTCTGTCAGCTGTACACATGGTACAGCGCACACTGAGATTAGAGAAGTCATTCCTAATGACAGTAGAGCTGCAGCCAGGGCACTGTAAACATGATGTTATGGAGAGACAAATGAGCACAGAGATTTAATTTGTATGGACAAGTTCAAGTGATTTCATTTTCAGGCACTCACTTGTTTGACATCACAGTATTCGCCAGCAGCAAGGCGGGCCAATTTCTCTTCAAATTCCACCTTTTCTTCAGGGGTAAGAAGGGCCATCTTACGAACCTCTGTGTACGGCCACTCAGCGTCACACTTTTTCTTATTGCCCTGCCTTTCTACTGGACAGGTGAATTTGCAGAGACCCTTTAATTATGAAAAGGAAAGGAAATTAAGGGGAATTTATACTGTACATTTTGAGGGAAAATTCTAAGGGCATGCAGGTGCTGAGCATCCAGTTGCAAAGACTCAGTAGACCTGAGTGGTGCTGTGATACACAACATTTCAATAAACCTCCGACTTGTCTTGTGCCCTTTTTTGGTGTTATAGGCCTATCCGACTATATGACTTGCACAGACTTTTCTCCTATGTGTGTGTGTGTGTGTGTGTGTGTGTGTGTGTGTGTGTGTGTGTGTGTGTGTGTGTGTGTGTGTGTGTGTGTGTGTGTGTCTTTTTAAAGATAATTGTCTGAAAATTGGCTTTTTCAGTAGCTGTTACATTATAGGCTTATAGTCTATAACATATTTATAACTGTTATAGTCTTATAACATATTTGGAAAACAAATGCATAATGCAGTGTGGGAAGATGTCACATGATAGACTACATACCTGTGACAACAAAAAGCGACACCAAGCTGTGAGAGACATCGGCGTGACAGCATGACCACAGGACATAGCTGCCCTTGCAGACTTGTATTCATTCCACTCGACTGAAACATGAAGGGAAACGTTCGCATTAGAAAAAATGGTTCAATCTTGGTCACAAAAGTCAGTCAGTATTTTGTGCCGACCCGAGTCAAATTTACACTTTACTAGACTTTAGGCCTAGATACATCGGAATTGTCCGCATTAAATTCGAGTAGGCAGTACTTACAATCTAATTCGTCTGGTCCATTTACAAATGTGAGAGAGGAGTCACTGCCGTCATACATCTTCTCCTGTACACTGGACATGTTGGATTATTCTCCTTCTGCTAAATCTGCGCTGGTTAAAGTCAGTCTGTCTGTAAATCATGACTTCATGCTACAGGGTTTCACTTTCATTCTCTGCCCTTCCCGTAAGTCATATGGTTTTCACTGAAGTGAAAGTTTGCAAAGAAACTCAAGTTGGCAACACTAGCCAATAATATTAATAATAATAATTATGTTATTATATCATTATATTATTATTATTAATTCTAATTATATATATATATATATATATATATATATATATATATATATATATATATATATATATATATAGACTATATGTGTGTGTGTGTGTGTGTGTGTATGTGTATGTGTATGTGTGTGTGTGTGTGTGTGTGTGTGTGTGTGTGTGTGTGTGTGTGTGTGTGTGTGTGTGTGTGTGTGTGTAATTACAATAACAATTATGATTATTATAATTATCCTGATCCAATGGATTCATTACTTTTGTTTAATAATCATCAATGCTTGCCTAAAAAGAAAGACGATTAGCCCATGACATTTACAGAGAATTAAGTTCAACGTATCTTTTTTCTGGACCTATATCATTCCTCTTGGAAGATTAGCTGGCACTAGCAGCTTATTTTGCACACGCAAAACATTGTACATGTTCCATTTTTCAATTTCTTAAAAGCATTGTGTGGTGTAAAACTCACATTTAGGCTACTAGTAATTTATTAAAAGTGTTATTGTTGAAAATTGTTAGGATATTGTTATCCAGTTGCTTAGGGGCTGAGCCCACCCTATAAGGTCTGATCCCAAAATTGCCTCTGATTGCAGCCATGAAAAATAAAATGGTATGGTACGCAGCAGCAGACAAACAACTCAATGCCTTTCACTGCGGAAGTCAAAGTTAACTCCCACTTTTCATGTGAAAACATTCAAATGTAGGCTATGTGTAGCAATAATAATAGCAACAATAATATTTTTAGAGAATATATAAGCTTTTGAACTTCCCAGATGAAGTTGAGCTGAAACAATACTCCTCCATGGTCTACCACTAGGTGGAGCCATGACATAGATGGCTAAAGTACATTTTATTCATACCATTAAGTAACATTTAATGGGCCAACATTGGAGAAAATAATATGTCACCTCCATGCCAGGCTTACTCTAATCCTAGTGTTTCATTATACAAGTGAAAAACAATGCAACGTGATTGATCAACAAAGAATAAATTTGGCTTTATTATCCATATCTTCAGGATCAGTGCAAGTGTGTACTTCTTTCCTTTAAGTTTTTACTTTTATCTCCACAGCATCTGAGATAAAGTAAATGGTGAAGAAATGTGCGAGTGAAGAGGCCAATAAATTGTATAGTATACAGTGTTAACATGTAACTGCCATAACGTACACAAAACGTGTTAATCAAAGAACCAATGCCAATAAAGCATCAGCGATCGTAAAAAAGTAACAGTAATAATAATAACATTCATACTGCAACTCTTAAGTTATTACATACTTTTTATTGTATTTTTACACAGTAAGAACAAAGCAATTACACAATATTTGAAGTGCCACAAAAACTCAGCTTAACTGAAAATAATAGACCAATGATGTGATAAAGTTTGGCTCATACTAAAAGCCTTTTTAGCAATACAAATGTATTTCTATTTTAAATAACCTCACGATACCGTAAAAGCTACAATAAACATAGTCTGAAATAAACTTACTGTATGTGCCCACTGTGGCACACTCATGTTTTCTTCTTGTAATCAAAGTATACATAGCTGTCATCTAAAATATAAAATCAAAACTCAGGCGGAAGTGACAATATGTAGTTAGGTCTACAAAGTATCAAATTATCGTGGTTTAACATTCCAGTATATGTAATTCAGTGGGGTTTCTAAAGCACTTGAATACAGAACTTCTTCCAGCAACACAAAACTTGTCTCATAGGATAATTTCCTGTTCTTTCTGCTGTACAGTATTGGTGTGTCTACACTCTCCTCTTATCAACACTTTATTTTAACATAATCAGTCCCTTTTTTCTTTTTTGATTTGCACTGAATTGCTTGCCATTCTTTCTTCTGATCCCTCTACTAAACTTTTACTTGTTCTTTTACAGGCATCTCTCTTTAACCCTGTGTTATAATGGTCATCATGTTGCAACTTCTGGTCATCTTCTCTGTTTTGATGTGCTCTCTGTCCTCTGTCTTTAGGACGTCCATGAGAACACCCTTCATGACTATCCTGGCCCTTATGGTGGTCATCGTATGTTGTCAATTTGCTAAGACTCTCCACTATACCATCAATACAGGACATAATATGTCCTTCTGCCATGCCTTTCTTGACACTATCTCCTGTGGAAACAGCCCCTGCTCTATAATCACCCTCCTCTGGGTGAGTATCTTCTAGAAATGTCAAGCAAACAGAGATAAACATTAGTTGCACGGCTTAAAACGGCTGATCTACTCATGATGATCAATTAACACTGCATTATCCTGAAATTACCTTTCTTTTTCCTGTAAAACAGGACATATGCGCTGCTGGACCTAGAGCAAGAATTGTGTATAAAATATTAGCAAAACACAATGTGAATCAAGCAAAAACAGAAGAATTGAAACATTAAATGGAAACATACTTTTCCATGGGTCCCTGGAATGGTTGGGGATACAGCTGTTAAGGTAAAAAAAAACAGTTCATTAATTAATAAACACACACGCACGCACGCACGCACGCACACACACACACACACACACACACACACACACACACACACACACACACACACATTATAGACACAATCTGTCTTACCTCTGTGACAGAGCTGTCATTGAAACAATACCATCTGTCATTGTCCTGGGACTTGATTCTAGCAGTGTAATGGCCACCCTGCATAGACCCACCATGATCCACGACCCCATATAGTTCATATGTCTGTTTCTGATCAGAAGGTAGAAGAAAACACCTCCTCCTCTTAATGACTGCCAAAAGCTTTATTAGAAAGTGCAACCTGCTCTAAGAGATACATTTATTTTAATATGTGTGTGTGTGTGTGTGTGTGTGTGTGTGTGTGTGTGTGTGTGTGTGTGTGTATATATATATAAAATATATATACACAAATATATACAAATGAGTTTCAGCAATATCTAACATATCTATATACTGTAATAGAGCAGGTTATATAACATACCTTTGACATCTTCAGCATGGTAGGCACATCTACTAAGCGATTGATTTTAATATAGTCCATGAGATGGACGTTAAACTCAAATCGCTTGAGCAGCAGTGTCAGAATCTCTGGATAATGATTTATCTCACTTTCCTGGACGAATGATATACAGTATATAATCATAATAAAACCATAATAATGATGACAGCAGTGATGATAATAGTAGTAGTAGTAGTAGTAGTAGTAGTAGTAGTAGTAGTAGTAGTAGTGGTAGTAGTAGTGGTGGTGGTGGTTCTACAAATAATATAACAATGTCTTTCTCTGTAAATCAAGAATACTATAACCTTGCAGGTCAACACAAATGTGATTTCTGTAAAATACCATGACAATATACAAAAGTGAAATAACAAAGTCTCTATGTGAAGTTAATAAAAACATGTTTTTTCATAACTTACAAGAGTCGCATCTTCTTTGGCATCACAGTTGTCACAATACATCTGGTTGTCTCCACTAAAATGTGTAGGTGTGAAAAACTGCTTGATACCATCCATCTGTAAAATAAATGAGGATCAGTGATCCCTAAAAGAAACACTGGTGCCATCATGGTTCATAACATGATACATAATGCCACAGCCACAATACATCATTTAAAAAAAAAAAATCTACAAAATCAAAGAATGTTGATTACCACACTATAGACTTTACTATCTGTATCCATGGAAAGATGCAGATTCCAGAATGGATTGACTACATCAGTATGGTGGAGATGTGTACGGCATGTGGTCCTGTGTCTTAACTGTCCACGAAACATCTGAAGACACAAAAGAACAGAAAAAGATAAATTATTATGACATATTTACATTCACTTTAAATGAGACATGGTGACTCAAGTGTAGAAGTACATTAGAAGCTTACAGTACCTGTGATGCCTCAGGACTGGTCATGTTCAGGATCTTCTCCAAATACTCAGCGGCATCACGCTGTACGTACACTGGAAGTATGGTGGAAAAACATAACATGTTCATTATTGCCTTTAGCTTATTAATGTGTATTAGAATACTATTTGCTTATATAATATTGTGTCTCACACCTTCTTTAATTTCCATTTTCTCTGTGATTTTATACGTGTAAGACTGATGTTTCTTTAAGTCTTCAAACAGTGCATTAAGTTGAGCATCAATATTCTCAGTCTTGGGATTTTCACGGCAGTGTCTAAGGGAAGAAACCATATACTGGGTATAAGCAATCTGCTGTCAAATTATTGTTCACCAAAACCAGAAGTGTCTAATTGGTAGACATGTTCAATTTATATTTATATTATAATGAACCAAAAATCTGCATATTGCCTGTGCCAAACCTTTCTACAGCCTTTCTGAAGTCTTTGTTCATGAACAAAACCTGGAGAACGCTGTTTAGGTAACATGTTGATCCTTGATTCAGTAAACCATTGTATTTGCAGGCTGCAACGGGAAATAATAATAATAATAATAATAATAGCACTTTTACCCAGATATTAGGCTTTCAACACTTATAGATGATATACAGTATATATAACATAATGCTGTGGCTGTGGGTTATATATTACCTGGGGAACTTAAGAAACTTGGAAGTGTGAAACTTGGAATTCTTGACATCCAGGAAACATTTTTCTTTCTATCGCCTACTGAATTATACATGGTGTCGTCACTTGCTGCCTTTTGGACAGCACCCTTCACTACTCCATGGGTCTGACTCTCATTTGATCTCTCCTGTTCTCCATCTCCCTTTACTCTTCCATGTTTCTGACCATCATATTGTCTCTGCTGTACTCCATCTCCCTTTACTTCTCCATGATACTGACTATCATGTGGTCTCTCCTGTCCCTTTACTCCACCATGTTTCTGACCGTCATATTGTCTCTGCTGTCCTCCATCTCCCTTTACTCCTCCATGGTACTGACTGTCATATTGTCTCTCTTGTCCTGCATCTCCTTTTACTCCTCCATGGTATGGACTGTCATATGGTCTCCCCTGTTTCTTTACTCCTCCATGTTTCTGACTGTCATACTGTCTCCCCTGTCCCTTTACTCCACAATGGTACTGACTGTCATTAGTGTCATATGATCTCTCCTGTTCTCCATCTCCCTTTACTCCTCCATGTTTCTGACCATCATATTGTCTCTGCTGTACTCCATCTCCCTTTACTTCTCCATGATACTGACTATCATGTGGTCTCTCCTGTCCCTTTACTCCTCCATGTTTCTGACTGTCATACTGTCTCCCCTGTCCCTTTACTCCACGATGGTACTGACTGTCATTAGTGTCATATTGTCTCTCCTGTCCTCCATCTCCCTTTACTTCTCCATGATACTGACTATCATGTGGTCTCTCCTGTCCCTTTACTCCACCATGTTTCTGATTGTCATGTGGTCTCTCCTGTCCACCATCTCCCTTTACTCCACCATGGTACTGACTGTCATATGGTATCTCCTGTCCCCTTACTCCACCATGGTACGGACTGTCATATGGTCTCCCCTGTTCCTTTACTCCTCCATGTTTCTGACTGTCATGTGGTCTCTCCTGTCCACCATCTCCCAGTTCTTTATGCTCTTTCTGCCAGGCTCCTTTTCCTGCCATTCCTGCCTGTCCACCACCATAGCTCTCTTCTTCCTGTCCCCCCTCTCTCTTTGTCCACCATTCTGTGTGAACATGATCATCCCCTCCTTCTTTGCTATGCTTGTCTCTGTTAACATCCATGTTTATGCTCCTAAGCTTGTCTTGGAATGTGTCTGTTCTCACAACTTTACTATCCTCATGTCTTGCAACAGATTTCTGGTCAGCATGTTGCAACGTCTGACAGTCTTCTGCAGCTTTTTCATGCACTCTCTGACCACTGTCTTGATCAGGAATATGTTCTGAAAATGTAAAATGAAAAAACCTATATGTAAAAACAACATACCAATATAGGATTTTAACGGATCAGTGCAGTGGTTATAATTCTGCTGGACAGCTACTAATACAATATATAAAAAAATGCATTTTCTTTAACTTACTTTTCTCTTTCTTGTACATGAGAAGATATGCTGTCCTGGACCTAGTGGAAGAAACATACAGTATATCATTTTGAAAAACACATTGTGGGGGCATGGGTGGCGCAGTGGTAAAGTACCTGCCCAACACCGCTGTATAGGGGTCCGAATTCACCGCAGTGCATCCAGCTTTAGCGTCTAAACAAACACAATTGGCCCGTGTTGTTCGGGGAATGGAAGTCGGGCAGGGAGGGTGATATTTGACACTGCACATATTGCTACGGGCTGGGGTGGCACCTGTCAGCAGCGAGTGTTGGGGGCGGGAAGAGTAGGAAGGAAGCTCTGTGTCCTCCCAGTGGGGTCCTCCTCACTGGCAGGAGGACATTCCCTGAAAACGTTCATTCTCACTACTATAAGTAGGCTAATTAATAAACCTCGCCATTATCCGTCTTTCCTTCAGTATCACAAACAAGGGTGTACACTTGGTTTTTAATAAACAAATGTAAGATTTACCTTTCTGTGAGTGTCTGGAAGGGTTGTGGATTCATCTGTCAAAGATAAGATAACATTATTGGCACAATGGCATTGAAATGGCATTAGTATGTACAGTAGCATACTGTAGGATAGTTATCCCTGTCAGACCAGAACTGCCAAAAGCAAAGGAAGACCGTTTTGCACAAAATGCCATAAATCATTGCAGGCACACTCCCAGTAGGCCAAGAAATAATCATCAACCCAACTGTTTCAAATCGGCCACATGGTGGAGCTATAACAGGTTGTAACACCTGGTAGGCAACCTGCTCAGAGGTGTGCACCTTCCCATTTTGTTACTGACTGTGGAGGTGATTTATCTTACCAGTGTGACACATGTATCCGCAAACTTGTACCATCTGCCATCGTCTTGAGACTTGATTGTAGCAGTCCAGGATCCACAACGTGGTATACCACCATGATGGTCTACAACTGCATGTAGTTCATACGTCTGATTCTGATCAGAAATATATAAAACACAGAAAAACTATTTAAATCAAATTAAAACAATGAAATAGCCCTTGTAATGCCTGAATGTAATAATGATAGTTATGAGGTAGTTGACACATACCTCTGCCATTTGAAGGTTGAGAGGCACATCCACCAAGCGGTTTAATTGGTTGTATCGATAGAGATGTTTGTCATACTCAAATCGATTGAGCAGTAGTGTCAGAACCTCTGGATGATCCTTTATCCCAGTTTGCTAACATACAGAAATATACAGTCAGAATATGGTTAGAAAGTATTATTATAATCATGAATGTAATGATTATTAGTAGTATTAGTATTAGTAGTACAAGTAGTCATAGTAGGAGAATCAATAATTATATGCCTAGTGTTTTGGAACTTTCAAAGGAGAGGTGCAAAGTGCTTGACAGAAACAAATGCAAAAGGTACAATAAGATCATTAATAAAAAAATCGAATCATGTGGATCTCAGATGTCACGTGACCAACCTGTGCCAGTTATCTGACATACTGTATTTATGACTCCACATATTTTAGATTTCAGCCTGATCAGAGCCCATTTGATGAATTAAAATATTAAAGATTAAAAAAAGTATAAAACAAATTAGTCAAGGAAGGTACTTATGTAACCTATTACATCGTGCACACACACATACACGCAGTAAATGGTAAGCCTCTTGCAGAACCGTGCAGTAAAAGTCTTTTAATTGAAAGTAAACTAAATAGGTAATATGTTTAAAGTAACTTCCCAAAGACTGATTATGGCCATATAAAATCAGATTATCATCTGATAACATATTAGAAATGCATTTCTAAATGATAACTTACATTGGTTTTGTCTCCTTTGCCACCATAGTGACAGTCCTTATTGATATGTCCACTGGTTTTGGTTCTTCCGAGTGACTCAATACCATCCACCTGAAATGTGTATCCATCCGTATCATGGATTACTGTAATCAACTATGTTAATAAGGTGTATCCACAGTCACACAGTATATATTATACACTTATACCAAGACACAACACTTTCTAGATGAATGTGCTACAGTATATCAGAGAAGTGTCATTACCACACTATAGACTTCACTATTTATATCCATGACAAGAGACAGATGCCAGAATGGACTGACTTCCACTCTCTGGTGGAGACATGTAGGCCCGCAGCATGTGGTCCTGTGTCCTAACTGTCCACGAAACATCTGAAGACACAAGTGTACATGAATATGTATACAATACAATACATGGAGGAGACAGTATGTCTGTAATTAACATTAGAAGGCTGCAGTACCTGTGATGCCTCAGGACTGGTCATGTTCAGGATCTTCTCCAAATACTCAGCGGCGTCAAGCCCTCCAAATGCTGTAAGTAGGGTGGTATTATATTATATTCCACAGTATTAACATGTTCAGAGGAAATGTACTAATATAATATCATGTCACTCACCTTTAACACCCAATTTCCATTTCACATCATATGAAGAAGCATTATGTTCCTTTAAGGCATGGAACACTTTATTAAGCTGAGCATCAACATTCTTAGTGTTGGGATTTTCATTGCAGTACCTATGGGACAAAATGATACACTGGGCATGAGCAATCTGGTATATTTGTGTATTTACTTTTTATTCATATTTTATTTTTATAACAACTACAAGGAAGTAGTTGTTAGTAGAATAATAGATAAGTGTGATTACTCCAATAGCATAACATACCTTCTCACATGTTCTCTGAAGTCTTTATTCATGAACAGAATTTGGAGCACACTGTTTAGGGAACAATTTCCTCCTTGATAATTCAAACCATAATACTTGGGAACTGTAAGAAAGAGATATTAAATTAGGTACCAATGCTGTGTAGACAATTAGACTTATAGCAACAACAACAACATTGATACAAAATTGGAACCGTAAAAATAAAATGAAGAGAAATCACACAATTTAAAATAGCAAGTTAACATAGTTGTAGGAGATAAAAAAGAACTAAAGAAAAATATGTAAAACTAGAGATATTCAAAATGTAATGCAGCATAGATAAATGAGATTTATGGAAAGGTATTTCTGAACAGGTGTGTTTTTTTCACCCTTGCTAGGCATGACCTTTGCTAGGCATGACCTTTAGGAGAGCCCCACCTGAGGACCTCAGGCAGCAGAGAGGCTCATGGGGAGACATAAGCTCAACAATATATTGGGGTGCAAGAAACTATTAGGGTGATGTGATGTGATGCCAGGATGGGAGTGGTACGAGTATGTTTCTTAGAATTGGTCAGAACCCTGTCAGCAGTATTTTGCACAAGAAATATATTTAAGGCTATAGCTATTTTTAGAGATAATACCTGTCTCTGAAGAATTCGCTTCCAGAGGAGAGTTGTTCTTTGCTGTTGTTTGTTTGGAGTCATCTTTCTTTTTGTCATCTCCATCTTTCTTCCACCCTTCTGTGGTTTGGAGATGCTTATCCATTCCTCTGTTTCCCTTAACATCTAGACATGAGGACTCTACATAGTTCTCATGTCTTGTACGGGTCTGAAGTATTTTCTGTGAATATTTCTGATCAGTATATTTTAAGTTCTGCCTATGATTTCCTGCTGTTTCATGCTCTCTCTGTCCATGGTCCTGAACAAGTTCTCTTTTAGAAACCCTGTCCTGACTGTCCTGACTCTTACAAAGGCCACTTTGTCCAGACAAATGGTTTCCTATTCTTTGTGGGACTCTGTCCTCTTGATATGGAACACTGGACACTGCTCTGTCTACAGTGTATTTGTTCTTTGCACCACTATGTCTTTCTGTGGAATCAAGTCCATCATTATCATTACCCTCCTCTGGTGCATTTCTATTCCTTTCTCTACAAATGCAACTACGGTCTTCAGACGAGGACTTTAGGTTGGCTTCATGAACAGAAGTATCTGATCCATATGCTAAAAATAGAAGTAAAACAGACACAAAGATTTTGGAAAAGCACCAAGAAATTCTCTAGTACAATGAAAAAAAAGCAGCTGTCTCACCCTTGTAGCATAAAACAAAGATATCACCAAATCTATACCAGGACTTACTTTTCTCCTTCCGATAGATAAGGAGATGAGGGCTGCTCGATCTGTTGGAGAAAAAAAAAACAAGTCTTAAATGTATTTTCTAATTTAATTGTAATGCATTGCATTAGATCAAAGGTTTGAAAATAAAGGATCAAATGATCACTATCAGATTAAGTTTACTTTTCTGTGAATGCCTGAAATGGCTGCGAGTCCACCTGTCAAAGAAAATAAAATCTGTGTAGGAAATTACTGACAATATATGACACAATGGCACAGAAACACCAGTATTTTTATTGTGTTGTTGGCACTATATTTAATTAATGTGAAGGTGCTTTCTCTTACCAGTGTTACTCTGTTGTCCTGAAACTTATACCATCTGCCATCGTCCTGGCACTTAATTTTAGCAGTGTAACCTCCACTTTGCACACCCCCATAATGCTCCACGACAGCATGTAGTTCATATGTCTGATTCTGATCAAATACACAGAACATCACACTACAGTAAAATGTGTAAAGAACACAGCAAGAGAGTTTAACAATAACAGTTATGAGGTAGTTGACTCATACCTCTGCTATTTGAAGGGTGAGAGGTGCATCCACGCGGTGGTTTATTTGGTCAAATCGATAGAGAAAATCTTCATACTCAGATCGTTTGAGCAGCAGTGTCAGAATCTCTGGATGATCGATTATCTCGGTTTGCTGGTTGACATATACAGTATACAGGAATAATAGTCAGAATATAGTTATAAGCTATGATTATCATAATGGAGTTGAATATAATTAGGATTAGTAGTAGTAGTAGTAATAGAAGTAGATGGAGCTAAGTGAATGGGAACTAAAACTATTGGCCCTATGGTTTATAAGTTTAATACAATGTTCATGTTTTTAAGTAAGTACTACTGAAGGACTGTGTGCATTCTTAAAAGGATAGGTAGGAGTCTTTGCCTTATCATTTATGTGGAACAGAATGAATACCTTCAATAATTATCATTAGACTGCATTATGAGAAATGTTATGACCACCATACACTAGGGCTGTCACAATTATTACATAATCGTCTAATCGTGATTATTTGACATTATCGCAATTATTTTGTCATAATCGTCATAATCGTGAATGTTGAAAAATGTCAGAAATGGTGGAAATAGCAGATCTACAAGTTCACAACGCGTCGCATTGCGACGCGTTGTGAGCTTGTAGATCAAATATGTCAGTAATTTCTTTGTGTATTAAGGTTTTGTGTCATATCTGCCATGTGCAACTTCAAAGCCTAAAAGCCAAACAAAAATGTAATTGTCAATGACAAAAACACAATTAAATCGTTAATCGCCAATTATTTCAGTGACAATTAATCGTCATGTAAAATGTCATATCGTGACAGCCCTACCATACACATTTTATGACATAGTCTCTATGTAAATGTATTGACATTTTTTGTTTGTTTGCTTGTTTGTTTGTCTGTTAATTCTTTTCAGAACTTACAGTAGTTGCATCTCTTGTGACACCACATTGACGACAGTACATATGTCCACCGAGTTTGGAATGCTTGAAAAATGACTCAATTCCATTCAACTGAAAAGTATATAATTATCAGTGATTCATGACATAAAATCTGTTAATATTATTGTTTATAAATATATAAGTAGACATGTCACAAAAAGAATTGTGTTGAATAAGATAGTTGTCATTACCACACTATAGACTTCAGTATCTGTACCCATGACAAGAGGAAGATTCCAGAATGGATTGACTTCATCAACATGGTGGTAACATCTACAGCATGTGGTCCTGTGTCTTAGCTGTCCACGAAACATCTGAAGAGTACATGTAATTGTATACATGATATTTTAAGTAGACTTTTCATGAGGAGACAGTGTGTCTGTGATTAACATTAGAATAGTATACCTGTGATGCTTCAGGACTGATCATGTTCAGGATCCTTTCCAAATACTTAGCAGCATCACGCTCTATATATGCTGGAAGTAGGATGGTAAAACAATATGCATTTATTTCAATCTAGTTGATTAACATGTGTTCAGAGGTAATTTACTAGTAAAATCTCATGTCTCTTACCTCCACCACCCAAATTCGATTTCACAATATATGAATCAGCTGTATCTTTCTTTAAGTCATCAAACAGCTTATTAAGTTGAGCATCAGTATTCTTAGTCTTGGGATTTACATTGCAGACCCTATAAAAGGAAAATATATACTCGTAAGCAGTCTGGTATATTTGTACATGTAAATAACATCTACAATGAACTTATAGAGATAATCATTGAACCAATAATAGTACAGTATAACAGACCTTCCTACAGCCTCTCTGAAGTCTTTATTCATGAAGAGAATCTGGAGCACGGCGTTTAAGGAACAAGTTGCTGCTCGTCTTTCCAAACCATAATACTTGGTGACTGTAAGAGAGACATTTGAAATGATGCACCAACACACATGTTACAATTTGACTTCTGATAGATAATAGCCTATTTAAGCTTTGTAAGGCTACGGCAGATGACAACGGCAACCGAAAATGATCAGCGCTCGATAGATCAACCTGCCGCCGTAGCAGCCGTCTGTACTACGCCAGAAGTTCCCTTTCCACTTTGCGCCTAAAACGTCTGGTCCATAGACGGATTAGACGCGTCGCCATGGGAACCAAAGCGTTCAGTAAAAGTGGTGGGACCCCGTCGGCACCGATGACTGTTTGCTTAACGATAGAAACCGTTTCCTTAAATTCCCTAATGTCATGGTTTACAGCTACAGTACAGTAACCTGGAGAGTCACCAGAGTTGGCAGTTGCACCTGTCTGTGAAGAATTTGTTTCCGGAGTATAGTTGATCTTTGCTGTTGTTTGCTTGGAAGCCTCTTTCTTTTCGTCAGAAGAAGGCTTTAGGTTGACTTCATGAAATGAAGTATCTGGTTCATGTGCTAGAAAATAGAAGCAAATACAGACATAGAATTGAGGCAAAGCACTAAGAGATATTCTATCATGAAACAAAGCAGCCGTCTCATCCTAAACTAAGATATCACCAAGCATATGCAGCATTATTAGGACTTACTTTTCTCTTTCTGGTAGACAAGGAGATGAGGACTGTGAGGACTGAAGAAACATGCATCAAATGGTAGATGAGTATACCATGTGTATATATATTATATAAATATACTGTACATATAAATATAACACACACACACACACACACACACACACACACACACACACACACACACACACACACACACACACACACACAGTACAAGCTAATATGAGCATCAAGCCTCAAGTGAGAATCTTAAGTGAGGAGATGAAGTTTACTTTTCCATGACTGCTGGGAATGGATCCACCTGTCAAAGGAAGCAAAAACATCAAGTCTTTGTAGGAAAACACTGACAATGAATAACATAATGGCAAAGAAACATCAGTTGGTACTAGTCTTCAACCAATATGAAGGTGATTTCTCTTACCACGGTATCAACACGTGTGTCCTTAAACTTATACCATCTGCCATCATCCTGGGTCTTGATTGTAGTGTAACCTCCATTTGTCGGACCTGCATGATGCTCTACCACTGCATGCAGTTCATATGTCTGATCCTGATCAGAGATATAAAATCTTTTAATACATGATCACAGAAAATCACACTAAAGGAAAGGTTTTAAAGTAGCGGACATCAACTCATTTTAAGAACTAGAAGCAGTGCTCTTCCGAGCACAGGTCTCCACCAGGTAGCCATTTTGTTCTAAAAATGTGTTTTGCTAAAGTTGACCTACTGGTGGCGCTATAACAGGCCAATGGGAAAAGGATGGCATTTGTTCTTTGACCTAGTGGGAATGTGTGGGCAAAGTTTCACACAAATTCCACACTGCGTTCATGATTTGAGGGATTGTGTTCAAAAGCGACCAATCCTTCAAACTTTGGAATGCAATCTTAGCCAATCAGGATGGAATATGAAAAAGCAAACATATCCGACTTGATCACATGACTATAGAGATCATGTGTAGCAAGTTGTGTGAAATTTGGTCATATAAAAAAATGGTTTTATGTAAGTCGGCCTCCTGGGGGCACTATATAATGCAAATTTGAGAAATACAGGGCAAAGGTTTATCTTTAGCCTGTAGGGAGTGTGCATACAATGTTTTACAGTGATCGGTGGAGTTATAGAAAAAAACACAAATCTGATTTTACCATTTTTAAGTGACATGTCTTCTTCGGCCTAGTGGGAATGTGCGTACAAAATCTGACGGAAATGTCATGATTTGTGACATTTTGTTCAAAATGGAGCAGTTCTGCAAACTTTAGAAGGCTATCTTAGCCAATCAAGATGGAATATGAAAAATCGGAAATATCCATTTTGTTTAATGACTATCAGAGATACTGTGTACCGATTTGTGTGATATTTGGACAATATCTGTAGCGGTACTACTAAATTCGCCTCCTAGTGGCGCTATAACAGGCCGATGTGATTTTTTTGGGGCAGAGGTTTGGCTCTGGCACCCAGGGAGTGTGTGTGCCCAGTTTCGCTGCCATCATGGCAACGGCACCGGAGATTAGCTGTACACAGACAGAAGGAGAGGACGGACACACACACGGACGGACGGACAGACAGACAGGGTGCAAAACATAGTCTCCCAATGGCTTTCGGCTGGTGGAGACAATAACAGTTATGAGGAAGTTGACACATACCTCTATTTGAAGGGTGCGAGGCACATAGACACAGATTTGATCGGATTGCTTGCGATTGTCATACTCAAATCGGTCGAGCAGCAGTGTCAGACGCTCTGGATGATCGATTATCCCAGTTTGCTGGTTGATGCATACAGTATAGGAATATAGTTAGTACTAGTAGTAGTAGTACTAGTAATAGTAAAGGTAGAAACAGTATGAGTATTACTATAGTGGCAGTACCGATGTTTCTGGTTGACATTGGCACATTTCACTCAGGTTTTTTCATCTCACTCATGACACTTTGTCTGCTGACCTCACTCAGCAACGAAATAAAAATAAAATAAACAAAAATAAAAATAAAACAATTCACAGGAGGCAAGCAGTGATCACCACATGATGTGCACTGCAATGTAGTTTCAAATTCACTACATTGCAGGCATTTTTTGAGAGAAGAGGAAGAAGAAGACACGTGTGACATGTATAATCTGGGCAGATTGCCCCAGGAAATGTGCCAATCTCAACCCAAACAACGGTATATGCATAGTGTTATATTTAGTTTTAATTTATTGTCATTATACTGCAACAATATATGTAAGATGTTGTGACCACATACAATTAGTATGACAAAGACTCTATGTAAGTATATTAGAGACTTAATTGTTTATAATGAAGTGTGGGTCATGACCGAAAGTCTAAGGTCGCGGGTGCAAGCGGCCGAAATGGGTTTCCTCAGACGGGTGGCTGGTATCTCCCTTAGAGATAGGGTGAGAAGTTCAGTCACCCGAGAGAGACTCTGGGCTCGATTAAGAAGACGGTAATCAACGCCCGTGCTAAGGAGATGCCGACTGCCGACGATCGCGTTTGACGCATGAATATGCATGGGTGTGTTTTACCTGAAAAGCGGATAGCTTGACCCCGGTAGGTACATTCACCTATCAGAAGCTCGTCCGTCATTCTGTTTAACTGGCATAAAACCAGAGGATGGAGGGGCTAATGCTTATTCACATATCACAGTGATATAATGCTTGATATCTCGCACTCAATAAGGTCTGTTTTATTAGAACCGTATAGAGAAGAAAAGGCGAGAGAGAGAGAGAGAGAGAGAGAGAGAGAGAGAGAGAGAGAGAGAGAGAGAGAGAGAAGGCTATATTAATATAATACTTTTTTTGTCACGTCCACATCTATTTGTCTCTCTCATCTCATGCCAGCGTGTCAGTGTGACATAGGCTGGCCTTGTTGAGTGAACAATGGACGTATATTGGCCTATTAATTAATAGCAGCGCCTAGGTGATGGCAGCCAGACATGCCCTCTGCCCGCTGCATGTCCTTGCACTGTAGCACATACTGTACATGTGTGTGTCCGAAAAAAACATATTTAGACCTAAAAGCTGTCAACATGCCATGTATAGCCTATAGTGCTTCAAGAGCTTTTTTTTCCCCTTCTTTGGCTAAATTGGCATGACGCATCGCGATCAGCGATCACGCATCTATATGAAGCAAAGCAAAACAGCAGATTGATTCCTCATAGATCGGGCAATTATGAAGCGATTTTAAAAATTGAAAGAGATCCATCCATGGTCCTGTGAATGTGCTTTCCATGCTGACACCAGCCATCTATTCATGCACAAATTACAGCAGGCAAAAATCCGCTCTTGCCAACCTATAATAATTAAAGAAATCCCCTTAGTCCCATATTAGCGCGATATCTTTCATGGGGGAGCCATATGACTGGTACAGAAGAAGGAATGGATTTTTTGTTTTGTTTTAATCAGACCAGAATGAAGAAATGTGGCTGAATTATAGGGTATATAGACCTGCTGCTGTTTCTTGTGAAGCAAGGCTGCTGCCGCCCAGTCTCATGTGGGCATAAACATGTCATTTAGCGCATAAAAGGTGAAGAAAGCACGTCTAAGGATATGCATTATTTGTTTCAGTTACTCGACCTTCATAATTGCACTGGGCGCACAGCGCAGGTTGATTTACATACGTTACCTCCCCATACCTTAAATATGCGTGCGGGCGCCGGACAGCGCGTTGATATGACTTAGCTCCCACTTCTTAATTGCAAAACAACGCATATGAGCGTGTTGCTCGCCACAATCATATGCGACCGGACTTAAATACTACACAAGCGCATAGCATACCACGTTCTTAATAGGGCCCTTGGAGTAGAACCGCTGCTCCTACACTTGGAAAGGAGTCAGCTTAGGTGTTTCGGGCATCTAGTATGGATGCCCCCCGACCGCCTTCCTAGGAAGGTCCTTGATGCACGTCCCACTGGGAGGAGACCCCATAGCAGACCAAAGACTAGATGGAAGGACTATATCTCCAAACTGGCTTGGGAACGCCTCGGTATACTCCCTGAGGGAGTGGAGGAAGTTGCTCGGGATAAGGAAATCTGGAAGTCTCAGTTGGAACTGTTACCCCCGCGACCCTATTAATAAAAAAATGGATAAGCGGTTGAAGATGGATGGATGAACTTACAGTAGTTGCGTCTACTTTGACACCACAGTGATCACAGTACATCTGGCCATTGAGTTCGGTACATCTGAATAATGACTCGATACCATCCATCTGAAAGGTATCATTACGTGAGTAATGACATGAACTCCATTAATATAATTAAATCATATACAGTAATTATGTAGACAATGTCACAAACCTTAATTTGTAATTGTGCTAAATCAGATAATTGTCCTTACCACATTATAGACATCGGTATCTGTATCCATCACATTAAGAGGCAGATTCCAGAATGCATTGACTTCATCAGTATGGTGGTGACATGTGCCACACGTGGTCCTCTGTCTTAACTGAACACAAAACATCTGAAGACAAAAGTGTATGTACATATTTTAAACAGATTGTCCATGATGAGGAGACAGTGTGTGATTAACATTATGAGTCTACAGCGGGCCTACCTGTGATGCCTCAGGACTGGTCAAGTTCAGGATCTTATCCAAACACCAAGCAGCATGCTGTCTACACACTGGAAGTGGAGTGGTAAAACACGTTAGATTTATTTCACAACAGTTGATTAACATGTTCAGAGGTAAATTACAAACATAATATCATGTCTCTTACCTTCAGCAGGCAATTTCCTAATCACATCATATGAATCACCTGGATCTTTCTTTAAGTCATCAAACACTTTATTAAGCTGAGCATCAATATGCTCACTGTTGGGATTTTCACTGCAGTGCCTGCACACAGTAGGAATAGAAGAGAAAATGTATACTGGGAAGGTGTAACTTTGTAAGACAAGTTTTATTATGTTTGTGCATTTAGCCTACTTCCTACTGACAAATGTAATAAATCATTAAAATATTGAGTATGATGAATCCAAACGTGTAACAAACCTTTGCACAGCCTCTCTGAAGTCTTTGTTGAAGAACAGAACCTGGAGCACACTGTTCAAAGAATTGTATTCTTGATTCTTAAAGCCATTGTACCTGCAGGCTGTGAAGGGGACACAGCTTATATAGAGCGCTACATTAGCCTTGAATCAAGAAAGGTTTGGCTACATTATGTAACAGCACAGAATAAGAATTTTAATATAAAGATGTATTAGGCTTATATGTCAGGTTAATTGCTTCGATCGCTTCGTAGCTTACCTGGAGAGTTGTCAGAGTCTAGACCAGATCCATCTTTACTTCGTTGTTGATACATGTTGTATGCCTACCTTTAACTTAATTAATTCAAATGTCTCACTTGCGCCATTATATAAGTACAAACGAAACGACACATAAAGAGTTAAGCGGAGTCCAAAAACTGCATCGTAGTTGCGAAATAAGAATATGTTAAAGACAGATATGCCCCTGCGTCAGGCGAGGTCATCAGCGACGGATGAGCAAGTGGCAAGTGCCAAGTGGAGATGAAACAAACAATTGTGTCTCGGTCTTTACACGGACCTTGTTATCACGTCATGAAAGCACGTGGCAAGTCCAGTTTCATTTTCAGTAAAACCGAAACCTAATCAGTGATGGAAAAACTAAAAGTACTCAAATGTTTTACTTAAGTAAAAGTAGTCTATCAATAGGGAATAGGCTACTGCAATTATAGGCCTATGTAGAAATACTATTCTGTAGCCTATTGTACATTTACTTGACTATAAGTACAAAAGTATTGGTATCATGGATGTAGTGGAGCAGAAGTACAAGTATAGGAACTGGGAATACTCAAGTAAAGCACATTTAGCACAAATACCTCAAAATTGTACTTAAGTAAATGTACTTAGTTATACTTTCAGTGAAGAGTAACGTTCTGGGAGGGAGGGGTTTAGCAATATGCTGTGTACGTCACACATAGAATTCAAAACAACCAGTCTTAAACTTAAGGATTTGTTTTCATCAAAGACACTCTAGGCTTGGTAGAGGAGGATTGTATTCATATTATCATTGGAGCCTACATCTTATTACTGGCAACTGTGGCAAGTGCATGGCAACATTTCATTTTTGAGTAAGTGTTTCCATTCTCTTAAAATGTTGTTGTCAAGTAGGCTACAATAAAGTGTCCTTTAGTCAAGTATGCTAAGGCTAGGCTATAGCTATTTATGCTTGAAGTTTTTTGGGTCATATTCATATCTTATCTTTCGCTCTCATAAAGTACGTTCATCATGGCCTTTGGCTGGGTACACAGTCTAGAGGTAGCCATACATCATATTCCAGGAGAGGTCGCTTATGTCCGAATACTAGCGAACTCTCCTGGAAATTATGATTTATGGCTAGAGGATGTCTGGGGCATAGATAGGCCTATAGGGACATGGATGGGAGGTGTGGGTTACTGATGAGCTAAGATGAATGGTTGATCAGATAACCTATTTTTTACAAAGTCACCTTCAGACAGCTGCTACCCGTGACTTGTAAATAGACTAAGCCCCCATGCCCCCCCCCCCCTTTTCTTTTTTTTCTGCCTTTGTATTTGATGTTATGCTTTTGAAACTGATATTATCCTAGATAAAGTACTATGTTCTATCCGTCTGTCTTTCAATGTTATATGAGATACTTAAAGTGTGGTTCCTGTGGAAATAAGCCTCGGCTTTCTAGGATCTCCTTTTAGTTGACCTTGTACCAGTGATTTGTACTGTCATGAAACTGTACTTTTTTCTATTGCAAACTTCTAATAAATTCTTCAATCAATCAATCAAAAAGCCCTCATGGCCATTATGCTGATGTATAATCAAATATAATTATTACCAAAATATTATGCTGCTCAAGACCCAAAGCTATCAGTGCTGCCTGGAAGCCTTTCTGCTATTTCTTTTAGCTACTCTACATTTGCTCTTCTGTTTTGCACTCAATGGCCATTGTCTCTTCTCTGAATCCAATCAGATTTATTTAACCATTGTATTGTTTGTAACAGTGTTTGCTAGCTGGCTGCACAGTTATTAAAGTTATTAAAACAAATGTGAAAAAGGCAGTAAATGACATTACAGACTGGAACAGCTTACAGAAGAATAAAATGCTTGCATTCCACCATAAACCATAAACCAAGGATTCCGATAAATGATTAAAGCCCATAAAGATTATGGCATGCTGCTTTCCCCTAAGTCATGTGACTTCTTGTAAATGGCAGGAGAGAGAGTGAAAGTGACATTTTGAAACATGATAAACAAATCCAGTTGCAGTGACACAGCACATTATCTTCCACCCAACAGGGACCAGGTCCTGGGGTCTGGATCTGATTGGATGAACTGTCCAGCAGGAAGCGCCGTGCAGGTAGTGGTGCTGTGTGAACTGATTAGTGAAATCAGACGATTCATTGGTTCATTGTACACATTTTGAAACTTTGCAAGTAAAAGATGAACACAGAGTGCAGGTGTGTGATGTCTATTTCACGCAATCCTCCTATAAATTATGATAAATAATAATAATAATTATAGATATTACATTGTCATAAGCAAAAATAGAACACAGTAAATCCAGCGATTACATGTAAATAACATATGTACAACTTTCTGTGCATTGAGTATGGCTATGTTCCCATTGTTCTGAAATGCCTTAAGGACACTTGATCACACACACCCTGAAATACCCATCTCCTTTGTGTAACTTTTAACTTCTTTTCATAGGGTCGGTCGGCACAGTCATGACCAAGATTTAATCTTTTGGTATATGAGAGATATCATTCTAAATTTCCTTTCATACGTGTGTCAGTTAATGAATACACATATTCTTGACCAATTCTTTCCCCACAATATCCCTTTAATGTGAGCTTTAAGGTTTGAATTAGTATTGTTCTTGTTCTTGCAATACTGTACTGTATGTTCATGATATCAGAAAGTCCCACAATAACAGACAAATATGTTCTCTTGATTTCAGATCTTTTCTTGTTTTATGGCATCATTAGAGGTCAGGGGCAATAATACTCAAGTGAAACTGATCATCCATGACGAAATGAAAGTAAATGTTGCAACCATGGTAAACTAGGCTAGGCCTGACTGAGTCTATGGCAACAGTGTGAAAGTATTTTCAAGATGGGTGGACAACGGTAAGGTTCACATTTCTTTTTGCCTTTAGGGTTGTGCTAAATCAATTAAAATTTTACCTCATCTTACAACAAAATATTTCTCAATGAAAATGTGTCATACAGACCTGGAAAGAATTTGATAGGCTATGATATGATCTATGCTACTGTGGTCTTTCTTTCTTCCCCTACACACAGCAAGAGGCCACGTAATCAGAGAGGCAGCAGGCACAAGAAGGTATGTGATAACAGCCGCAAGAACACACGCTCACAACCTACAATCGATGAACCAAACTCAACCAAAGAGCCAACTTCTGAGTCTGACATAGAAGGTATGAGCCAACAAACTGCACAACCTTGTCTTCATATCTATGCTACGGAGTGGGCCTGTAATGTAGCCTGTCTGCTATTCTTTTAGAATCTCCGTCAAAGGAACAGACCGCTGTTTTCCATGGCTTGCATAATCAGGGAGCCACATGTTACCTGAACTCTGTTCTACAAATCCTCTTCATGACGACTGAGTTCAAAGAAAGGTTTGATGTGGATTATCTGTGTAAGAACATTAATTCATGTTTGAACTACAGCCCTACTGATATATCAGTCTGGCCGGTATTCTATATAGCCTAAAATAAATTCTGCTTAAATGTTCTCAAAAATTAATTTGAATCAAATCACAGTTTTTCAAATTAATTATTAAAGGGATATTTCACTTTCAAAAAAAACTTTTGGTAATTTTATCATCTAATTAGGCTTTTATGAACACCCTGAACAGTTTTTAATTTGCTTGGTTCAATATTTAGATATTTGATGTAAATGTTATCAGGCCATCCTCCTGCAGGACCCCTCCCCATACACACCCATTGTAACTTCAAACTTCATTTTAACCCTGATGGATTAATTAAAAACACCCATTATTTTTTTCTGGTGACTCATACTACCCTCCTAATACGTGAGCAGGCCGTGTTTTTTCTATAACTTTTTTCATTTATTTTTAATAGTTTTGTATTGTATTACATTTTTTACATTTTCCCAAAGAATTATTACAAATACATGAAAATAGTTATTGAAAAAACACGGCCTGCTCACATATTTGGAGGGTATTATGTATGAGTCACCAGAAAAAATAATGGGTGTTTCTAATTAATCTATCATGGTTAAAATTGAGTTTGAAGTTACAATGTGTGTGTGTGGGGAGAGGCCCTGGGCCTGATAACATTTACATCAAATATCTAAATATTGAATCAAGCAAATTAAAAAAACTGTTCAGAATGTTCATAAAAGCCTGATTATGATAAAATGACCAAACGTTTTTTTGAAAGTGAAATATCCCTTAAGTGTTGCGTTTTGACAAAATATCAGACTTCAAATTCTGCCATCAGTCGGGCTCTAATTTGAACAAAATGCTTTGCAGCATGATCAATGTTTCTATGAGACGGTTCTTTTCCCACACAGGTTAGATGCAGAAAATCATTATGACCGTCACCTGCTAAATCTGTTTGAAAATCTGGAAAAAGGAAGCTGCAGAACGAATGCTATCACTTCAACGTTTGGGATTCAAAACGGTGTGTTTATCAATCAGTGATAACAGCAAAAGAGCAGCAGAGATCAATGGCTACCTAGAAACTTGCATTTCACTTTAAGTAGCCTAGTCTAGTTGAATAACCAAGCTTTCATTGAGTTGACTTCTTTTGTGTGTCATTATGCAGTTTCTGTGCAATGTGACGCTGCTGAATGCTTGGAGAAGATTTTAAGTTTGGTCAGCTCTGAGGCATCTGAGGTGAGAAACTGTAACCCACTGCCTGCCTGCCTACCTAGCTGCAAAGAAATATTATATTAAAAATATACATTTATAGCATGGATGGTTATATATATTGTTATTTTAATTAGGTCTTCCAAGGACAGTTGAAGCACAGAACCCAGTGTTCTGATGGACACATTGTGAATGAGCAAAAAGCCTCAATTTGGACCCTGCCACTACGAATAGAAGATCAACACTACAGCTTGGTAAGATAATGTTAAAGTTCAGTATTTGACCATCTGTTGTGTGGTGTGAGATATATGGATGTCATTTTGTCATTAATTACAATGATTGATGCATTTCCAGGAAGAGGGCGTTGCAATGTTTTTCGAACCTACATCACTCAGTGGAGACAATTTGGTGTATTGTGACCACTGTGATGGAAAGGCAAAGGCAATCATTGTAAGTTTTGGAAATTCGAATCTTTTTATGTTTTATGCTTATTTCCCCACCACCACCAGAATCAAATTGTTGTATGTACGGTATGTACTTTTATTGTTTATGCGTGGTGCGTGGGTGCGTGTGTGTCTCTGCATGTGTCTGTCTCTGCTATAATTGCCGGAGATGCTTTACTTATACCCATAGAGTACTGAGTGACATGCCTATTGTATCATGAAGACATAGCCTATGTAACCTTATAATATTTGTGTCCCTGTAAGTTTCTGCTTTATGTGGACATAAATAAATGGTTAAAATTGTGTATGTGTAAGTGTGTGTGTGTGTGTGCATGCGTGCAGTACTTACTTTTTATGATTCATATACTGATTCATTCCATTGTTGCTTAATGTTTACCTATAGGAGTGCGAAATGGAGAAGTGTCCCCAGATTCTGACTGTACTGCTCAATATATTTGTCTTTGATTACAACACCATGACAAACTTCAAAATTGACTGCACTGTAGATCTGCCACGTACTTTGCAGATAAAGGTATGAAGAAGTCACCATATAAAGGTCGTTGTGTTTCTAGTTTATTTTATTTATTTATATTTTGATCTCATTAAATGTTTTCATTTGCATGAATAGAATGTCAAGTATCAACTGTATGGAATGGTGAATCACTTTGGTTCACTGAGTGGTGGGCATTACACAGCCACCATCCAGTCTCTCAATAAGACCTGGCATGACTTTAATGACTTGAGGGTCTGTGAGGTGAGTAAACATTTATGCACAAATGTTTACTCAATTGTACATACCGGTATGTGAAATGTCTAATATCTTGCCTTTATTAGCTGAATGTCAAATATTGTTGTTACATCTTGCAGGCTCAAGAAGAACTGTTTGCACGAAACAGCACACACAAGTATGTCATGTTTATTTTCATCTATGCTCTTTTATCTCTTAGAATGTGGTCTTGTTGGTATAGTTATTGTATCCAAACGTTGACTATGCTGTCAAATATATCTTTACCTTATTCAGATCCACTAGTGCGTACCTGATCATGTACAGGAGAGGTAAGGGATATTAAGTTAGTTAATCAATGTCTTCTGGTCTACTTATGCAAACAATCAAACCTGTTAATAATTGTTTTTGATCATAACTTGTGGTGTTATTATAATGCCTCTATTTCAAAGCTCCAGAGTCACAGTTACCCAGTGAGAGTTCAAGACACAAGTCAGACTATAAACTGGAGGAGATCGTGACACCAGATGAACCAGTGGAAGACGTGACGGAACACAGTGGAAACACAGTGGAAGATCTCAACAGAGACACACAGACAGAATACCATGTGGTAGATGAAATCAGCATAGCACTGCCTAAACACAGGGTAAATACCAGTTCCAACGAGGCTGGGCTTGAGATGAAGTCTTTGGTAGAACAGAAGCAGCATGTGGATGTGGATGTGGATGTGGAAGATGAAATCAGCATAGCCCCACCTAAAGACATGGTAAATACCAGTTCCAACGAGGCTGGGCTTGAGAGGGAGCCTTTATTGGTAGAACAGAGGCAGCATGTGGAAGATGAAATCAGCATAGCACTACCTAAAGATAGGGTAAATGCTAGTTCCAATGAGGCTGGGCTTGAGAAGGAGCCTTTGATAGAACAGAAACGAAACAGCGAGGAGGTGTATGAGAAAGAGACTACAGAGTCAAAGGCAGAGGCCAGATCAAGGGTCTCAACATGTGGGGATAGTCCACATCCCAACAATGAGAGGGACATTAGGTGGAAGAAAGGAAAGAGAAGAAAAGGAAGAAAGGAAAGGAAAGAGAAAAAGAAAACTAGCAAGTGTTGCGTTTTACTTTAAACAGATTTCTACATGTTTACAGGTGTAAAGAAGTAAAACTATCAAGATATCTACATACTGTACTGTATATACTGTAGATATAGCATAAGACCAGGAGATAGTACTGTATGTACATGCTACGCTATACATCTCTTGCTTGTGGGTGTCATTATAATACCATTGTTTGTTGCTTATGATAGACAGACGGAAGGACTTTTTCTTTCTCTTTATGGCACCATGTCGATAAAATATGTATGGTTCACAGGTGTTAACCTGGCACCTCACCTCACCTTGTACTAACTTTTGAGAGCTTAGATTAGAAGGACAACACATTGATTTGTATCCACAGTTAAGCTCAATGTTTGTAAGCACTGAGTTCAAATATTAATCAAAATGTGTATGAACCAAAGGTTTTGATGGCCAAATAAATGTAAAGGTGTTTTAAATTGAGCTTTGTGTGAAGTGTGTTAATTCAGCTACATGTTAATTAGATGTAGGCCTACTACTAGTGAAGATTTTTAAGATTTAAGATTTTTATTTGACTTAATTTATTTACATAACCATTCCAAGGAAACAGTTAAAAGAATGTTTGGTGAAACTTTCAAATGAGAAATAATTGTTGTTAATCTTGAATACCTTAATGTCCATTCATTCTTGCATGCAATTATACTTAAAAACATTAACATCCTGTATTTTATGTGTTTGTTTTATGAAGCACATCCACAAATTGACAATAGGTTATTATTGCCTAATTATTTTTACAGTGTGGCTCTGCAGGAGGCTATTAGCCGTCTAAGGGCCGGTCTTTGAGTACTCTCAAACCGCTGCTGGTCGATGCCGTATTCCTTGCGCACACTGCCAGAGAGATCATGGCACTGCATCTTTAATACGTTATATAAATCTTGGTTTATGGTGTTAGACCTTTCCAGAAATATTACAGTTTTACCTTCATGCACTGCCTTTCTCACTCAATTGTTCACAAATGAACATGGGAAGCGTCACAAAAAGGCTGGACTCGAAGAGGGGTCCACCCTATGTTCCCCAGGTTCTATGTTCCCCACTTACCCCCCAAAAAGGTTCTATGTTCCCCAGGTTCTATGTTCCCCACCCACCCTCCCCACAAAAAGGTTCTATATTCCCCTCTTAAGGGCCATATATAGTTACGTATGGTTGATTTTGTGTACGTTTTGGGTGAGGAACTACGTACGGTAATCGCGTCGCCATGCATAGTAGACATGCACGTTATTTATGTTCCGACCCGCTCTCCGCTCCAATTCTGCTCCCGTTTTGGCAGCGCGCCACATGAAGGTGGTTCTCACATGTGTAAAAACCTTTGCATTTAGCCAAAATATGTAGAACCACAGATTTTGGACCCGCCGTGATGTTTGGTATAAATAATACGTGGTAACAGTCTGGAGTCTGGACTGGTTCTGCTGTCTGTCAGCACTCAGCAACGTTATCGCGGTAAATGCAACTCCGCGAGGGTACAAATTTAAACACATGGATGCGGACCCGGAGTAATTATAACAAAACACATGTACACACCCGCTCATATATTGAACATAATCCAAGTAATAAATGAGCCGCATCATCATCTCTTCTTGTGACTTGTGTGCCTCGCTGTCTGTGCTGATGACTGTTGTTGCGGTGTGTGTGTGTGTGTGTGTGTGTGAGAGAGAGAGAGAGAGAGAGAGAGTGAGGAGTCGAAGCGTCCTCTTCAAGTGGTTGTGTGACCTTTTCCGTTTCTTGATAAAATATAATTTATTATTGGGACACACAGTTTGAGAACCGCTCTTAGAGCAGAGTTAATTTCATCACAACTGCGCCTATGTTTTATAACGGTGGCCGTGGGTACTTCTTCTACGGATACATCTTGTACGTTCAGTCCGTCCAGTTGGGAGCTGTCCGTAAGGGTCCGTATACGGAGATAAATCATCCGGAGTACGGAGGCGTGGGAGACAGACCGGACAAACCGGACGAAATTTAACTCACCCTCCGTTGCTTATGTATTCCTGCGGTTCTTATGTACTACTATGCATGGTACTTTACCCCAACAAAAAAGGTTCTATGTTCCCCACTTACCCCCACAAAAAAGGTTCTATGTTCCCCGCTCAGCTTACAATAGGTTCTATGTTCCCCTCTTATCCAAAAATGCAGGAAACATTCATTTATAATTATTAATAACAACTCAAGACACCCAATAATGGGGAGAGATTACGAATACTAGTGGGACAGGGGGCACTAGGGACATCTGGACACTCTCTCTCAATTTTCAATTCAATTTTTCAATTCAAAGGAGCTTTATTGGCATGAGAAAACATACGTTTACATTGCCAAAGCAAGTATCACAAATACAATTAAAAACAGTTGAAAATGGGGAACATATATACAGTTGGAGGGGGTACAGCATTGAGTAAACAGAGCTATGTCGCATTGTGACATTTTATATACAGGGTACAAATAGCAGCATTTTTCTTTTCCTCAAAATGCATTTAAAGGTATCAGCTCTGTTTCATACTGTATGTGCAGTAGGTCTAGATGTCAATCCATGGTTTGTAGTCCTTAGGGTGGTTGTGTTTCTAGCCTTCTTTTGTCACAACAGTTCACAAATCTTGCTGCTGTGTTTGCGCATTGTTGTATTTCTCCCAGTAGATATGGGAGTTTTTCATCATTGGTCGAGTTTTCAAACTCACTTCGGGTGTGTGTAATCTGTGGGAAGTATGCGTCTCTAATGTCTTGGTATAGTGGGCAGGTGGTTAGAAAGTGTAGCTCTGTTTCTACCACATTTTGTGTGCAGTGTGTACATAGCCTATCTTCCCTTGGGAGTGGGGTCTGTCTGTGCCGGCCTTTCTCTATTGCAAGGCTGTGTTCGCTGAGTCTGTACCTAGTCAAGGCTTTCCTAAGTTTTGGGTCTTTTACTGTGCTCAGATATTCTGCTAACGTATATTCTCTTTTTAGTGCCAGATAGCATTCCATTTTGCTTTGGCTTTGGGTTGTCTCTTTCCAGTATGTTAGGTAGCTTTCTTTTTGTTTTCTTATAATCTGGTTTGGTCCAGAGTGTTTCCCGTTTGGTAGTTGGGCTTCTGTTTGTGCACAGAGTCCCTGGGCCAGCTGACTGAGGGGGCAACCATGTAGGTTTTCACTATGGTTGAGGGCTATGTTATGGAGCGTGTCTGGGTTGCTTTCTTTTGGGTGATTAAAGAATTTAAGTGCTCTCTTTTTTACTTTTCTCTCTCTCTCTCTCTCTCACACACTGTTATGGATTTCTATAATTATTGCATAAAAATATACTTGAGAAAAGAAAGGTTCGAGCAGTGTTCAAACACAATCAATATTTAATCATCAAAGGAGCTCCTGAGCAGACAGCGACTACACTCAATGGGCATAGCAACTCTCCACTCCCGAGCACAGGTTATACACACCCTCTTTATACACTTCAGAGGGGACTTAAAATAAAAAAGAGTCAAGTTAACAAACATCCTTTTAAGGCTTTCAGTCAGGAATACTTTAGACAGATCATGACATTCTGGTAACAGGTGAAAGAGTGACTCACACAACAGTTGTTCTCAAACCTAGGAATAAACACCCTGACATGCCTAAACTAAATTACATGACCTTCTGGTTTGGATATGGTATCAATGGCATTTGCGACATCATGCTTCGTGTCACCATACCAATCCGCTCAGAACTCCCCCCTCCTTCTGTTGGAGCTATATTCAGTCTTTCCAGTCCAGCAGTGGCCAGGTCCATGTTGTCCTTGTCCCCCTTCTCCGCGATTCCGTGGGTGGCTGCCTGCTGAGCTATCTGGGCAGCTGCTGCGTAGAGCTCCCCCGCTGGGTTTGGAGGTAGGTCGTGCATTCCATTGGCAGGAGCCGCTGCCGGTGGAGGGGCTGCTTGCTGAAGGCCGGGAACAGGTGCTGGCTGCGCTGGGGCGTGTGGATCTGCCGGGTTGGGTTGCTGCACTGGTGGGCCCAATGGGGGGTTCAGCTGGGTGCGATATGGAGGTGGCTGGAGCATCTCTTGCCTATACTTTTTCAATCTTTTATGCCTTTTCTCATATTGCTCAAGAGCATCCCTACATGCTCTTAATTTTGAGGAGCTAAATGTTCCCGCAAGCGGGAACTTTTCCTGAGTAAGTTTATGCCATAACATGATTGGCTCTAATATTTCATCTCCCCATCTCTCCACCATGAACTCTATTGGCCCTGAGAGTGCCCTTAGCCTGGAATAGCCACTCTCTCCATTCCCCATTGCTCTGGAAAGACTCAGAAAAACAAACAAGAGAAAGAAAAGAAGAATCAGAGCAGAGTTGAGTCAACAGACACTTTGGCAAACCGTCCTTGGTTACATAAAATGATACCGTACTACAGACTGATATCCTAGGATGACTTCACTCATTCCATGCGTTTCTCAAACATACGTCATCCTTTACAAACCTAATGAGTCTGTTCACACCTTGTTTTAGATATTTCTTTTCCCCTTTAAAAGGTTTATATACTGTACTATGTGACCCTTCTGATCAGTCACACCTTATAACAGTATCACATTTAATACCATGTCCCAAAACCCTCGTAGCTGTTCACAATTCTCATGTGTGTTCACAGATTCGCACCCAGGAGAATAACATGAACAGCTCCCTGTGGTCCCTTTTTTAAGTTTATACGTTTTTATACATTTAAATAATAACCCAGAATGATTATTTCCGACAGCCAATTTCCCCGTCGATAACCACCGGTCCCACGATCACGTGAAGCTATGTATTAAATAGCTTTTCCCCCGAATTCCACGGGTAAAACCTTATCATGCAAGGTCTTATTCATCTACCACGGTCCTCCCCGTGAAGCTATAATGAAATAGCACCCTGGATTGCACAGGTACTGTTTTTTTTTCCAAACAGAATCCTTATATCCTCTAAAACATGCAAAATTTGTTCATGCAACAGATTGTATTTGAAACACTCTCGTACCTTATTGAACCCTGTTCTCTGCCCATCCGACACCCGGACGTCCCACGGACGGCACGTCAACCGTTTGGAGCTGATGTATTTGCCTGGTAGCTGCAGCAAATCCGGGAAGGTCCGTCGATGTGGACGGACAGAAGACAGAGTCCCTTCGTGGTCGCCAGCTGTTATGGATTTCTATAATTATTGCATAAAAATATACTTGAGAAAAGAAAGGTTCGAGCAGTGTTCAAACACAATCAATATTTAATCATCAAAGGAGCTCCTGAGCAGACAGCGACTACACTCAATGGGCATAGCAACTCTCCACTCCCGAGCACAGGTTATACACACCCTCTTTATACACTTCAGAGGGGACTTAAAATAAAAAAGAGTCAAGTTAACAAACATCCTTTTAAGGCTTTCAGTCAGGAATACTTTAGACAGATCATGACATTCTGGTAACAGGTGAAAGAGTGACTCACACAACAGTTGTTCTCAAACCTAGGAATAAACACCCTGACATGCCTAAACTAAATTACATGACCTTCTGACTACCTTCAAGAAGAAACAAAGATTACATTTCATAAAATTCTATAACAACACACACACACACACACACACACACACACACACACACACACACACACACACACACCGCAACAACAGTCATCAGCACAGACAGCGAGGCACACAAGTCACAAGAAGAGATGATGATGCGGCTCATTTATTACTTGGATTATGTTCAATATATGAGCGGGTGTGTACATGTGTTTTGTTATAATTACTCCGGGTCCGCATCCATGTGTTTAAATTTGTACCCTCGCGGAGTTGCATTTACCGCGATAACGTTGCTGAGTGCTGACAGACAGCAGAACCAGTCCAGACTCCAGACTGTTACCACGTATTATTTATACCAAACATCACGGCGGGTCCAAAATCTGTGGTTCTACATATTTTGGCTAAATGCTAAGGTTTTTACACGTGTGAGAACCACCTTCATGTGGCGCGCGGCCAAAACGGGAGCAGAATTGGAGCGGAGAGCGGGTCGGAACATAAATAACGTGCATGTCTACTATGCATGGCGACGCGATTACCGTACGTAGTTCCTCACCCAAAACGTACACAAAATCAACCATACGTAACTATATATGGCCCTTAAGTGGAGAACATAGAACCTGGGGAACATAGGACCTTTTTTGGATAAGTGGGGAACATAGAACCTGGGGAACATAGAACCTTTTTGTGGGGGTAAGTGTGGAGAACATAGAACCTGGGGAACATAGGACCTTTTTTGGATAAGTGGGGAACATAGAACTTGGAGTTCAAGTTCACGTATAGTATCGTGACGCCCCACAAGCCCTGAAAACTAAACTCCAAACAGCCCAAAATAAACTAATTAGGGTCCTGCTTAACCTTCCCTATCAGACTCACCTCACCCCTACTCACCAGTTAAGAGTGGGGTGGCTCAGAGTAGATGACAGAGTACAGCAACTTGCAATGGGCCTGGTGTACAAGATACACTACACCACTATGATACCCAAGTACCTGTCAAAATACTTCATAAACATTAAGGATGTCCATAATTACAACACCAGAGGCAGTGCCACAGATCACTTCCAACCCAGAGTCAAAACCAACAAAGGGTCAAACTCGTTTTTCTGCTATACCACCAAAATGTGGAAAGCCTTACCGAAGGCCATAAAGGAGTGTGGATCACTAGCATCCTTTAAAATTGCATTAAAAAAACACTTACAGGCAGCAACCTTTCGCAACTGGTAAAAGAAACTAACCTAGCCCAACCCTACCCTCCTGCCCCTTCTTTGTATATACTTATTGTTTGTTTAGACTTACTGTTTTCTTTTTTGTTTTTTTCTTTACATATCTACTGCATAGTACTGTGTTCTATTTGTCTGTCATTCAATGTTATATGAGATACTTTAATGGTTTCCTGTGGAAATAAGCTTAGTCTTTTCATGGATCTCCTTTTAGTAGACCTTGTACCAGTGAACTGTACCGTCATGAAACTGTACCTTTTCCTATGCAAACTTCTAATAAAGCCTTCAATCAATCAATCAACATAGAACCTGGGGAACATAGTATGGTCCCCTGGAAGATATGTCACACAGTCACACTATTACAGTAGGCTACAGAGCCTAGGGGGTTCCATAGATACATTGATTTTTCCCCACAAATTAACAAAGTATAGGATGTGTAAATCGGCCAATGACATAAAACTGTTAAAGAGCAGTGCATGTTCATTTAAACTAACATTTAGGATATATTACCCATGCAGGCTAGTGCAGTACTGGATGGATCACATTTAGCCTAGCTAACTCCAATGATATGGGCGGTGGTCGGTGGAGTGGACCGTGGCGTGGAGGTCAGGTTTGGGCCACAGCTGCCAGTGATTGTAATACACTACTGCAGTGCAGTGTCACTGATGGGGACAACAAGTTACTTATTTACAAATGACTGAGTGGCTGAGTCTGGTTGAGTCTCGTTTCATTGAAATAGAAAGTTGAAAAAGTTGGACTTGTTTTAGCCTACAATATAATGACTAATGTTTGAGCAATATCGAAACCCATGCAAGTTTGAAGGTCTGTCATGTCATCATGGCACGGGACTACTTTTGAATTGGCGGCCTACAGGCAAAGTATTAAACTAAAGTGAAAGCATTTTCAGTCAAACTTGCAGCGCATCGTCTCACGACCGCTCGCGCTCGGGATCAAGAACAAAGATGGGAAGGACGTATCAAGTTGTGGTGACTGGGCTGAGAAACCAAAAGTTACTCGTTGATCTGTGCGAATCCGAAGAGCACATGAGAAACATGACAGTCCTGGATATGAAGAAGAAAATTAGCGAGAAGCTGCCAGATGTCCAAGGTAAGCCTAGTGTGTTATTATTCTGGAAAGTGTACAGTGTGTGTGTGTGTGTGTGTGTGTGTGTGTGTGTGTGTGTGTGTGCGCGCGGCGCGCGTGCGTGTGTATCTAGGCTGTTTGTTTTATTAATTTGTTTGTTTATTTCTTTAGCCTAATTATGTAACATTTTACATTTGTTTATTTGTTGTAGGCTATTTACGTTTTATTGTGCATCTGGTACAGGTACGCGCCTGTTGTTCGGCAACGTCCCCCTCGATGATGAATCGCGCACACTGTCATCCTATGGGATCCAGCATCTAGCCAACATTTTATGTTGCATTCGCCTGCCCGGAGGAGCGGGACGACAGCCATAGCCTGCCTATATGGACTTCATGAAATCTGGAACAAACGTTTTTTTTTTTTTTTTATGTTTAATTCACAAGGAGTTTAAAACAAAACATGTTTAATGTTATATGTAGCCTACCCTATTTTAATGTAGGTAGGCTAATTGTTTGCCATGAAACCCTGCTGCCAGGCCGGTGTAGGCCTACTGACACCGGTGTCTACACAGTAGACCTACACACCAAACTGATTTATGGTCAAATGAATAAAAAATATTGTTCATGATTTTCCTCACAGACATGTGTGTGCGTTTCATTTCAACAGTAATAGCCTAATTTCGATGGAAATGGTGGTTCAGAATAAGCCACGAAAAGCAATGATAATCTTTACACAGTAAAATGGTTAAAACAAAATTAATAACTATGTGTGTGTGCGCGGCAGTGTGCCCCATAATAAGAGCAATAGAATGTTATCTGAAATAATGGATCCGCGAGGCCAAAGTTTTCCTTCAAGAAAGATCCAGAAATCTAGTCTTTGTGATGGGGCCATTTGTTTTGTTCCTAACAAAAATTGGAACACAATAATAATAAGTTATAGAGTAAGGTGGGGTAAAAGGCCCCCCTTAAGGATAATGTCTATTTTATGACCAATTAAAATACATTTTGATATAAATGCAGTATGTACATGTTAGCAATGCTTTACCCAATACACCTATATGGGCACCATGTTGAAACATTAGATACATTTGATGTTATAGTACAAAAAGAAAAACATGTAAAAAGGGCCTTTTGCCCCACTGGGGTAATAGGCCCCCCTCTATGGGGTAAAAGGCCCCCCTCTATGTAGTGGAGCAGAATAGGTGCTACAATCATGAAAATTGACATGAGCATTTCTATGGGTCTTTTCTATGAGTCATTTCTATGGGTCAACATTCTATGGGTCTAATGTTGTATCCATGAAGAGCTAAGGATGCCAGGAATGTGCTGAAATCAAAAAGGTTGCCACCTTGTAGTTCTGTAGTCAAATACAGCTGGGGGGCTTATTACCCCAGGGGGGCCTATTCCCCCACTCTACCCTACAGTTTCACACACACACACACACACACACACACACACACACACACACACACACACACACGCACACACACGCACGCATGCACACACACACACAACACACACACGCAAAAGGATACATTATATATATATATATATATATATATATATATATATATATATATATATATACACACACATACACACACACACACACACTGTGTGTGTGTGTGTGTGTGTGTGTGTGTGTGTGTGTGTGTGTGTGTGTGTGTGTGTGTGTGTGTTATATATATATATATATATATATATATATATATATATAGGCCTATATATATATATATATATATATATATATATATACACCTATATATAGACCTATATAGACCTATACAATTATAATGAATGATAATAATATAATATTATAATAACAATTATTACCCCCCATAATCTTATTAGCTATTATTATTAGGATTCGCCTATAAATTGCCAACTTGAGTTTCTTTGCAAACTTTCACTTCAGTGAAACCCATATGACTTACGGGAAGGACAGAGAATGAAAGTGAAACCCTGCATGCAGCATGAAGTCATGATTTACAGACTGACTTTAACCAGCGCAGATTTAGCAGAAGGAGAATAATCCAACATGTCCAGTGTACAGGAGAAGATGTATGACGGCAGTGACTCCTCTCTCACATTTGTAAATGGACCAGACGAATTAGATTGTAAGTAGAATGTATTGCCTACTCGAATTTAATGCGAACAATTCCGATTTATCTAGGCCTTGCTAAAGTGTAAATTTGACTGGGGGTCGGTACAAAATACTGACTGACTTTTGTGACCATGAGATTGAACCATTTTGTCGAATGCGAACGTTTCCCTTCATATGTTTCAGTCGAGTGGAATGAATACAAGTCTACAAGGGCAGCTATGTCCTGTGGTCATGCGGTCACGCCGATGTCTCTCACAGCTTGGTGTCGCTTTTTGTTGTCACAGGTAGGCCTATATATCATTTGACATCTTCCCACACTTCATATGAATTTGTTTTCCATATAGCTAATTAGAGTGTTTCGTATAATTATAGTCAGACCTACCAGTTTGAACGTTTGTGAAAATTCCGGGAACCTCTCCCTCCGCTAATTACAGTACGATCGTGAAGGGTGAGGTATAGGCTAATAAACGGGGCTAGTAGCCTAGTGCGTATCAGATCAATTAGATTTTAGTTTAACTATAACGTTGTGATATGAAATATTAACGGAAAGATAAAGTCTGAATAGTCATGCAAGCAATACATGCATGCATGGAGGAATAATTTATGGGACATTTAATAGACTATATGCCTATAATGTAACAGCTACTGAAAAAGCCAATTTCCAGACAATAATCTTATTATTTAAATTATATTTAATATATATATATATATATACATACATACTGTAGGCTATGTATATATAAACACACACACACACACACACACACACACACACACACACACATGCAGGAGAAGAATCTGTGCAAGTCATATAGGCCTATAACACCAGAAAAGGGCACAAGACAAGTCAGAAGTTTATTGAAATGTTGTGTCTCATCACAGCACCACTCAGGTGTATTGAGTCTTTGCAACTGGAGCCTATTTGCTCCTGCCCTTAGAATTTCCCGTCAAAATGTATACATTTCCCTTAATTTAATTTCCTTTCCTTTTCATAATTAAAGGGTCTCTGCAAATTCACCTGTCCAGTAGAAAGGCAGGGCAATAAGAAAAAGTGTGACGCTGAGTGGCCGTACACAGAGGTTCGTAAGATGGCCCTTCTTACCCCTGAAGAAAAGGTGGAATTTGAAGAGAAATTGGCCCGCCTTGCTGCTGGTGAATACTGTGATGTCAAACAAGTGAGTGCCTGAAAATGAAATCACTTGAACTTGTCCATTCAAATTAAATCTCTGTGCTCACTTGTCTCTCCACAACATCATGTTTACAGTGCCCTGGATGCAGCTCTACTGTCATTAGGAATGACTTCTCTAATCTCAGTGTGCGCTGTACCATGTGTACAGCTGACAGAAAGAGAGGCTTCGATTTCTGCTGGCAGTGTTTGAGGGAATGGAAAGGTCCAATGCCAAGATCGGACCGCTGTGACAACGAAGGCTGCGTCAACCAGGAGCTGGAGATACTGAGGACCTGCGCTGACATCAACTTTGATAAAGTCCAGGGTATCACAGGTTGCCCCTCCTTGCGGGCCTGTCCTACATGTGGCCTCAGAGTGGAACATGACAAAACAGGTTGTAAGAACATCTTCTGCCCCCGCTGTAAGGTGGAGTTCTGTTTTGTGTGTCTGAACCGCACCGTTGATTGCAAGAAAAATGGTAATTATAACAATTACTCTGCCTGCTCCAGTGGTGTAGCCCCAAGACAGACCTCTATACCTGTGTGGAAGAGATGAGTGTCCTCAGTGTTCATTTTTAATGTGTTTACTGTGTAGAAACAACAATAGCAAAAGAGTAATTTATGTTCATATTCATTGATTGTCACAGTGTAAAACTCTTTCTGGGTAAATAAATAAATGTGTCACCATATAGCCTCTGTTGGTTTCTGGTTCTTAGACTATTGTCAATTAAAGTGTTTCATTTGTCAACTCGTGCATGTCTGATGACTGTCCACTTCTGCATATAGTAGAAAAACATGAATTCTAAGGCTACAGTGCCTTAGAATGCAACACAGGATTAACAAATATTTTGTCACTGTCGGGTGGAAGCTGTGTATGTCCAAATTAAAACTATGTTATTTGTTTAGTGGTCTCGCATAAAAACCTGACAAAAGACTATTGTTTTGTGTCACTGTCAAAAAAAAAAGAAAGAAAAAAAAATACAGTCACATTTCAAATATGTAGATAGAGGAGTTAGATAGATGTTTATTATTAACAAAACCAGACCCACAATATCGTATGCAGTCTCAATAATATACATGTAAGTTTACCAGAGTTTTATAGATCTGCTGATATGACCTGAACTCTGACCCTGGAGGAGTGACACTTCCTGTGCATCGCCATGACAACAGCCAATAGGCAGACAGCAGCCATGATGCCCAGGACTGTTGCTATGGTGACTTCAGTTGGGTGACTGATGGATGCATTAGAAAGTTGGGTAGGGGATGGTGTCTCACTGGGTGAAGTTAGGAGGGTCCGATAGGAATCACTGAATACGAAAAATTACAACAATCAATCTGAGAGTACATTGTTTAGTGATACTTTAGAGGGTTTACTTAAAGGGGAAGACCACCCATTTTCAATATAGAACTATGTCTTCAATGTTCTAGGCTACACAGAAGAGGGGGAACTTTTTGTTATTTCCACACAACTCCTCTAAGGTATATTAATGACATAGTTCAATATTGAAAATGGGTGCTCTTCCCCTTTAAAGTAAGTAAAATATGGTATACCGATTAAGTGCAATTGTCATAATACTACAAATGGTCTCAAGTCCAATTCTTAACACAAGATATTTGTATCACCCATTTTCAAATTTCATCTTCATATAATTGTTACTCAAAATGCTTATAAGATGGCACCATATCTGTCTAGCCAATCTGTGACTCGAGGAGGGCTGTTCAGAAACCTGCATACCTGTGGCAATGCATCATCGGTAGGCAGGTTACTTTGGTCATTTCAAATGAGATTTCAAAATTAAAGGTTTTTGAGCTGTCCACAATAACCCACCTGACCTCGAGACCTTTGCCCGGAAGAGCACTGCTTCTAGTTGGTTCTTTTATTAAGACATTTTGGGCATTTTGGAAAATATATAGCCCATGTGCTTCAGGCAGTTGCATGTTGTTAGCACTATTATTCGATTTATTGGACTCTTCACATGCACATTTCTTCATTTAGTAAAAACTTAAAGGAAATAATTACACACTGATACTGGATACAATCATGTTGTGCTAGTGACACAGGCCTATAATGAAATATACACTGCTGACATGGAGGTGACATATTATTTGCTCCAATGTTGGCCCATTTAATAATGTTACTTAATGGTATGAAGAAAATGTACTTTAGTCATCTATGTCATGGCTCCACCTAGTGGTAGGCCATGGAGGAAGTTCAAAAGCTTATATATTTTCTAAAAAATATTATTGCTATTATTATTGCTACACATACATTTGATTGTTTTCACAAAGTGGGTAACAAGTTCATTTTGACTACCGCAGTGAAAGGCATCAAGTTGTTTGTCTGCTGCTGCTTACCATATACCATTTTCCATGTTTTATCCTTTGAACATGACTGCAATCAGAGGCAATTGTGGGCTCAGCCCCTAAGCACCTGGATAACAATTAATACCTTAAAATTTTACAACAATAACACGTTCAATAAATTACTATAGCCTAAATGTGAGTTTTACACCACACAATGCTTTTAAGAAAATGGAACATGTGTGCAAAAGTACTATAGTGCCACTGTGCCAGCTAATCTTCCAAGAGGAAAGATATACGTCCAGAAAAAAAGATAAGGTTGAGTTGAACTTTATTCTCTATTGAGTTGAACTTTATTCTCTATTGATAACATGTCTGATGAAGGAAAAGGGTATGCCCAAACCTTTATCAAAACAACCACTTTCACTTTGACTAACCTGACACAATTTGATTAGCAACAATTATTTGGGTGGCCTACTGTAATGTAGAACTAGACTACAGTATATGATCTCTGGTGTGGTTCAGAGTACAGTCAGACTCAATAAATGCAGTTGAGGAAAGCGCTCCTGCCTTCATACAGTACTGGTGAGGCAGATGCTGGGACACAGAAGCCCATCATTTGTATCATGCTGGAAAAAAAGATAATTGCTGCAGTGGATAACAAACAAAATTGTGCACTTTTTGAAAAAAGCATGAAACTTGTAGCATATTAAGTAAATACAATACTGTTTTCTCAGACTAATAAGGACACCAAACAGAATTTTACAGAATGCAACAATAATGTACAGGCAATAATAATAATAATCTCAGATTTATATAGTGCTTTAAGTAGCTACAAACCCTAAAATATATTGCACTTGAGAGAAACTTAAAATGACACAAAACATAACGAAAGAAAGAAAGCATTATTTTGCAATTTAGGTTCCCTTTACTTCAGCCGCCATCCTGACAGGCCGAGCCAGCCAAGCTGTGAGGGCCAGTTCAGCAGGCACACACAAACACACATAGAACCATACGGTCATGTCAGTCAGGCTCACGTGGCACCAGTGCAGGCCCACAAATGCCGCAAGGCCCACCAGGGTGAAGAGGCTGGACACGGCCTGGCACAAAACACTGCACCACAGTGCCCCTCGGTCCTCACCATAGGCAGATAGCAGCATGGCCAGCAGGGCAAAGGCTACCAGCACCAGTGGAGAATACACACCCAGGATAGTGGTCATTCTGAGAATGTTATGGGTCTCAGGAAGAGCACATCCACTGTCTGGCAGGCATGACAGTCCTCCATCATGTGGCAGCAGCAGGCAGAGATGAAAAGGACTGATGAATGCCTCGTTGGAAACAATGAACAAACCACCATAAACTATGAGAGCAGTTAACATCTGGAAGAGGACGAGGAGGAGCAGCAGCAGTGTAACCAACCACTGTCTTCTTGCAGCCAGAGGCTTCATCACAGAGGGGACTGCCATGGCTGAAGTATTCTGACCCCTGGTCTAGCAGGAAAAGAAAACCAGGGTGATTGTCAACTCAAAATGACACATATAGGTCTATATAGCAAATGGCAAAATGTATTTGACCAGTGAGTAATTTAAAGTGGCGTTTTAATTCCAATTCATTACCTTCTAGTAGAATTATTTTAAGATATGGTCAGGATGTTCAACTGGTTCAGGTCCTGTGAAGAAACAGCCTTGGTTCAGATTAGAAACAAACTCGAATAGGAAGGCTGTAGTGTAGCAGGTTGTTCATTTACTCGTAAGTAATCTTCGCAGAAACTGCATTTCAATGTTCAACTTTTAAAAAGTCAGCTGATTATGGTGACTCATGATGATCATATGATGTGACCTAAACAAAATTACATTCTGTCTTGCAAGCTGTTTCAAATTCAAAACAATTTCAAATTCACAAACGAGCTGCGGGCTCGTTTGTGTCAGCCAAGTAGCAATTAAACAACCGGCCGCCACAATAATAACGGCACGATGAACAGGCAGTTTGGTTTGGGTTCCTTTGTTTCTAATTGTTGTTAAAAGTATAAGTAAATAAAATGTTACTGGAGCGAATGTTATTCTTGATCGTTGTAGTCCAGTCCCTCCAGACCAAGTGCGTCTGTCTCCTGCGGTCTGACACGCCGGTGACAGTTAAAAACTCGGGGGCGGGTAGCTCTGGTCAAAGGAGTTCTCCTCGTTGACGCTATGTCACCGATGATCCCTTACGCCGCAGGGAATAATGCGCACCCACTCGTCTGTAGTAAAAATAAAACATACTGTTTCGCTACTCACCAAAACATAGACGGCTTTAAGGAGGTGAAAGCCCACTTTCCTTAGTGGAAACACTTTGAGCCCCCCACCTCACGTCTAAAATACACTTTTTAGCCAGAAATGAAGATAATTCACCGGAAGGCAAAATCTGGTCAATGGAATTCTCTATTGACAAGATCTGTAGAGGGCGGTGTGGAGTAGCTAAAACTTCCACTGAAACATTTTCTTTTCTGGCCAAAAGGTGTATTTTAGACGTGACGTGGGAGGCTCCGACTCCTCCGAGTGTCCCCACTAAAGAAAGTAGCATTTCTCCATCTTAGAACCGTCTTTGTTTTGGTGAGTGGCGAAAGTGTATTTTGTATTGCTACTACAGACGAGAAGCAGAGCAGCCTGGGCTACCGCGGCTGTGAGCGGTCCCATAGCGTTAAAGATAACTCATTCTAACGCACCAGAGCTAGGGGGCGGGATCAGACCGGGCTACGAAAGGAAAGTTGAGCAGAAGGAAGAAAGGAAGAAGAAAGAAGCTTTGGCTACTTCCTGGGATTTCCAGCCAACAGGTTGTTGATATTTAAGTGAGTTTTTAAATCTATGAAATAACGACTGAAGTAGCCTTTAAATGCTATCTTACTGCTTATTTACCGTGGAAGCATTTTGTAAATAAAATAGAAACCACTTCGTGCGTTACAGGAACATGACATCAACACTTAAAGGAAGGGAGTCAAGGGACAACTTACTAAATGTTTTGAACAGCAATTCTCTCACAGACTCAAATTAGCCTATATTTTGGACTGTATCACTCGTCCACTGCTCTCTCTGCCTTGCCATGCAGCTCTCTGGACTCACACACTGCCAGATGTTGACCAATTGAACCTGGTGAAAATACAATTCCGCGTGTATTATTTCCTTTTATAGAGAGCACCTGCCAAAATAACTGACAAACTCTTGAAGCGTCCCCCCTTTTTGTAGGCTCTGGCTGCATTCATTGTCAAACTGAAAGTGAAAGAAGCCCTAAACATGTGATTGTGAGCCATAGGAAGAGTGAGACACCCAAACATTCTGGCTAGGGGAAATTCCTACTCTAGTGCGCGCGCACACACACACACACACACACACACACACACACACGAGCAACCTGTTCAGCTGGTCAATAGTTTCTCTTTTTAGATGAACATATCTTGGGAAGAGAATGCACTAAACAACTACAATGTCATTGAGTTCTTCCCTTGTCATTGACAGGTCAACATGAACAATAAGAGAATAGAATTCTCAAAGAAACTTGACAGAATTCCAGTTTCAGGTACCATGCATGAACTGGAAGCACAATATATTCATTGATTAAACCCCACTTATCCATGCTGAATGTTGGCAGTACATTCGTAGCATTTAGTCAGATTTTGTTCTATGTTTTCTTTAGACTACCATGGCTTGGAAAACCAGGGTGCTACATGCTATTTAAACAGTGTTCTTCAGGTGCTCTTCATGACCAGGGACTTCAGAGAGGATATGAAATCAAGGTATCATTTTGCATATAGCCTATTACAACTACAGTGGCGGCAACAGCCAATCCTTTTTGGGGGTGCTTGGGGGGAGCCTGACTATTTGGAGGTACTAACTAAACTAAGGAGTTGTCAATAGCTTACCAAATTAAGCATAGTCTACTCTAAACCAACACAAAATCATGCACATTGTGTAGTTAGAAGGACCACTAACAGCATCTACAACACGTCTTGGTTTTTTGCTGGGCTCCCTCTATAGCCTAGTATCTTGGTGTCCCTTAACATATCTGGTGACACTGTATTCCAGACAGACAACATCATCAAACCAATGTCTATTGAAGTTCTTTTGCTGATTCCCAAAGATCTCAGATCGGTATGCTATAAGAACTGGACGTCTTGGCCCCTTTGTGTGGTTGTTGTCATCTATGGTATGCACGCTGGCAGCCACTGTGTTGATTTTAATATCAAAGTCGCTGATGTTGGCAGCACCACCGCCAAGGCTGAGACTCCTCCGCCTCCATTACAGGATTAGCATTCCTATCAACATTTGGTTGTTGATAGGTTGTTGATTCGGGTACTGTAAATGACGGTCGCTCGACAATACATTATTTGGCGTACCTCCATGTATTAGCCTATTGATCGACTATTAATAATATGACCACCAGATAATGTCACAGAGTTGAAGAGTTGAAAATAAATTGGTTTAGCATTTCTTGGGCTGCTACGGGGGCCCTATGGGCTTCTTAAAGCACCTCCAAGCCCCTCAATGCCGCCTCTGTACAGATAACTGCTTACAGATTGGTAGGCTACATGCATCGATCTGCATAGCCTGCATATAGCTTGTACTGTATGGTTGTATCTGTTTGAGTGATCAGTCTCACTTACTGTATAATGATGTTGTAACCATGACTCCTTTCTTTATTTCCACAGGGTCAGACATAGTGGTCAAGACTCTGCTGCAACCATTGATCCACACCTGGGAAGATTGTTTGTTGATTTGGAGAGACATACAGCTAACACACATAATATCACAAAATGTTTGGGGATTACTAAAGGTAAGTTTTGATGTGACATTTTGTTAATTTCTATGTGTGTAGATTACTGTATGTGCAATTTACATTTCTGTATTTGTTGATTTATTTTCATCCATAGTGAGGTTTCTAAATGACATTCTGAAAGAATACATGATGACTGTATGTATCTTTGTCTAAATCAATTCGTTTCATTATTTAATTAAGCAATTAAGTATGATCGTATCTATGATTAAGCGTGGACAAATTCAGGACTGTCCTGCATTTGAGTGATGGGGCTTTCACCTGAATTTAGAATCTGAAGTATTTCACCCATTCACAGCTAATTCATTCTGAGATGTGTGAATGACCATTAGGTGAGGTAATAATGACTTATAGTCACTTACAGTAGGTTGGTCTGTCTGTCTGTTATGTAGCATCTAGTGTTTTTTCATCTAGTGGGTCCTATAATGTGAAACGGAACAGCCCCAGTTCTCCCCAAAAATAGTGCCCAGTTCTCCTCAAAACTGTGCCAATACTTGTTGCCAGTTCTCAGGTTAAGTTCTGAAAAGAATCCACCTTCTGTTTGGTTGCTTTTCCAGCATCCAGTTCCAGCAACCAGCTTTTCCAGTATTGTTCCGCTGTTACTATGCAGCTACTGTACAATGTCAGAGGAGACAAACAAACTAGTTTGTACTCTTATGTTCTTATACACAATAAGTAACGATAAAGAACCTTGAACCTTATGCTCAAGTTATGGTCCACTCTTAGGCTGGGCAATAGATCGAAAATATATCGATATCGAGGTATCAACATGCAAGTTATACATATCGTCGAAGATGGCTTGAAATGAGGTATTGGTGTATGTGTCAAATTAGCACACAATGCATGCACGTAGCACATGCAAAAAAAAACAGTCCATCTGTAAACAGCTGTGGAAAATGGAAATAAGGCATTTAATTTCTTTATTCTATGTGTACTGTGCCGTGTGCATGCATGGATGTGCTATTGATTATCTGGGTTAGGCAGGCAGTGGACCTAAAGCAGAAAAACATTAAAAATGATAGAATGCAATTGTTTTTACTGATATCGTGAGTAATATCGATATTGAGTTATTCAACAATGTTATCGAATATCGAAGGTTTTCCTAATATCGCCCAGCCTTAGTCCACTCCCTGTACTCCCTGTATGACGGCGTTGCAGACCAAATGTAGAAGATATATATATATACATACTATATATAAGTGTTGCATTGTGACTGTGAGCTTATACTGTGTTACAGTAGTTCTGTGACACCATTGTATGATGAAGCATAAATATGACTTTACTCATCTCCCCTTCCAGTACATGAACAACGGGACTCTGCAGAGTATCTTGAGAAAATCCTAAGTCTGACCAGCCCTGATGTGTCTGAGGTAAGTAGGTGAAAATACAAGGCAGTTCTGCGAGTCTCCCTATCTCATACCGTTTAATTAGGAATTATTCAATTTCTTCAACTAGCCTCTGCACTAGCCTGGCATGGCTCGAGCCATGGCTCTGGCAAATAGTATCCAGGCTCAGTCCCATGTGGAAAGAAAATATGTCATATATTCTAAAGATGTACTATATTTTGAGAGGCAAAGCTATTATCTCTTATATTTGTAAAAATACACAGAGTTTCTGTGTTATAGACTTTTTAGTATAGAATCTTGGGTGGCACAGGGGTAAAATACCTACGCTACTCCTACGGGCTGGGGCAGTGCCTGACATTGGGTGTGTGGACCAGGAGGAGTAGGACAGCGATGCTACGTCCCCACATGGGGGCGCTTGTTACTGTCAGGGGAGCCAGTAGGGTACAACAACAGTGGCTTTTTACCCCATTTTAGTCGTTGTTAAAATTAATTACTCCCACACACTCTAATTTCTGTGTTGTCACTGGCACTGCTGTTGTATCCTGCCGACTCACCCACTGGTAGGACGCCCAACACTCCCTGCTGGTGCCACCCCAGCCCGTAGGAGTACATGCAATGACCAACTCCCTCCATGCCCGGCTTCCCTCCCCCAAACACAAGCCAATTGTGCTTGCATAGACACCCGACAAAGCATGATGCACCGCGGTGGATTCCAACCCACAACCTCCATGGTGGTGGGCAGGGACTTTACCACTGCGCCACCAGAGCGCTTTCTGTACTGTGCTTTACTTGTTTATCTTTTTGTTGAGATATTTAAAGGACACCTGAGACACAGGACCACATGCTCTCACTGTTGGAAGCAGACTGATGTGGGTGGACTGTTTTGGACTCTTCCACTCTCAATGGATGTTTCGCATTCTCAATCCTACAGCGTGGTACAGTAACTGTTAACTTATTAGCAGTGACATGGTTTAATTTCTTAACAGGTGAATGGGGCATGTGAAGTATAAGCAACTCTCTTGTTTTTTCAGAGTGATGGCTTTAAGGCATTCTTCATCGCATCAGAACTGGACAGAGATAACAAGATGTACTGTGAGACGTGCAAAACAAAGACACATGCAACCATTGTGAGTATTCTGTATGAAGCACGTACAAGTCAAAGTTAGGTCTGAAGTCTGGAAGAAGCACCCTTTAGCCAGGAATTGATTCTAATCAAGGTTGTACTTGAACAACCTTGACTACATTGGACAATGAACTGAACAATAACATTTTGCAAGACATACTGTAGGACAAGGACAGAATGGTGACAATTTATAAGAAATGGGACAATGACATGACATTGACAATACCATTTTACAAGACATAGGACAATGCAGAACAATTACATTTTACAAGACATGGGACAATGACGAATGAAAATACGAAGAAAATATGATGAAAATACAAGACAAACAACTGTGTGTAAATCACAATGTGCAAACATGAGCCTTCGATATCCTAAAATCTGTGTTTCTGTTCAAAGATATTGTATATTTGTGCTTCTATCTTATATAAACAAGGAAAGCCAGTTAACAAAGGATCCTGAAATTCTGATCCTGCTGCTCAAGAGGTTTGAGTTTGACTGTGGTCAGATGTGCTATGTCAAACTCCACTGTTGCGTGGATGTGCCTCAGACATTACAGACAGAGGTATTTCAACACATTTACATACTTTTACCTTTGGCTGTTTTCATTGATAGGAACTTCTCTCCACATATCGGTCCTCACTAATTCTATCATTATTACTATACGTCTCAGAGGTGGACCGTGGATAGTGTGAAAATGTACCTACCAATGACATCATCAGGGATTTCTAACTTGATTTCAAGCGTATTTTCATTGATGCAACAACCGTGGCTACTATATTAGCTTGCTAATGTTCCAGAAAGGCTGCTGTTTCTTTTAATTTGAAATCCACGTTGATGTTATTGGCAGATTAATTGTCAAAGCTTGACATTAAGTAGACAGAAATTATGACATTTCATTGGGAGGATTGAGAAGTGTTGCTTTAAAATGTCATATTTTGGTTTATCTCTTTAATCAGAATGGCAGATATGACTTCTATGCCTCTGTGGACCACTTTGGGAGCATAAAAGGAGGACACTACACGGCAACAGTCAAATCTTACGAAACTGGAGAATGGTATTGCTTCAATGACACCTATGTTAGAAGGGTGAGGAAATTATTATTTTTCTTTCACTTGCATGCCAGATATTGAAGAGGAGCACCAGTACTATTCAAATGGCTGCTCTGCGTGCATGATAAAGTAATCATTGTGCACTGTAGTGTTTATAGAAAAATTAAGTGACACTATATTCATTTCACATTGACAGATCAAGCCACCATTTGGGCCACGTGACACTGCTTTTAGGTAAACATATTTTCATATTTATTTTCCCTGATCGGTAAATGTGATTGTAGTGACCTGCTTCACATTCATGCCAGGTAGTTGCTCAGTGCAGCGAGCTACAGTGTTGAACCAGTCCGCATGCACAGATTGAAGTTGAAGTGTATTTACACATACAGTAGATGTGGCTGTTCATCTTTTTTCTCATAATTTTTTTCTCATCATCTCCTCCCCAATCAGGTCCAAGAATGCGTATCTGCTCTTGTACCGGAAAGGTAAGATTACAAATATCTAATATTCAGTATTCACATTAGTCAAAGCAGCAAATTAAAAACTACCTTTGTGAGGTGGCTTTGTTTGATATTTACCTACCGTAACTGTATACAGTACAGATAGACAATCACTCTCTCTCCACATCACTGCAGATTTCTCCACTAGAGGGTGCTGTTCAGTTAATAACTGTACAGATTTATGCACATAGCCTACTACTGTATATACATATCAGTAATGGTGGATTCAAGCCCCCAGTTCTTTATTGCAGCACTTTATTGCAACATTTTAGCCAATAAAGCCTTGGTTTGACATGCTGTATGAATAATGTAATGCATCAATACAGCTTTAATGCATTATGTGAATATATTAATGATGATTATTGTTGTTGTTGTTTATGTATTTATTCAAACCTCTGTGCTGAAACCAAGTAGGGTGTGTCAACATCTGCTGTTACTCTTCACAGTGGCCTCAACAGATGCTCAAGTAAAATACGAAGCTAACCTGGAACTCCGAAAGCCTGAGCAAAAGTGTGAGGAGTCATCATGGTGGGACAATGATATGGAGATGAAGACACAGAGGGAGGCGAGTGTTCATAGAAAGATGAACAAACAGCAGAATCAGTTTGGATTTGAAGTGCCGCCTGAAGATCCATTACCTCACTTATTTCAGGAAACATGTGATGTAGCTTATTGGCAAGAACCACGCAGTTCTAAGTTTACCCATGAGGACCACCTGGATAATGTTAAAAAAGCAGTGAAGCAGACCATGATGACTAGACTGGATGATGATGTAAAAATGGCAATGGCAGTGTACCCTGCAGAGAGAGGAAAAACCAAAGAAATCAACACCAGGGAACATCAAAGGGTTCATAAACCACAGAGGTACTATAATGCTTTATCAGAGGTTGACTACTGTCATCCTAGGTTAAACACTGTAGAGCAGTATAGTGCCTATCCATGTGACAACATGGCTGATGGACGCAGCTATTGTAAAGATGGTACAGTAAGCCCAGATATAGCCATCAAGAGTGTCCAAGATGAAAAAACTGAGGGTTTATCTGACACAAACATACACAGAGATCTTAAACAAGGTGATACACATTTCTGTCATACCTCTCCCAGTGGCACATCTGGATTTTCACAGTTGTCCAGACAAACACAGAGCCTCTTTATGGAGTCAAAACCCATGGGCAATTTACCTGTGTCATTTAGAAACGAATGGTATGCTCCTTGTCCCCCTTCTGCATTGAGCCCCTCTAAAAATGCCAGGAGTAACAAGTCTTCAACTTTGCAGGGAGAAAAGAAAAAACCACCATGGAAGTACTGAATTAGGATATAGTGGAGATTGACAAAAGCATAAACAGGGGACAATTAAACAACTTGGTATCCTCAAATGAAAAACAAGCATTTGTTCTCGTAACTTAAATTCAGCATTTTAATTATTTACTTTGGAGGTTATGTTCAGTTGTGTTTTAGTTAGAAAGGCAACCACATCATTCTCAACACAAATACATGTACGTTTAACTTGTCTCAAAAGTCTGTATTTGTTAATCCATACAGTATCTGGTATATTTCGGAATACTTCACATATAGTATAATTTTGTGTCATAAAGATATTTATTTTAAATTTCAGTTTAGATTATACCTTTATTTAATTATTATTTAAGTTTCGCAAAGCACATTCTGTTCACTGTCTGTGAGGTCTTGTAGTCTCTATTGAGCCAAATTGATATTCTATTTTTTTATGCACTGTGAATATTGTCAATATTTTAGTTTGCACCATTTTTACAAATTATACAATTATTGTATTTGCTGATTGCTGATGGTATAATTTTTTTCTGATATTACTTGATGTTAAGCAAACTAAGTAAAATCTGCACAACAAATAACTCTCCTTTGCAGATATTTATTGTAACATTTAGAGCGACCACGCTCAATGTTTTTTTTTTCTTTTTCTTAATGTCAGACTTCTGCTATTCTGAGGGAGTTACATTAAGTAAAGGTCTGCAGACAGCAGTTAGTTAGTGTGTGGATGTTTTATATGCTGCTTAGCCTATTTGGCAAACCTGTGTTTTTATCCAGGACCCTGCCTAGTAGGCATGGGATGTCTGTATGTGTGTCTTTGTTTGGCACTTTGGAGCCTCACAGTGCATCGATCATCGCTGCAGGGTAAGACATCTTTCATCACTGCAGGTTATGAGATTGACTTACCGGTATCTTTCATTGTGTACAAATGTCAGTCATTAGTCAACTGAACTCTTCACTGCTGTCGCCTCCAGGCAGCTACAAGCTCACAACGGCTTGTATTGCTTGCGAGGCGTTCTGAGCATGGAAGTGTCCTTGTATTTATTTCACTGGAGTTTGGGTGAGTCTGTCAAGGTGCACTGGGGTACAGACAATCAGATGTAATTTGAACAGCAGAATGGTTGTAAAGCAATATTATTAAGAGTAACAGGTTTAAGACCTTTAACACTAATATTTTTAACTATTGTATAGTTTAACTTAATCAATACTTAAAACTATCAACATTCTTAGTGAGCCCACACTGTTTCTTCAGGAACAGTACTTTGTAGTTACTTGTGAAATGGGCTTCCGCACATAGGTAGCTGATATAATAGTAGCATTTGAAGGTGATTTGTCTTTAGGATGTTTTGCATATCAGCTGTTCTCCCTCGCCAAACATTTCCTGCAGACTCTTTATGAAGTAATTGGTGAGTCATGGGAGTTTGACACCCTGCTGTTGTACAACTCCAGGGGTGTCATGTCACCTGGAGAATTTGAGTACAACAAATTGAATTTCTTTTGGCAAGAAATGCTCAGGTTCAGGTTCAGGTTTATTGTCACACGCATATCCATACAGGTACAGACATACAATGAAATGCTTGTGCCAGGAGCACTCTCAGCCTTATTACACACACAAACAACAACCCAACAACAAGACAACAACAAGTCACCCAAGACAACCCAATTCATTCATTTTTCAAATTGTTGATAGGATCGGACGGATATAGACTCAGGAGGCCAGTTGTCTATTACCCCCACCCCCTACCCCACATCCAGAATAGACATGGGCGTGTGGGCATGTAAACACTGCTGTAGTTCTAAAGAATGTGTGAGTGTGAGTCAATAAAGCACCTGTAGACATTTTTATCATACAGGATTTACAGACTCCAGGGGCCCCTGGTAGTCAAGGATGGATTATAATCCATCCATTTTGGGATGAACAATGAAGTCCCCTAATTTCTTATTTATTTCTCATCGGATTAAATGACATAATTGCTAGTATAGGCATCATTACAGCACTGATGTGGTCAACGCTTTCGATAGGTCCCCAGAGTCGGCGTTGCACCTGTTGAGATAATGGCTGGTTCATTTAATAGAGGGTGGACGCTGCACCCGTGGCTGTCAGTCACCAGACAGAGAGGTCGCTGAGGACTCCGGACCGAAACACTGTCCACAACAATTCTATAATGTTTTTTTGTCGCAGCAAGAATGAACTTTAAGACTGTTGTTCCAGTCACGGTGTTCCTGCTCGTTCTCCTGTCATCTGGTATGTCTGAAGCTATTTCATGTTGCTGAGATAGCTTTCTTCTTCTTTTTAACCCATATGTTTCTTTTTTTTACTAATTCTTTGCTTTAATAAAGTTATGTTTTGTTTTGTAGCAACTCTGAATACCTAGGAAAGCAAACTCTAAAGCTTATGTTTTATTATTATCATAATATTTATTATTACGTTTAAGTAGGGGTGACCTTTATGATGACCTGTTGAGCACAATTATGTGTCTAAAATAAATATTGAGACCCTCGTCCTCAGGACACTTCCATGTCATCGATGTATTCAAATTTTGAAAATATAAACTTGTGCAGGATTATAGAAATATTCTGTCTGCTTCAAACTTATCAGGCAAAAACTCAGTAAGACTAAAGTTACCATACTCTTATCTAAAAAGCATGGCTACAGGTAATTGTCTATTTCAAATTATTTTGGCCCTCAAAAAAGTTGCTCAATGCTCACCACCTGACAGCAGGGGCCACGATAATCTGAAATATCCACAAATTCACTACTATTCAGGCATGTGTGTTTTACACATGGACTAGCTGTATACTGTATGTGTGTCTCATGCTGTGTATACACACACACACACACACAGATGTACTGTAAGTAGAAGTAAAGGTACTTGTGAAAAGAAATGACTGTGGTAAAAGTACTCATTCAACTAATTACTCAAGTAAAAAGTACAGGCTCAGAAATGGACAGAGTAAAAATAAGAAGTATTGTTTACCGGATGTTTCTGTGCAAAGCCAACTGTAACAGAATTTGAAGGCTATTAAACTTAAAAGATCCCCACCAAAAACACATCTTAAAACTAAAAATAAAACAATTAAAAACAGAGATAAAGGTCACACACACACACACACACACACACACACACACACACACACACACAAAAGAGATAAAATGAACAACTGTACTTCAAACAAACAGCAAGAGATACTATCCTCCTTTAAAACGCTCTCAAAGAACACTTAGGTGGCTGCAACTCTAAACCAACCCCCCACCCCCCCCCCCCCCCCCCCCGACCTGTTTACTATATCCTACACTCTAAAAACTGCTGGGTCAAAAACAACTCAACTTGGGTTATTTTTGATCCAACTCACGGGTCAAATAGGGACCGATGCCCAGTTTGGTTATTTTAACGCAAGACAAGAAATTTGGTTATGAATGTTGACCCATAATTTGGGTCAAATAAATAACCAAATGACTTGTTTAAAATGACCCACGATTGTAGTCAGTATAACCAAAGTTTTGGGTTGAGTGGGCAAAATGAATACAACCTACATATGCATGGTCTGGAGAATGACAATGCCAATATTATCTGGCATTAACATAATATCAGAAATGTTTCAGGGTTTCTTCTCAGATGATTTGTTCAAAGTTTAGTAAAATCAACATAAAACTGCATAAATAAATATACATGCAACAATGTTGATAATACTATAATCAGAATAGTTTAGAGAAGATAAACAAAATAATCTCAAAATTACCATGATTTCTTCTCTTTCAGACCAGCTGGGGGAGGGAGCTCAACCCTAAGCTAGCAGCCAAGCACTTACGGTTAGGGTTTAGGCTCAAATACTGACAAATCAAATTCAGACATATGACAGTCAGCTTGCCGAGACAGACACATGGATATGACATATTTAGCATTTTTAGCTCCCAACAGCTTAGAAAATGTCTCTGGAAACCGAGACAAATGCTTTTCCCAGCATGCTTTGCAAACAGGTTTATGGTGCCTGTCCCCTGATTGGCCCAAAGCTAGACCACTGACCCAAGTATATGGGTTACCACTAACCCCAAAAACGGGTCACCCCCAGATAAATATTACCTAACTCGAACAACCCTGGAATTGGGTCAATATAATATCCCAATAACTCAAGGAAGGGTTGTGGCTCTGAGAAATGACCCCGAAATTTGACCTAACACAAATGACCCATGATTTGGGTCAAGAAATGACCCATGAGTTTTTAGTCTGTACATATTTTTTTATTTCTGATTTCTAACTGTTATACTGTATGATGTTTTGCATAGGGAAGTAACGAAGTAAAGTACTACTTTACTTCCCATCTCTGTATATAACAAGTAAAGCGCCCTAATGGAGAGAAGCGATGAAACAACAGAGACTGACACAATATGTCCATAGATGGGCATTCCCAGATGGGCTTAATATTGATGACAGCAGGGATCTCCATATATGGGTCAAAAAGGACAAGGACAGAATTAATTTGAAAGTGTGACTCACGTTGCGACAACCCCACTGGTTATCATGAGACTGACAAGATATGTCCATATATGGGCATTCCCAGATATGGGCTTAATATTGATGACATCAGGGATCTAGGCCATATATAGGGAGAGAAGCGATGAAACAACAGAGACTGACACAACATGTCCATACATGGGCATTCCCAGATATGGGCTTAATATTGATGAGAGCAGGGATCTCCATATACAGTATGGGCATAAAAGGGACAAGGACGGAATTCATTTGCAAGTGTTACTCACGTCGCGACAACCACACTGGTTATCATGAGACTGACAAGATATGTCCATATATGGTGACAGACGGACATGATCTGCAGGTTTTCACACTAAATGTGACCTGCGGTCGCAACAATATACAGTTACTGTATCTGTCTGTCTCTGAGGGTGTGTCTGTGTGTGCGTGTGTGTTATTGGTTTCAAGGGAGCTGGGGCAGGAATCAGGAGGAGCGTCTGATCAACTACCTGTTCAAGGAGCGCCGCTACAACCGAGAGTTACGGCCTGCTGAGAATCAACAAAAACCTGTAGATGTGTACCTCGCTCTCACTCTCTCCAATCTCATCTCGCTGGTATGCTGTGTGTGAATAACTTGTAGGATTGCGATATACTTAGGCCTAATAAAATCCAGTAAACACATTTTACTTATCTCTCGTAATCCTGTAATATCATTAAAACTCACTTGCCAGTATCAAGTAAAATGCTATGTACCACTAAACGTAACATTTGTGAAGATATCGCTATAATTATGTAAATGTTACTAATTTGCTGTTAATGAATGTTACCAAATAAATCTAACCACTCTCTCTATGCATTTGATATACTTTAATCACAAATCACACAACTAAATAAAATTATTGTCAACAATAATATATAGAAGAATAGAATAACAATCCTATCCCAACTCCTACTTGTGTGCGTATTCATGGATATGTGCGTAAAAAGAAATTATAACCATTTGATCCTATTTGGATAATCCAGTTTTCTGATTCACCCAGCTGATTGCTACTGGGTGTTCAGACTACAGTGCAGGGGATGAGAAGTTAGGGGTTAAGTGTCTTTCGACACATAGCCAGGACTGGAAATCAAACCTGGAACCTTCTGTTTTCCAGTCGGATTCTCATTCACCCTTTCAGCTATGGCCTCTGTACACATTCAGCTGTGTGTGTCAGTGTGTGTTTGGAATGATAATCGTGCAGGATCAACATTGTACAATTACTCTATTTTTAGCCGAGGAGTCACAAAATATAGAAGGGCATGTCACATGACACAAACAGCAGGAGATGGTGATTTAACCTAACAAAGCTATACTGTAGTATTGACATAACCACAATTCTAAAGGTCAATAGTTTTACAGTAAGCAACATTGATAAACCATTGCCTCTTAGGTGCATATCAGTTTCCCACCCACCCACTCCAACCCAATGTTCTTGTCTCCAAGTATTCCACTGTATCAAAGTTAAAACAATTATCAGTTTGGGTGTACATTAGCAAAGTTTTGATTGTGTCAATATTACCCTGAAAGATGCTTTTCAAATATTCATTTACCTTACAGCCCCCTGAAATGGGATAATTGGGAACATTCAAACTGGCACTCTGGACTAGTGCACGTCTATTAAAACCATAAAGCATTTTTAAACAGCTGAAATTAAATGTTAACTTTTTCCTATCCATATCTGTAATAACCATCAATGACACTAAAGTCCTTCGTTCAGTTTGTTGAACCAAACGGAAAACATTTAAACGGGACGACATTGACGTCGTAACAATAGTTCCACATTACTATTTTTGTCAAGTGCCTTACACACTACTAGGAACAAGTGTTTATAATTAAACAGATATTGATAGTCACACTGGTTTTCTAAGTCGGCTAAGTCGGCTCCAATGGAGATGTGGCTGTGTTTTTGCAAGTAAGATGGAGAAGTGAGTTGGGTTGTATTGTACCTACAGTACCAGCAGATGCGATTAACAGTACTTGCTACAGGGATAACACACACACACACACACACACACACACACACACACACACACACACACATATATATATTACATTTCTCCCATTATAAATGATAACATCAGGCATCACCTTGCTTTTATTCTTCTCTTCCTCCCCTAGAAAGAGGTAGACGAGACACTGCTGACCAATGTCTGGCTTGAACATGTAAGTCAATCAGAACTTGTTCACCTTACATGTGACGTATATATGTTCATAAAAAACCTCCAGTTCATTATTGTAATCCTGCTTTTGTGTGTGTGTGTGTGTGTGTGTGTGTGTGTGTGTGTGTGTGTGTGTGTGTGTGTGTGTGTGTGTGTGTGTGTGTGTGCGTGCGTGTGCGTGTGTGTGCGCGTATACATGTGTGTTTTGACAGATTTGGAATGACTACAGGTTGACGTGGAATGAGTCAGAGTTTGATGACATAAGCATCCTTCGTCTCCCACCCAACATGGTGTGGCTGCCAGACATTGTTCTGGAGAACAAGTGAGATTCATTCCCATCATTTCTCTTTCAACAAATATATTTCGATCTGTACTACTGGGGCAGAATTACAGCTTCCAAACAGGGGCTTGTATGCAGAAGATCTAGGATCTAAAACAGCAAAACAAAAGCTCACAGTCAGCCTCACTGTGCGTGCGTGCGTGCGTGCGTGTATTTGAACTGTGAGAAAGTGGAGTGCAGCGCTCCCTCTGCAATGTTCCTTCAAATGTTGTAGCATACAGTACACCTTCAATGTTAATAACATGAAACTTTGTCATAATGCTTGTTTTTGGCCATTCACATTATTTTACATATGTAATAATGGTGTTTCAGCAACGATGCCCAGTTCAAGGTGGCTTACTTCTGCAATGTGCTGGTAGAATCCACCGGTAAGGTGTCCTGGCAGCCTCCGGCCATCTTCAGGTCATCCTGCTCCATCAATGTCAACTTCTTCCCCTTTGACTGGCAGAACTGCACCCTCAAATTCTCGTAAGACCAATGGTTCAAGTTAATTGTTAGAAGTGTTGTGGAATTCTGGATCAATCAGTAATTGATGAGGCAATTAGGAGACCACCATACACTTCTAGGTGGTGATGGTTATGCGTTATTGCGACCGTAGGTCGCATTTACTACCAAAACCTCCACCGGCTGTCTGTGAGTGAGTGAATGAGTCACACGTCACACGTCACACTTTTGCCCTGCTCATATCTCCACAACCGTTGCCCCGATCCATGCCACATTTTGCACACACACTCCTTGACTGCCAAACTACAACCTCCAAGGACCCCCGGAGCCCCAGATGTAAAAAATGCCCAAATGTGCTCACACGTCACACATCACACTTTTTCCCTGCTTATATCTCTGCACCCGTTGACCCGATCCATGCCAGATTTTACACACACACTCCTTGCCTGCCAAACTACAACCTCCAAGGACCCCCGGAGCCCCAGGGACCTGGGGGTCCCTGGGGGACCCCCAGATGTAAAAAATGACCAAATGTGCAAAAATGACCAAATGGACACCCCAACGGGGCTGCTCACGGGGAATTCCCGGGGACCACCGACTCCTGGTGCTCCAGAACGGATGCAAAAGTGGTGGCGCCCCCAGTGGAGGACCCCCTGCCACTGCAGCGCACATAAAATGCCGTAACTTGGGCTAGGAGCGTCCGGGAGAGCCGGGGCCGGTACCTATTCGTCCGCCAAGGCAACGCGGAGACCCCACCCCTCATTTCTCACATGGCCCTATTCTAGCGCCACCTTCAGGCCGATTTTTAAAACACATTTTTGGACACTGCTCCTACAGTTTTTGCCCTAAAATCACGAATATCACTACACAGCATGTCTACACTCATGTCATCAACATGGATCAGGAAGATTTTGGAAAAACACATTTTTGCCCTATTTGTGGAGATAAGCCACCTACGGTCGCTTATCTCCCGATTAGGGAGTCTTACTGGTGTACTGTATATAATATCATGGGGAGAAGAACAATCACACTCATCATGTCAGTGGTATGGTAGACGGCTTAATGCCGAAACACATCCGTTGTTGCTGGTTGAGCTGCAGCACACCATGCCGACTTAAATATACAAATAAAAGTGCCTTAAAGGACAGTTCTGTGAGTGCTGCTGTTCTCTTTTAGAATGTTATCTATCGTACGGTTACCTTTCTAGACCATGCACTCGATAAGAAGTTTAGTATTATTGAAACAAGTTGGAGTCTTGCTCGCACCCTTGATTGAAATAAGTTAAATCAGAGATCACAGTTATATTGTAGCTGCTTCAAGGACGAGTTGAACCATAACAAGATAGGCTGTACCAAAACAATAGCTATCAGGCCCCGTGGAGTCATTTAGACTCTTACAAGCTACATATCATAATGTATTTCAGAAGTAGTATAAGAGATGGTAAAATATAAAGGTTATACATAGGCAGCCATATAATGTCTTCCTCGGAAGGTATTAGTAGGTATGGGAAATTAATGTTGCACTAAATCCCCACCCCCCCCCCACTAAAGTCTCAGGAATAAAAAGAAGGATAAAAGAGTGAAAGATAAAACATAGTTAGCTCAACAGCCAGGATTAGGATTGTCTCATTTAGTCACAAACACAAACACCTGCCACTTAATAAACCCTGCCACTGCTCCCATGAGCCACTCTCCCCATCTCCACCCAAATCACACTCAAGGGCTATATGCACAGCAGCCACATTGAAAAGAAATTGGGCCCCTTCCATACTTCCTTCACAGGTGTTAACCTATGATACTAATGGAGGCCTCTTTTCCATTCTGGTCAAACAGAGTCAGGGTGCTGATATTGTGTATGTTGGCTCACTGGAAACTCTCCTGTTGCTGCTACACCAATGGCCCCTTATGTGTCTGTAACTCTGAGGGTGTACAAATGAACACTCTGAGATTTCACCACCAAATGGACCCAAATCTCGCTTTTTCGACGTCCCATCATTTCCACTAAGGGAGTTGGCAGGCTAGCTACTCACCAGCGTCAGGGTTACTGTTACTGAGGTTAGGGTTAGGCTTAGGCATAGAGGTTAACATTCACCAGCCTTGGCAGGTTAGCTACTCACCTGCGTCGACAGTTTAGCATTTCACCAGGTTAACATTCACCCGTGTCGAAATACTGGGACGTAGAACAAATGTTATGTTGAAATATCGACACGCTCCCCATTTGGTTCCATTTGTACACTCTCAGAGTTATGATGGTCCTTGAAATTAAGAAGTTTGAGAACCAACCTGTGCTACACACATAGAACAGAGCCATTAGTATCATTGGTAACACCTGTGAAAGAAGTATGGCAGGGGCCCTATTTCATTCCAATATGGCTGATGTGCATAGAGCTACTTTTACTTAGGACCCGAGTACTTCAAGCTGCGTCTCAGGTCCTTAAATCAAATCTTTTTCCTATTTCCTATTTCCTTGCTTGTATGTTAGTCCCTCCCAATACTCCTAACACATACTGTAGGCCTACATTGATTTGAACTCCATTTCCCCTGCAGCTCTCTGTCCTACAATGCCAAAGAGATCACCATGCGACTGAAGCAGGCGTTTCCTGAGGGGGACGAAGAAGAGACAAATAAATTCACAGTGGAGTGGATCATCATTGACCCTGCCAGCTGGACAGGTAGAGGACCCCAGTCCGCAACACACAGACATTGTCTATGTTTGTTCTGTGTTTTTCCCCCCCCCCCTGTTTTATGTGAAAGGGGTTGGGGAAATGGTCGATGTCCCTTAACCACTTGAACATTAGCCAAAAATAGGAAAACTACAAGATCACAACGCGTCACACTCACAACGTGACCCGTTGGCATCTTGTAGCTCGTCTACTCTTGGCAATGAGATTTGGTGTAGAGTGAACCAGCGTACCAAAGTAGTTACAAATCAGGCCAATTTTTACAACACGTGAGTGTTGTTTTGTGTATTTATACTCTGTTCCATGCCCTCTTCTTTGTCGTCAGAGAACGGGGAGTGGGAGGTCATCCACCGCCCGGCCAAGAGGAACATCTACAAGCACATTCCCATGGAGAGCAGCAAGCACCAGGACATCACCTTCTACCTCATCATCAAGCGGAAGCCCCTCTTCTACATCATCAACATCATCATCCCCTGTGTGCTCATCTCTTTCCTCGCCTCGCTGGCATACTATATTCCTGCTGACAGTCAGTGCAACTACAGTAGTACAGTTTAAAAGACGTGTCAAAGTATCAAATGTTAATTCATCCCTGTATGCTTTGTTGACCGGAGGTCCCCCAGGGGTCCATACTAGGCCCCCTCCTTTTCCCCTCTACACCAACTCTTTGTTGAAAATAGACAATCTAGCTCAAGATGTGAGCTTGTAGAATTTCTGCAAAGTTAAAGGTTTTATTTCAGGGGTCATCAACACGTTCTTACACAGACTGTGATGGACAAACATTATCCGTGGCAAGGCTTGTAAATGTCTGTGGCCCAATTTATTTTATTTTAATTATATATATTTTTAAAAGCCCCGTCAGGGCCAGGCCTTAATTTTCAGGCCCGTTGAGAACGCTGACCTGGTCGAGTCATCATTGTGTTATCAGAACAGGTCAGCTATATCCTTCTGCTGAGCTGGTCAAGTCATCATTGTGATGTCAGAACAGGTCAGTGCAAATTAATTCATTTCATGTCAGAAGAGAGTGAGGTGTGACAGACAGACAGGATTTGCCTGACTCTCAAAAGAGGTAAAACTGCTAGGTCGACAAAATTAACACTGCACAAAGCATTGCATTGTGAGCTTGTAGATCGTCTATTTTCATCAAAGAGGTTTGCTTTAGTTACAGAGAAATACTAGTGGACCTAGCATAGAGCCTTGGGGCACCTCAGTCAATTAAGTGTGTACTGTAGGGTTTACGTTTTTGGAACAGCAACCAACAGCAGATACTGTGTACGTGTGAATACCTGTGCTGTAAATATCTGTCTTTATTTTTTGCCTGCTTTCCGTTTGTTTGCATGAGCGTGTGTGTGTGTGTGTGTGTGCGTGCGTGCGTGCGTGCGTGCGTGCGTGCGTGCGTGTGTAGGTGGTGAGAAGCTGACTCTGTCCATTTCTGTGCTGCTGGCTCAGTCCGTATTCCTGCTGCTGATATCACAGAGGCTGCCGGAGACCTCCATGTCCATACCACTCATCGTCAAGTAGGCCCAGGGTTCCATTTGCTGGGTGGGATGTGGGAAATCCATGTCTCTACTTCTGCACCCCCTCTGGTCATCCATTGTTATGGCCAGTGGGGTTATGTTATTTTTCTATTTTTGACCTGTCTATTTTGAATATGGGGCTCAATTTATTATTTAACCTTCATAGATGACAAATGAAATCCACTGAGACTCCACGGTCACGGAAGTGCTGTAAATGACCCAATGAGACACACACACACACACACACACACACACACACACACACACACACACACACACACACACACACACACGCACACACACACACACACACACACACACACACACACACACACACACACACACACACACACACACACACACACACACACACACACCCTGCCTGATAAATGGTGATTCCCACTATGGATGCTGAGTGTGTTTGTGCATTGTCAGGTACCTGATGTTCATCATGGTGGTGGTGACAGTGGTGGTGTTGAACTGTGTAGTTGTTCTAAACCTGCACTTCAGGACTCCTTGCACTCATGTCATGACAGAACGGACAAAGAAGGTACAGTACAGTGCACACGTTTACCAAAACCAATTCGAATGCTTAACTACATGAAACCTAACGTAACTATTCTGGGCATGGCATAATAGTGGTATAATAGGCGAACACCCAGAAGAGAATACAGTAGGCAAGACTGTAGATTTTTGCTACTTTTGTGAAACACTCTGGCAGTGGTATGACAAAGTAGGGCATTCATTTACAATAAAAAACACACCTCGATGTTGTTCCCCAAATGGAAGGAAAGTTTTAAGCCTACTCTTAAACATAGGGTCCACAGGAGAGGAGCCTGATAGTTGAAAGTTCTCTCGGTGTTTCCAGGAGCCACAAAGTAAGCTTTCGTTTACATTCTTTTAAGACATAATACTAATATTTTGCTGTTGGATTGACCTGTCTGAGGAGATCAGACTGGCACATCAGCAAACTTACCTTTATTGAATAGCATTTTTATGAGCTTTGATTGTCTTTGAATTTGTGTTCTATTTATTTGTTTTACCTGGTCTGGTTGACCTATTTTCCTTTAATCAATGTCCTCTTATAAGCACATTGTTGCGACCGTCAGGTCGCAGTTTAGTATCAAAACCTCCACCGGCCGTCCGTCCGTCCGTCCGTCGGTCACACGTCACACCTTTGCCCTGCTCATATCTCCGCATCAGTATGACATCACACTGCTTGGTGTGTGCCGTCAGGGTCATTTGTGTACGGTGTGATGTCATACTGATGTCAGCAGTGTGATGTCATACTGATGTCAGCAGCTATGTCTCTATATATGGAGTTATATGTTGTTCGTGTCCAAATATGGGGCTTGTGAGGTCAGACTTAGTGAGATTCGTCGGTTATCTCCATATATGGAGGGAGAACCAGCTTATGAGCCGATGAGTTGTGTCAGAGTCGAGATCCTGCTTGCATCTAATCTGTCGGTAGATAATGCCGGTCTTATATAAGGGTCATTTGTGTACGGTGTGATGTCATACTGATGTCAGCAGTGTGATGTCATACTGATGTCAGCAGCTATGTCTCTATATATGGAGTTATATGTTGTTCGTGTCCAAATATGGGGCTTGTGAGGTCAGACTTAGTGAGATTCGTCGGTTATCTCCATATATGGAGTGATGTGTTGGTTATCTCCATATCTGGAGATTCAACCTTCAACGATTTTGACATCTTGTTACTAATCTGTCGGTAGATAATGCCGGTCTTATATAAGGGTCATTTGTGTACGGTGTGATGTCATACTGATGTCAGCAGTGTGACAGGAGATAAGCGACCAACGGGAGTCTTACTGGTAGATATAGTTTGAAAGGTGCACTGTTATTGCCGCTATTTGTTATATTACTATTGATATATCCTATACAGTGAACCTTCTCCCACCTCTGAATCCAGGCCAGAGAGACACATGCCAATGATGTTCTGAAGGGCACTGTGTCACTGTGGGTTCTATAACTATAATCTCTGCCTTCCGGCAACAGCCAACGCTCAAACACTGCCTCTCGTCTACAAGTAGATCTTCCTGGAGTGGTTGCCCCGCCTCCTGCGTATGTCCCACCCCGAGGAGGCCAAGCCAAGTTGGGATGGGGCGTTACCACGGCGATCCAGCTCAGTGGGCTACATGGCCAAGGCGGAGGAGTACTACAGAATCAAGTCCCGCAGCGAGCTGATGTATGAGAAACAGTCTGAGAGACATGGGCTGAGGGCCAGAGCTACCGCCACTGCTGGTACTCCTGACCACTCACACAGTCACACGCACACACACACCATCTCCATAACAAACTATTGCCATTGACATTAACGTCATCACATACTATATACTCATGCATGTACTCATACATACAGTATACACACTACAGTTCCATTGCTTCAAAACACTGACATAGACCTGAATACATTGTGTGTGTGTGTGTGTGTGTGTGTGTGTGTGTGTGTGTGTGTGTGTGTGTGTCTGTCTGTCTGTCTGTCTGTCTGTCTGTCTGTCTGTCTGTCTGTCTGTCTGTCTGTCTGTCTGTCTGTCTGTCTGTCTGTCTGTCTGTCTGTCTGTCTGTCTGTCTGTCTGTCTGTCTGTGTGCTTGTGTGCACGTGTGCGTGTGCGTGTGAAGAGGTGAAACCCCCAGAGGGTGAGGAGGAGGACACAGAAAAGCTGTATGGTGAGATGAAACCTGCTGTAGATGGAGCCAACTACATCATCAAACTCATGCACGACAAGAATGGCTACAACACGGTGAGACGCTGGATATAATGCAATACAATACAATGCAATAGTGTTTCAGTTTATGCACTTCTCTGCTTTGTTTTAATCGTTTCTTTTGTAAAAAAAAATAATTTATGCATTGCTGGAATCTGTTTCATCTGCTCTGTTCAGGTGTATAATATTTAAAGTTAAGTTGAAAAGTCAATCTTTTTTTATAATAATACAAATATCAATAGGAAATAAACTAAACTGAACAAAATTAAAATGGATGATAGACCAAATTGTATTACTGGTAAACATAATCCAGGGGTTCCCACCTGGGGTCGTAGGACACTGACGGTGGGGTCGCGAAATTATAAAAAAAAAAAAAAAGGTTACTCACCTGAATAAAATTCAACAGAATGAGTGAAATACAATGTAAATATATGATTACAAATACATTTTAACCATAATTTTTGCAAACCCCCTACTAGTCGGGGGCCTTAGGGAGATAGAATGGTAATTTTGTGCTAATCAGTCTAAAAGCGCCAAATTTTCCACAGATGTAGCCCAGGGCATGCTATAATGATTTAGCGAGGGCGCTCGAGTTTGCGACCTTCGGGGTCGTCACAGCGGCCAAATGAAGTCGGGCTCCCATCGACTTTCTATACAGGAGGAAAATACCCAGAAAAACATTTTCTTTTTCTGGGTATTTAAGTAGGATGTGAGGGGTCTAACTAGGGGTTTGTCATGATGCTGAATCCATTGCAAGCATTTGTTTTGCACAAAAAACATTCCTTGGGCTAAAAATGGCGCCAGAAAATGATGGTTTAGTGATGAAAAGTGATGAGTCATCACTTTTCACAGTTTTGTGGGCATTTTCTGGGGCCATTTCTAGCCCAAGGAATGTTTTTTGTGCAAAACAAATGCTTACAATGGATTCAGCATCATGACAAACCCCTAGTTAGACCCGTCACATCCTATTTAAATACCCAGAAAAAGAAAAGTTTTTCTGGTTATTTTCCTCCTGTATAGAAAGTCGATGGGAGCCCAACTTGATTTGGCCGCTGTGGCGCCCTAGCTAAATCATTAGAGCATGCCCTGGGCTACATCTGTGCAAAATTTGGTGCTTTTAGAATGATTAACGTGAAAAAAAAAAACCCTAAGGCCTCCGACTATACGTAGCTAGCCCTAAGCTTAATACAGGAGTCTTTATACAGCACCACTTCTCTAGCTGGATACCCTAAACTCCTCCTCCTGCAATTCCCATATCAAACTCCTGGGCATTCCTAGCCTCCTTCTGAGGATTCTGCTGACTTTCCTCTTCAAGCACTCCACATTAATGTAGGGGCCTCATAACAACAGCAGTGGCCAGAGCATCCTTGGCAGGATACCATGCTGGTAGATCCAAGCCTTGAACTCATCATCAACCAGCTCTTCAGCTCCTGTCAATATAGCACTTGCTGAAGAGGAATAAAATCTTCCAAAAGTTAATCTGGAATACATGTATGTCAGATGTTATTTCAACAGACTTAAATTAAGTGCGTACTTTTTCTTAACCCCTTTATCTTCTTTTTTTCATCTTTTGCTCAGGAGAAGGACAACTGGAGTGGTGTAGCCCGTACAGTGGATCGTCTGTGTCTGTTCATGATAACTCCGATCATGACATTGGGAACCATCGTCATCTTCCTCATGGGTCACTGCAACCACCCTCCTCCCCTGCCTTTTGAAGGAGACCCTCATGACTACGGAGAAAACAGTACACGTTTGCTATAACGAGGTGCATGCACAGACATACCTACTTCGCCGTGCACACACCCATGCACACACACACACACACACACACACACACACACACACACACACACACACACACACACACACACACACACACACACACACACACACACACACACACACACACACACACAACACACACACACACACACACACACACACACACACACACACACACACACACACACCTACTATAAAACATCTGTGAGTATACACTGTTTATATAGATGCAGACACATGCAGACATCAACACAAGTGAATGTACACAGTACTTGCCTACAGTACAAAGACAAGCAAAGGTAATCCTTGTTTTAGTCATGTCCGTTATTACTGTATCCTTGCAGAAAGCTTGCTGATTTTTCACTTACACTAAGTCTTTTTGTTAGTTGTGTGTTATTTTCCCAATTTGTATGTGTGTTTTACTTTAGCAGATGCAATGATATCAGTTATTGGGTGAATATGCCCTTTGTGGTCTTCAAAACAAACATTAAAGTTGAATTAAGTTGTACTCACATTGTGCAGTGCCCTATATGTACTCTGTGTAGTAGCCTTACATTAAGACACATTCTGCCGAGACTTTCGCATTGTGACTTTGGGGCGACAGGCAGAAGCATCTTACCGAGTAGTCAGACAGGTCGGGGGCATGGTCGGCAAAACTGCTATTGCGGCTCTACACATGCACAAATGCGAAATATAGCTTCCGGACAAGTTCTGCAGGATGTATGCGACTTGTCCGGAAGCCTTGTTTAATGTATTAGTCCGTATTTTTAAATAAAATGTGTCCGGGACCATGGCACCGGCTCCTTCCGGGAACTGCCCATAAGGTGAACTACAAAACAAGCACTCCGGTCACAATCTCACTGGTACCTCAAAAACACTATATAGGCATATATATTTATATACAGTATATATATATATGTGTGTGTGTGTGTGTGTGTGTGTGTGTGTGTGTGTGTGTGTGTGTGTGTGTGTGTGTGTGTGTGTGTGTGTGTGTGTCGCGAACATGTTTGTCCACATACAGTACGTATATGATGACCCATACATGCATGCGCCTCATGCCTTGTTGTGGTTCTTCCTGAGTCGAAGGGTTGAAAACTGAAACGGCTGTTTAAATATGGGTGTGGAAATCTTCCCCACACTTTTATCAAGATGCAGAGAGAATGCAGAGGAGCAGGAAATATCAATGCATGTTCTCTTTCGTGTTCGAGACTGACTCTCCACTACATATTTCATATGCATGGGAACGGACCCCACAGGCAGTAGACATGGAATATCACTTTAAGACATCACCTATGGTGGCCCTCCCCTTTAGCAATCATTTCTTCTATAGCTGTCCTGTCTTCACCACGTGCAATACTACAAATGTTAAGGAGCAGCATGTTACTTTGACTCACCAAATTTATTCAAATGCATTTTGAATATGGTTTTACATTATAACGAAGAAAGTTTTTGTCTAAATAAAGAATGTGCCACGGACATAGACATACATGTCTTGCCACAGACACATTTGTGCATGTACAGATACTATATTGTTGACCCCTGATTGTACTTTTTTTTTTAACTTTACCTTTTTAGCAGGAATTCCCTTGACCCTTTAAGACCGGGAAGCATCTGTATCATTTGATTTTATATATATATACAGTATATATATATATATATATATATATATATATATACACTGTAGCAACATGTTTTTCTGAAAAGTCTGAACAGTGGTTCTAAAAAATAGCAGATCCACAAGCTCACAGTGTGGCACTTCTTGCCACACTGCAGGCTTGTACCTACATACTGTATATATACTTTTTATCTTCTGGGGTCCCTGGCAAAAAACATTTTCAGATGGGGGGGTCTACAAATACATATCATTTTAGGGTCCATGGCACGAAAGAAACCACTGGTTTAGAAGGCATTTGTAGAATCGGCCTCAGGTCTTAATGGTATATAATTGTATAATAAATACAGCTTATACTGTCTAAAGAAGTGTTATTTCACTGTCAGACAACAGGGGGTAAATACAGTACAGCTGTAGATATAAAATACATACCCATTCTGTATTCATGCTAATTGAACTTTATTAATCCAAACAGTGATAACCCGATTAACTGTGTTTAATTCTGTCAGATCAAAGATCAATTGTAATCAAAACAATCATTATTCTCAATACTATCACTATCATTATCATTATCAATACAACATTGTCAATAAAACACAAAATATTTAACATTTAAGACCTTTAGGCAAACATTTTTCTTACCAAAATGACAATCAGGCAGACTAGATTTTCACGATTGTATAGGGAATGTGAAAGAAAAAGCAAGCACAGTATCATCCCAGAAAATAGTTTACTCTTCTCCATCTTAAACTAGAAAATAAAATAAATCCAAAACGGAAGAACTTAGATTTCACATCCAACTGGGGAGTCACCGTGTGCCCTCCAGGCAATGGGATTGGGATAATACGTAACCAAATACCTAACTTTATTTGACAAAAACAGCCTGTGTATTAATGTGCATATTGAAAACGTTAAAGTGAAAAACTCAAGCAAGCAATATTGGATGTTAACGGTTAACTCAAACGTACTTAATTATGCATCTGACAGCATTCTACACTACAGTAGCTACTGTGTGTATGTACACGTGTACGGTGCCTTTCTTCCTAGTTTTTACGCCATACAGGTATAGAAGTCTGCCTTGGAGCCATGCCGGCACTGCAAGGCATGAAATATGAGCTTGTCTTCAAGCACTCGGAGGTGAGCTTCAGACACACAGCAGAACTCAATCTGATAGCGAGGACAGATGATGAACAAACAGCTCTTGCGCTGTCCATGGTTCTGAATTCCATACAGTGCGCTTACTGCGCTACTGTAATATGACTATGAGAGGTGAAACCTTTTTCCTCTTACTAAATCGTTCGTATACAGTTTTTGTAGGACTCATTACTATTAGACTAAAGTTAAAAGTAGCCTACAACATCTACGAACTGAAGAAGGGTCTTGTCTTGATTCTGGCAACTGCAACTCTATAGCTCTGGACCAGAGCTAGCAACTCTGCAATCAGGCAAGCCTGATAAAAAGTGAAATTGCATGTTGTAGGTAAGAAGACAGTATAGACTTTTATGTTTGTAAATTTGACCTCTTTACACATGTTCATAAACGTGTGTTCCCTGTCATCTATGGTGCTTCTGCTTCCTATAATCCTACGGTGCTTTCCTGCCTTGTCTATGGTGACACCAGCATGTTTCTTTATAAACATCAAAATCAGTTTGAAAATATTCAATCTACATGACTCGCGATGCGGCACGTTGTGAGCTTGTAGATCTGCATTTATTTTTAATATTTTAACAACACAAAGTTGCATGGGGGTTTCCAACACTTTCATCAAGATGCAGAGAGAATGCAGAGGAGCAGGAAATATCATTTGTTATCTTATTACCTGTAAACATTCCAAGCAATTACTTGGAATGTTATTCCTATTACCTGATTACCTGTAATCTCCCCCAGCGCAGCTGCGCAGCCTCCCCTGCCCTGCCCCTGATGCGGTTATAAAAGAATGATAGGGTGAAAGCTTGGTTAGCTACTGTAGGTACAGTAAAGTGATCTTGCTGCTGAAGGAACTCACTGGATGAAAGTTGCCTGTCAAACACATTTGCTGTGGTTGGTGTGGTACTGTAGTCTCAGCTAGATATAAACTCCACTACACTGGAGTTTATTCAGGTGCAAAGAGACCACGTTCTTAGCCAGCTCTCTCCCCACAATACTAGAGAACAGGCTCAGTAAGCACCCAAAAGGTTTTCCAACCAACAACAAAACAAACACAACAAGATAAACAAACATGTAAAAGAAAAGAACAGAACAACACATAAGGAAACATGTATAACATCAATAACTACACCTCTCTGAGTCTCTGACCTTGGGACTTTGCACCTTGTCACACCCAATTGTTGTCATTTTCTATTTTGGACCGCCAATATCCACAGTGATAAATGTGTAGAGCATATGTTTCTCAACCTTTTTGATGGTGTATATGAGGGAGCTGATGCCATCTTCTTCCATGTTTGATGACGTTCTTGAGAGCAAATCAATGTTTTTGGGATTAGGCTCATTGTGCAAGTCTGTTTCATGCTTGATCATCACAAACCTGCCAGTCGTCATGTCAGGCCTCGAGATAGTCAGGGATTTGATGACAGTTCTTTGGTAGAGATCGTCATCCTCTGCACCCCAGCCCCAGTACTCATTCGCAAAGCCGTTAATGGTCACGTAGTCCTCTTTGGACATTGACACAACCCCTCCAAAGCTTGCTATTGAGGGCAACTTGAACTCAAATTTGTCAATAGCCACAGACAGGTGCCTGGGTGTACTAAAGCAGCCATAGATGTTGCGATCATCAATAGGGATTAGATCCACATCAGAAAAGACATGGCAGTTATAATTGTACGCCTTCAATGCGTTGAGAAACCCTACATTCATCAGTTTGGCCCTATTGAACGTCCCCTCACCGTCCTGGTTAATGATATACACGCCGTAGTCCAACTGCTGACGCTGCAATATGGGATGCATGTAGTAAAGCCACTGAATCAGGTGTTCAGTCCGATTGCGGAATGGAACTATGATTGCCACCTAAAAGAGAGAGAAAAGAATACAGTATCTATTCAATAGCCTTATTTATATTATCATTTTGAATAATAAGTAGTAATAAGTAACAAAGTTTGTTTTAAAGAAAAAAAAACATGTGAGAGCTCAGCTCTGAGCTCAATAACAATCCACACTGACAACAATTACACCTCATTACACCTTGAAAAAGGAATCCATTATTTTTGGGTGTAACATCAACTTCTGTAAGTCTGAAAACCTCACAGTCTCAGTTGGTGACCATGTAATCACAAGTAAAGAAGAGGCAATCTATTTGGGTTGTATTTTGGAAAACAAACTCTCCGGGGAAAAGATTGCACCAAAGGTCAACCAAAGAACAAGATCTTTGGGCAGGATCTCCTGCTTAATCAACAAGAATGCAATAAATGAGGACTGTAGCTGGAGCTTCTACCCCACAGGAGAAAATATTGTACTTTTACTTGTACAATTATATTTCAGTCAGACAACTCTTGGATTGAATTTAGAATATATATGTATTGAGCATAACTGAGCATAGATATATGAAGCATAGTTTGGCATCAGGGCTCTGTCTCTATTCATTCCCTGTAAGCATTAACATTTAGGCGGGCGGACAGGGGCAAAAACATACTGTCCTGGCGGAGACAACAAGCTGCGTTCATGATTTAAGTCATTTTGTTAAAAATGAACCAATCCTGCAAACTTTGTAAGCCAATGTTTACCATTTCGGATGGAATATGAAATATCAGACTTATCTGTCTTGTTCACATGACTATAGAGATACTGTGTACTGATTTGTGTAATTTTTGGATCAAATCTGAAGGAATAATAGGAAGAAATGCAGATGTGAAAAATGCAGGGGAAAGGTTTTCCTTGGCCTCTAGGGAGTGCACATTCAAAGTGTTACACTGATCATTATACGCTAAAACACGAATCGGCCTGTTATAGCGCCACCATGAGGCTGAAAACATAGTCTCCCCATGTCTTTTGGCTGGTGGAGACAATATTAATAACTAGAAGCAGTGTTCTTCCGAGCACAGGTCTCCACCAGGTCAGGAAGGTTATTTTGGCCTCCTGGTGGCGTTATAATATGCCAATGTGAAAATGGTGCCAGGTCTTCTTCAGCCTTTCACAGCAATCGGGCATGCATGATTTTGTTCCAAAAGATTGTTTTGAAAAAGTCGACCTGATGGTAGCGCTATAACAGGCCAATGACAAAAGGGTGGCATTTGTTCCTTGTACTAGTGGGAATGTGTTGTGCAGTTTCACGAAAAGCGCAAGCTGCGTTCATGATTTGAAGGAATTTTGTTCAAAACTGACCATTCCTGGCAAAGGCAATGTTAACCAAACAGGATGGAATATGAAATATCGGACAGATCCATCTTGATCACATGACTAGAGATACTGTTTACTGATTTAGGTGATGTTTGGATAAAACCTGAAGGAGTAATAAAGGAGTAAAGGAGTTGTTCACTCTCAAAATGTTTTTTTTTCCTTTTCTATTGATTACTCATGCCCAAGAGACTTGAGTTAAATAATGTTTTTTTTTTGTATTTGTCGCATTCCTAAGACAAGAATGTGATTATAGTAAATCTACCCCCATTGATTCTGGATGGGGACCCGAATGCATGTGCCGCGGCACAGCTATAGAGAAGAACTTCTAGTTTTACAAATTAAAAACGAGTCACACCGTTTGGCCTTCTTCATACCCCGCATGTGTTATCCCAGTTTTTAATTGTTCAGACAACCTCTAACTTATGTGAGTTTAATGTGTAAATATTGAGGTGCTGCCATTACACTACAACACATTATGGGAACATAACATTATTGTGTACCTTTCTGATCATGTTTAATTCATACCTGTGGCTATTTCATCAATAGTTGATTTTGGTTTGCTGAAAATAATTGTCCTATTTGGTAAAATTACAATCTATTTAAAAATGATTGTGTTAATTAATAAGCATGTTTGGATTCATGTCAACTAAATTAAAGAAAAACTGTAATTACAAGTTATTTAATTATACACAGAATATGCCATTCTTTTCATTTCAATGTATCAAATCAATTGGGGAAGAATGTACCTACCTTATGAAGTGAAGTGCATTTTGGTGGTTTGTATCGCCCTCCATCAAGTAGAGTTGAGTTCAAGTCTGTTCTCACAGAATCCATGGTCCTGCTCCAGTTAAACTCCACCAGAAGTGGACCCACCAGGTGTGGGGAGGTCTGAGGACATGAGGGCAGAGGGGTTTCTACATCAATGTTGATTTTCTTGAGCCATTTGTCTTCTGGTCTGTTGGTCTGTTCTGGTAATTTGTCTGCTGTCATCATCCACAGCCACAGTGCAAATAAGATGAGCATCTGCACCAAATTCATTAGTGTTAGTATTGCTAGTTTTATCTTCATATTGACTATTCCTCCTGAGTCTAGTGGCAGATGTGGAACAACTGATGGGCAGAGAATTAAGATGAGTCAAGTAGTCAACTATCACGCTGTGCCCTTATATCAACTTCTGCCACAGCCAAAAATCCCACCAGACAGGTTCACTGGAAGAAGAAAAATCAAACCTTGGTTCGAAGTGGAGCTGTGAATTTGAGCAGTTCCAGATTCTATGTGTTTTAGATCTATGAATTCTAAGTGTTCTATATATATATAAATTCTATGTGTTCTAAATCTATAAATTATATCTGTTCTAGTTCTATATTTTTTAGATTGATTCTATGTGTTCTAGAACTATCTAATATTACATTCCTCCTATTGCCGCATCCCACTTCCAAGCCCATTCACGCCCCCTTTACATCGACTTCAACTCATAGGTAGTCGCATAGGTAGTCGTCAGGACGTAAGGAATAGCGCCCACAACCCTATGCCGTCCGCTCATTCGCTAGAGAGCAAGAGAGAGAGAGAGAGAGAGAGAGTCTCAGGTTACAAGAGGGAAGGGGGGGGGGGGGGGGTCAGCTGCACAGGGGGAGAGAGAGAGAGAGAGAGAGAGAGAGAGAGAGAGAGAGAGAGGGGTCAGCTGCACAGGGGGCACACACACACACACACACACACACAAACACACACACACACACACACACACACACACACACACACACACACTCAAAATACATGAAGAAACAGTGCTTTTTGTGGGCAACATGGCTTGGAGCAGTTGTGCGTGTGTGCATGTGAGCACGCGAAGCGTGCGAACTCTAGGATTCGCCCGCCAAAGGCGGGCGATATTCTAGTATCTTTACATTCTATGTGTTCTAGATCTGTGTGTGTGTGTGTGTGTGTGTGGCCACATAGCCATGGACATAGCTGTTTATAGGGAGCCGGGTTTCACCGCTCCAACAGTCCTAACCTACGATCCTGTGAACATTTTAGGAGTTCACTAAACAATATTAATAATAGCCTACTGTGACTGAAACATATTGTGATACCTAGATTGTTATTTTTGTATGACATATGACTAATAGGTAGATGATGGGATATTATACAATTTAATTGTATATTATAGTATATGTAGCCTATAGTATATTATTATACAATAATTGTTATTACTAGGGACGTGAAAAAGTTTGTCTTGTCTCTCCGAAGTTTCTAGTGTCTCCATCTCTCTCAGGTTGCACATGAACTCTTCTACAGCATAGAGGCGCTCCAACACAAACACTCTTACATTAATGTTCACACTACTTCACACTATTAGGCTACCATACTTTAGATAACTAGACATTGTTGCAACAAACCAAATCATTTTCACTTTAATTTGGGAAACTAAATACATTCATAACGTGTTGTGACTTGTGATGTGATCATCATGTGTGGGCGGAGGGGAACTCAATTCATAGGTACTGAAATGTTACCGTTGTTTTGGTTTGAGATTGGCACATTTCCTGGGGCAATCTGCCCAGATCATGCATATCACACGTGTCTTTTTTAGTTTTTTACTTTCAAAAAACGCCTGCAATGTAGTGCATTTGAAACTACATTGCAGTGCACATCATGGGGTGATCACTGCTTGCCTCCTGTGAATTGTTTTATTTTTGTTTTTTTTATTTTGTTGCCGAGTGAGGTCGGTCAGCAGACAAAGTAACATGAGTGAGATGCAAAAACCTGAGTGAAATGTGCCAATGTCAACCAGAAACATCGGTAAATGCATGCTCGCTCGTTTGTGAGAGGGAGAGAGAGCGAGAGAGAGAGTCAGAGAGGCTTGCCACCTTTTTCCGCCCCTTCCACTACATTTATTTGAACACCTAAAGCTGGCCATACACTAGCAGATAGTCGGGCGCGATTAAATCGGGTACACTACAGGATAATTTTTTCAGATTCTCTGACCAGATAATCTAAACGGGCTCACACTAGCCGCTTTGAAAAGTCGGGCGCTCTGCACGCTACAGGATTCTATTCAGATTGAGTCGGGCCTGAACAAAGCAATAATACATAATATAATGAATCCAAAATGTCACGGGGGCTGTTCTTTGCCTTGCAACACACACACGCACGCACACGCATACACAAACACATTAACGTTATCCACACAACACACCATCGCATTGTTTCTCGCAATGGAGGAAAAAAAAGCTTTAATAAGGAATTTGTGTCCCATTTTGATGATAATGAGTTCACTTTAACACGTTTCATGTCCATCCATGCCTTTGTTCAACTCTCTGACTTTTACCCTCTCTCTATCACTGCTAAACGTGTCAAGTGCTGCGTGCTGTCTGCTTCTCATGGTGCCTGATTTATGATTAGTCGTATGACTGTGTGGCGCACATACCATTAGATTTCCAAGATTAAACTGTGTCCCTCCGCGCCGCGTTGTAGGGTTTGTACAATTTCGGCCGGGATGCGACTCATTGTGAGCTTGTAGATTTGCTAATTGTTACGTTCTCTGTGTGTTCGGTCGTTCGAGCCGTGTGTGTGTGTGTGTGTGCGCGGGTGTGTGGTAAAGTCTGTGAGCTTGTAATTTTGCTAATTGCCACGTTCTCCTCTCCAAGTGTTTGTTCAGTCGTTCGAGCCGTGTGTGTGTGCGTGTGTGCGTGCGTGCGTGCGTGCGTGGTGTGCGGTCGCGCATGCACAAATCCTGTTCAAACTTGACTGGACACAGACTTGACTGGACACACATTGCTGCCTATAGGGAGCTTGTTCCACACAGCTCCAAAAAAAGATAAGAGATACGGGATGAGTTGGGCACAGTGGCGCAGTTGGTAGCGTTGCCATCAATAGGGATTAGATCCACATCAGAAAAGACATGGCAGTTATAATTGTACGCCTTCAATGCGTTAATAAACCCTACATTCATCAGTTTGGCCCTATTGAACGTCCCCTCACCGTCCTGGTTAATGACATACACGCCGTAGTCCAACTGCTACCACTGCAATATGGGATGCATGTAGTAAAGCCACTGAATCAGGTGTACAGTTCGATTGTGGAATGGAACTATGATTGCCACCTAAAAGAGAGAGAAAATAATATATATTCAATGTTACATTACAATACCGGGACATTGAAGAGAAACAGGAAAAGGCTGATGACATGCAGTGTGCCCAACACAAATTCATTCATATTATTTAATTTAGCAATGGTTGTTTTCAATTTGCTTTGTATTTTGTGCAATAGCTTTATTTATTATTATTATTATTATCCTTATTATTATGTAATCCTTGTGGCATTTATCATGGATTCTTTAAAGAATTGCATTGTTTTCAGTTTGTTTTATATTTTGTACAATAGCCTTATTTATATTATCATTTTGAATAATAAGTAGTAATAAGTAACAAAGTTTGTTTAAAAAAAAACATGTGAAAGACATAATGAGGGAGGAATCTTGCCAAGCTGACAAGATAAGCCAAGGATCACCATGCTTCATTTGCAATGATTGAAACTTATGATTGCAGCAGCGCCAACAGCTGTACAAACAAAGGTTTGCAGTATGAATGTAGTCTCAGACAAGGACAAATTGCATGTTGTAAAAGCTTTCAATAATAATCCACACTGACACTGACACCTCATTACACCTTGAAAAGGAATCCAGTATTTCTGGGTGTAACATCAACTTCCGTAAGTCTGAAAACCTCACAGTCCCAGTTGGTGACTGATAAGGAGAATAGTTTATGTTTATATTAAACATTGCATTTCACTCAAACATTCTGAATTGCATTCTGAATGTTCGAAAACCTGACAGAGTGATGGTTGGACCCCCCATATTCTCTGACCAGTTTGGTTCACTGACCCGGCGACCCCATGTAGTGTGCTCTATTGTTTCAGATTGCTAATCAACGACTGTCTGCGTTTAATGTATTGGGAGTCTTTTGACAGTATTGTTCTCTGTAAATATCCATGTGTGAAGTTTGTCTCAGTCTGCGTAGGTGTTAAGATGTTTGTCCGACCTTCTCTGAGGTTGTGGGAAGGGCTTATGGTATATAATGGTCTTCTCTGTAATGTATGCTTCAGAATTCTCCGAGTAAAACCAAGGACTGTTGTACTTCTGTCTCTTCACTGCGTGGTTATTTCCAGACTCAAATAGGGGGTAAATTCCACTCTATCAATTGGTTCCCTGACCGCGAGACTCAATATATCTGTTGCGCCTGCTGTGCTGTGGACGTGGTTATTCAACAAACTAGGCCTACACGCAGCAGACTGCTCAGATTGACGAGTAAAAGAACTACGGCAAATTCGGTTAAGTATTGGTTTTATTCGTTAAAATAGGTTAATTTGATCAATTGGCTATAAAATTATATTACATTAGAGGTGGAGATCTGATGTAGTATATTTTGCATTAATTCTGCTTAATATGTACTAAATTCTAAAAACAGACTTTTAAAAAAAAATGTTTTTTATTTTGACAGTTATTTACAGTGCCAGAGTGCAAGTATAGCAAGCCAGAGTGCAAGTATAAAGTATAAAGCCAGAGTGCAAGCCAGAGTGCAAGAGCCAGAGTGCAAAAGTTAAGGTAGACAACTTGAAGTCAAGTTGTATTTATGTCTAAATAATTCAGGAAGATGGGCCTACCGGGTTTTATTTAGGATGTCGTGTGATGTATAGTGTCTTGTCTTGTTTTACATGTTTGTCTTAGTGTTACATGTTTGTATTTCATAGCCAATTTGAGGTCAATTGGTATTTATGTGTTTGAATTTGATTTCATATTTCAGTGCGACAAGCAAGCTAATTGATGATATTATTTGGGTAACTATTGGTGTGTGGAAGGCACGATATAATGCGGCTTGGATCAAACGAAGCGGCGATATAAAAGGCACCATTTACCATTATTTACCAACTATTTAATATAAGATGTCAAAAACAAGATTGATGCCTGTTTTATGTTTCAATATTTTGTCTTTTACTAGCCAACTTGAAGTCAGTTGGTATTAATAAGTGTTGTCTTGTTTTATATGTTATATGTACACTATTTGAGGGACCAACTTTTGGCCTAGTTTTTAAGGTTTCTGGCATGGGGACGCCCGGCAGAAACCGTTTAGGCTACAGGTCATTGGTGAATTGTTTGCAATCCTCTTTAACCGTTTACACGTCAGACTTTTAGTCTGTCATTTAATCTGTGTTTCTTCTCCAGGTATTTGTATGAAAATGGTTTGGAGGTTGTCTAATGTAACAATTATTTTAATGTCCCAATTTCCTTCAGGGTATGCTTGCAGTTTTAATGTGAATTTATATTTGTGTCACTTCTCCTAAGATGTGTGTTGTGAGTGACTAACGACTAACTACTAATTCTAACTAACTACTAATTCTAACTGAACTTGGCATGCGCGTCGGATGTTTTATTATTATTTGTCCAGTAAAAGGGAATGGCAGATCTTCAAGGACTCAACACCACAAGGGTCTGTCAAGAAGGTGCATTTGGGCTTGGTAAACGTATCTATGGTTTGTATCACACATTTGAGGGGTTGCTAAGAATGTTGTGAAAAGAGGTATGCGAGAGAAATACAAATGTTTAAAAAGAAAAAACGGGGGATAAGGGGAATTTATATGTTTCTGTTCAAACATTGTATTTTTCTCTAATCGTACTGCAATAATTTCTTGATCACCTCTTGCCGTGAATTATTTAAACATTATTTAGACATGTGCATGTTTTAGCCTACTATATGAATCTGTATATTGACTAAGCTACTGTAGGCTATAAGCCTACCGCACATGTCCAATCCGGATGTGATTTAATTTGTTTTGAACAAAACCTTGGTAAAAAATAAAAACGTGATGATTTGACTTGTACTAACTATTCTATTTCCTTTTCAGAGATGGTGTGTTAGCTTCCTGGTTACTGGATTCATGAAGGACTACCAGAGACGAAATTGTAATTAGCCTACTCTTCTACACCACAGAAGGATGAAGTGACACGGCAACCGCCGCCATCCTGCTCTCCCCAGTTCTTCCTATCTGCAAAGCTGAGTGATCGCGGAGGGGTTTTTCATCATAACATGCGATACAGATGCTGCTTCAGCTTCCCTGTCACTGAACATTCCATTAACGATGGAGAAATGGACTGGGCTATTTTCTCAACCCCAAATACTTGAACAGACAGTGCAACTAACTTCCCCTGAACAATACACTGGAAGGATCTGACCTCCAACTCTGGAAGTCGGTTCGGAGAAACGCCCAAGCTTGTGTTATAAAATGTAAATAATTGTCCACGTGATCATGGCCAAATGGTATAATGGATCCGCCCCATATATAGTCCTGAGTTTCCTAAAAAAGAGGTTTCCTCAGTTCACATGATTCACAGGTTTAGGAGAGAGAATGATTTGTATCCTTGTGTTCCCGTTGTTGCAAATTGATTATGTACGCAAGTGAAATACATGTGTTTAAAATAAACAAATGGGGGATTGATAAGGAGAATAGTTTATGTTTATATTAAACATTGCATTTCACTCAAACATTCTGAATTGCATTCTGAATGTTCGAAAACCTGACAGAGTGATGGTTGGACCCCCCATATTCTCTGACCAGTTTGGTTCACTGACCCGGCGACCCCATGTAGTGTGCTCTATTGTTTCAGATTGCTAATCAACGACTGTCTGCGTTTAATGTATTGGGAGTCTTTTGACAGTATTGTTCTCTGTAAATATCCATGTGTGAAGTTTGTCTCAGTCTGCGTAGGTGTTAAGATGTTTGTCCGACCTTCTCTGAGGTTGTGGGAAGGGCTTATGGTATATAATGGTCTTCTCTGTAATGTATGCTTCAGAATTCTCCGAGTAAAACCAAGGACTGTTGTACTTCTGTCTCTTCACTGCGTGGTTATTTCCAGACTCAAATAGGGGGTAAATTCCACTCTATCAGTGACCATGTAATCACAAGTAAAGAAGAGGTAATCTATTTGGGTTGTATTTTGGAAAACAAACTTTCCGGGGAAAAGATTGCACCAAAGGTCAACCAAAGAACAAGATCTTTGGGCAGGATCTCCTGCTTAATCAACAAGAATGCAATAAATGAGGACTCTAGCTGGAGCTTCTACCCCACAGGAGAAAATAATGTGCTTTTTTTCTCTTTTACTTGTACAATTATATTTCAGTCAGACAACTCTTGGATTGAATTTAGAATATATATGTATTGAGCATAACTGAGCATAGATTTATGAAGCATAGTTTGGCATCAGGGCTCTGTCTCTATTCATTCTTTTAGGCGGGTGGACAGGGGCAAAAACATACTGTCCTGGCGGAGACAATAATAACTACAAGCGGCGTTCATGATTTAAGTCATTTTGTTAAAAATGGACCAATCCTGCAAACTTGTAAGCCAATGTTTGCCATTTCGGATGGAATATGAAATATCTGACTTATCTGTCTTGTTCACATGACTATAGAGATACTGTGTACTGATTTAGGGAATGCACATGATTTAGGGAATGCACATACAAAGTTTTACACTGATCAGTGGAGTTATAAGTTAAAACACGAATCGGCCTGTTATAGGCGCCACCATGAGGCTGATTTGAACATTTTAGACACACGGACAGACGGTCTGACAGGGCCGAAAACATAGTCTCCCCATGTCTTTTGGCTGGTGGAGACAATATTAATAACTAGAAGCAGTGTTCTTCCGAGCACAGGTCTCCACCAGGTCAGGAAGGTTATTTTGGCCTCCTGGTGGCGTTATAATATGCCAATGTGAAAATGGTGCCAGGTCTTCTTCAGCCTTTCACGGCAATCAGGCATGCATGATTTTGTTCCAAAAGATTGTTTTGAAAAAGTCGACCTGATGGTAGCAATATAACAGGCCAATGACAAAAGAGTGGCATTTGTTCCTTGACCTAGTGGGAATGTGTTGTGCAGTTTCACGAAAAGCACAAGCTGCGTTCATGATTTGAAGGAATTTTGTTCAAAACGGACCATTCCTGGCAAAGGCAATGTTAACCAAACAGAATGGAATATGAAATATCGGACAGATCCATCTTGATCACATGACTATAGAGATACTGTTTACTGATTTATGTGATTTTTGGATAAAACCTGAAGGAGTAATAAAGGAGAAAAGGAGTTGTTCACTCCCAAAATGTTTTTTCTTCTATTGATTACTCATGCCCAAGAGACTTGAGTTAAATAATATTTTTTTGTATTTGTCGCATTCCTAAGACAAGAATGTGATCAAATCGACCCCCATTGATTCTGGATGGGGACCCGAATGCATGTGCTGCGGCACAGATATAGAGAAGAACTTCTAGTTATATACAAATTAAAAACGAGTCACACTGTTTGGCCTTCTTCATACCCCACGTGGGTTATCCCAGTTTTTAATTGTTCAGATAACCTCTACCTTATGTGAGTTTAATGTGTAAATATTGAGGTGCTGCCATTACACTACAACACATCTAGTCTAGTGGCAGATGTGGAACAACTGAAACCAGGATTATAGGTTAGGTAATTGGCACTCAGTAAAAAAATGGGTAAAATGGGTAAAAATCGCGGGATAAGAAATTTAAAAGATAAGATATAGAAAAGATATACGGGATGAACAAAGGAAATTGGAAGTGATGACACAAATAAATAAGCAGATTAAATTGTAACTGTAAACTATATATTTTAAGCTGATAAATGATCTCTCCTGATTGGCTGAAATTTGGCAGCCCACCTGAAAATATATTTTCTATTTACTAAAGAGCTGGAGAGACAGGGAGACCCCTACAGGGCTGCCAACTTTCAGGAAAACCTAAGAGTGAGATTTTTCTTTTTTTGCGAGGGGGGGGGGGGGGGGCTTTGGTGCCTCAAAAGAAATAAAAAAAAAAGATATATAGGCCTATATGTTCAACAAATATTACAATAATTTAGGTTATTATTATAATTGTATCGACCCTTGGAGTCACTATTACACCAACCAGGTACAGTATTTTGCACTGGGTGGGTGTTATTTAATTCTCCAAATCTAACCCTCAATAATGAATATGTACTTTTGAGGCAGAAACGTAGAATAGCCTATACTGTGGATCATTTTGGTGGGGGGTCTGGGGGTCCTCCCCCAGAAAAAAATTAAAAGAGTAGATGTTATTTCCTGTATTCTGTTGCATTTTACAGGGAGTTTGATACTTTTTATCTGGCTTTACTAGGATGAGAAAATTATGGATAAATGTTTACATTAAGCTGCAAGTAACACGTCTTTTGCTTTTTGCACACGCATCCATCCAAAAGTCCCTCCTCAGTTAAACTGCCTGCTAGTAAGCAATGGGCATTTTGGACGTGTTGAATTAATGTTGTAGCCTAGATCCTCCTGTCGCCTGTCGATCTTACTGTAGAGAATGACGTGCGCAGGGAACGTGCACGCAGCGTTCCTCACACCAGACGCTCACGCACACACAGCGACGCATCTAATCATTACTTCAGAATCAGATACAGTATTTTAAGCCGTTTTTGTTGCTCAAATCGCGGCCGAAGTGGATGTCTCAGTGACACTTTAAGTTGACGCAGTTTTCCACTTTGTGACGGCTGGTGATATGACGGCGTGAGAAATACGATGTGTGGCGTGAGAGCGTGAGAAGAGGGTCATTTGCGTGAGTCTCACGCTCATTGCGTGAGGGTTGGCAGCTCTGGACCCCTAGTAATAAACAAACTCTCTATAGCATTCATATACTGTATACCCCCTGTTGTCTGACACGTAAAATACTGTTAAATAAGGAAATGAAAGAGGCCAAACGAGAGACAAGAAGGGAAATTGCAGAGGAATCCACTGGGAAATCAATTCCGTCTTACCATTTATATTATATATTATTAGATAGATAGATAGATAGATAGATAGATAGATAGATAGATAGATGTACAGACAGCAATTTAAGGTTACAGAGTTAAGTATGAAAATAAAGTACTGTTGTGTACAGTGAAAAGAGCACGGCACAACAAAGAAGAATATATTCCTATGTCCCACGAGCCCTTGCGTGAAAGGTGGGCATCACTTCCTGCTCCTCAGCCGTTTCATTCTGACCATACTCTATGATTCTGACTGCTGCGAGCTGGTGGCCTGTCACCTGAATCACTGCAAGTTGATTACTTGGTGCATTGTTGAATCAGCTGTGTGGAGGAAGTGGAGCACACACTGGGAAACAGGTAAATCTCGCTTTTGCGAACGCCCATCATTTCAACCGGAGGGTTAGCGACTCACTCCACGGAGGTTAAGGTTAGGGTGAGGGTTAGAGTCGGGTGTCGAAAAGATGAGGGTCGTGTTGGTAGTTGAAGCAGTCAACTACCAACACGACCCAATAGTGCAGAGCCAAACAAAAGTGTCCACTAGTCAGTGAAAAACAAATAAAAATCAAACCTCGGTTCGAAGTGAAGCGGTGAATTTTTATTCTATGTGTTCTAGAGCTATGAAATCTGTGTTCTAGATCTATACATTTTGTGTTCTAGATCTATACTTTCTATGTGTTTTAGTTCTATATTTTTATTAATTCTTAATGAATGAATGATTTTGTCTGCAGGGCCAAATTGTCATGTGAAGCTTGGCCAATCCTCAATACTGCATGCACGGGACATGACACGGACACAGGACTCCTTGGAAGCCTATGGGACAGACTGTACGGGACAGACAAAGCCACTCCTTGGAAGCGGCTTTCACCGCTTCAAAAAGAAAACACGAAAAGTGACACAGCGTCACGGCATCATTATTGTGATGTCAAGTGAAGCATGACCAAAAGCTTCACTTTTCTGTTGTGCAAAGGTTAACAAAAAGCTAACCTCGCGTCACCAGTCTTTCCTAGGAAAGCCTGGTATTCATTTACAACGGGCCGTTTGATCCGGTCTTGTCGGAAACCACGAGCAGAAGAAGCGGCATCACTTTGTTTTGTTTTCCCCTGTTTGTTTTCCCAATCCCTATTAAAATACTCGAGTAGCCTAGTGTAGTCTTGCCAGTTGTTACAAGATGGACTAAACTATGCATTTACCAAACGAATTTCCCAAAAGCAAAACTACACCGCATCAAGGGGTTTCTTAGGTAGGCCCTAAAAGTATGTCCTTGAGCGCAGGGGAATTATTTTGGGTTAAAACTGAATCCCTAGTAATGAGGAAAGGCTCGTCCAGGACAGCCTCAGACCTGTTCATCAAGAATACTCTGACAACATACTGTAGCATTGACAACACTAACTCCAACAACTGTATCAGCAGGGTAATAGTTTAGCAGAGTGGCGTGAGAACAACTTCCTTGAACTAAACTACAGTACAGTGATACTATGCTGAAGATAAATGTCCAGACAATCGAACGCACCGAGGAGTATAAATACATTGGTGCGCGCATATGCACACACATTTGTGTTGAGAGACAAAAAATATATGTTTGTGCATGTACAGACTTGTACATATGATTTGTTTGTTCACTTTGTTGTCATCCAGTTATTCAGAAAGTTCTGAACAGTGGTTCTCAAAAATAGCAGAGCCACAAGCTCACAGTGTGTCACTTCTTACCACACTGCAGGCTTGTACATATATTATTATTCTTTTTTTTTTTACCATGAAAGAGATCTTCTCTTCTGGGGTCCCTGGCACAAAGCATTTTCAGACGGGGGGTCAGAGGCCAAATACATATAATTTTGGTGGGTCCATGGCACGAAAGAAACTACTGTTTTAGAAGGCATTTGTAGAATCGGCCTCAGGTCTTAATGGTTTAACCAGACTGTCTTAATATAATTGTATAATAAATACGTTATTTCACTGTCAGACAACGGGGTAAATACAGTACAGCTGTAGATATAAAACACATACCCATTCTGTATTCATGCTAATTGAACTTTATTAATCCAAACCGTGATTACCCGATTAGCTGTGTTTAATTCTGTCTCATTAATGATCAAATGTAATCACAACAATCATTATTCTCAATACAACTACCAATATCAATACAACATTTTCAAAACAAACACAAAATATGAAACATTTAAGACAGCCTCTAGCCGAACATTTTTCTTACCAAAATGACAATCAGGCAGACTAGATTTTCATGATTTCACAAAAAAGCAAACACAGTATCATCCCAGAAAATGGTTTACTCTTTCCGACCTTAAACTAGAAAATAAAATAAATCCAAAACGGAAGAACTTAGATTTCACATCCAACTGGGGAGTCACCGTGTGACGTCCCTCCAGGCAATGGGATTGGGATAATATGTAACCAAATAATGTACCTAACTTTATTCGACAAAAACGGCATTATGTAGTGCATTAATGCACATATTGAAAACATTAAACTGAAAAACTCAAGCAATATTGGATGTTAACGGTTAACTCAAACGTACAATGCATCTGACAGCATACACTACAGTAGCTACTGTGTGTGTATGTACACGTGTATGGTGCCTTTATTCCTAGTTTTTACGCCATACAGGTATGTCTGCCTAGGAGCCATGCCGGCACTGCAAGGCATGAAATATGAGCTTGTCTTCAAGCACTTGGGGGTGAGATTCAGACACACAAAGCAGAACTCAATCTGACAGCGAGGACAGATGATGTACACCCTGTCTTGTCGTGCTCCACTCTCTGGCCGCAGGTGGGGCAGGCCCGGATGGAGGGACATGCATTGACTCCCTGGACCTGAGGAAGGGAGGTGGTCTTGCAGTTCTTCAGAATTTCTAGGTCGTGATTCATGCAGCCGTTGTTGCTGCAGCGGTCGGAGCGCGGAGCACGCCCTTTCCACGGCTTCAAACACTGCCAGCAGAACTGGTGGAACTGCTTCTTTTCTGCTACACAGACGGTGCACTGGACATTTAGGTTGGTGAGGTCCTCTCTCTCCACATAGCTGTTGCATCCTGGACACTTTGGAAAAGAGTAGAAAGATAGGCATCAGAAATGGAGAGTTCTTAGGTTGTAAAAAGTCACAACAAAGTATTGCTGTTGAAATCTTTTCGTAATTCCAAAAGCCTATTATGTTTTAATTGGGAATATATACGTATACTAGATCACTCACTGTTTTAAAGTCACAGTATTCTGTGGCAGCCAGACGAGCTAATACTTCTTCAAAGTACTGCATCTCCTCAGCAGTCAGCACTGCCAGTTTACGCACCTCTTGGTAGGACCACACCTGATCACACTTCTGCAGAGTGCCATCCTAATCCTTTAATGCAGGGCACTTGAATTTGTACTGGCCCTGGGATTAAAGATAAGATGACAGACTATGAAGTTAAAGCAGGAGTTAATGCACAGTAGTGCCAAATGACGAAATGAGGCCTGTAAAACACTGGGTGAAAATGAATATTCCTCCTACACATGGTTTTATCTGGTTTTATTATATATTGGCATAATCTACATTGTTCACATTCTTTTAAAAGTGTGATTTTGAGACCGGTTTCACCTTAAAATAACTGAATGGAATCCACTATCTTTTTACATTGCTCACTCAGCGCACAGAAACAAGCTGGACAAAGACTATCTGTAATTTAATTGTACTTATATCATTGGCCAGGTAGATAACAACCCATGGCTCTACCAATGTTCAACACTGCTTTAAATTAAAACTCCAACTCTGTCAAGAAAACACTGTTTACTACTTAGATAAGTGGCTCTCAAACATGTTCATGTCAAGGACGCATAGAATGATATTTATTTGGCCAAGGACCCCAATTATTTTTAGATTTTTCAAAATGTCAAGAAAATAACAGCTCGACAAGCTCAAAAGCTTCTAGATGAGCTTGTAGATCTGCTAAAATAGGTTTAAAGTAATTGAACTTATTTTGATGCTGTAATAACACATTTAGCAGGTGACCCCCTGGAACCCCCTCAAGGACCCATGGGGGTCCCCGGACCCCACTTTGAGAACCACTGACTCAACCTAGATCAACTCAATGGAATGGGATCTATGAATAGGAAGGACATTACCTGGTCCAGTAAGCTGCGACACCATGCTGTGAGAGACTCAGGTGTAACAGCATGACCGCAGGACATCTCTGCTCGGAGACACCTGTCGCCATCTTCTGGCGCTGAGAATAAAATACACATTGAAACTGTACAGTTACATCTATGGATATGGGATAATAACAAGGCTTTGTATGAGAATTTACTTGCACCCAGCTCCATTTTAGGACACCTTGGGATATTTATACCATTCCAAGACAACAGTCAAAGGTATATTATTTGTGTATATTTAATAAATATATATGCTGTTGAACTTGCATTTTCAGTACAAGTATAGGCCTACATAAAACATTGAAATCCAACAAGTGTTAAGTAGCACATCCACAAATTGACAAAAGGCTATATTTCCTAAAAAATGTTTTCATAAACTCACGTAGTGGATCCAAATCATCTGGTCTATTGACACATTTCAGAGTGGTGTCCTTGGGGTCGTATCTCTTTTCCTCCTGCTGCTGTGTGGTTTCTTTCAGGTCAGTCACCAAAGCTTCGTCCACGATCAGGACAATATTAAAGACTGCACTGGTGGAAGGGTATTCTCTGGAATTTGTTAATTTATGTTTATTATCCTCTCGCTATCTCGCTTTCGACTAGTGCCACCGCCAGTTCCAAGAAGCCGACAAGCCAAGTGACTTATGGGAAAGCAATTGCCTAAAGGCTATCCCATAGGCTTACACTGATTGCATGTGCCACGTGTTTTAACTTCAAAGTGAAAATTAACGTTTCTCTTTCTGACCTCCACGAGGTCGTCAATCAGTCAGATCAGACCGTGAAGAGCAAACTGTGTTGGTCACCTTTAAGCTGTCGGATACGCAGGCAGGAGCAGTCGCAAAAAACTGCAAAGATGGGTAAAATCTACCAGGTCTTGGTGACTGGATTCAGGGGAGAGAAAATGGTGATTGACTTGTGCAACACAGAGGATCAAATGAAGACCATGACAGTGTTGCAGCTGAAAGAGAGAATTGCAGAAAGGCTTCCAGGCAGCGTTGGTAAGTAGCTTTGGCAACGACGAGCAACATGCGTTGTGTTGTAAAATAAAACAACAACGTGCTGTGAAATGTACTTCAATTAGCCTATACTCTCTTTGTGTGTGCAGACAGTGAGACGCTGCGGCTGATCTTCACAAACAAACAACTGGACGGGGATTCGACCCTTCTGTCCTCTTATGGAATCCAGCACCAGTCAATCATCCAGTTGGTGATCAGAGTTCCTGGAGGACTGAAACTGTGACAGACGAGATGGACACGAGGAATACCAGAAAACTCGCCCTCTTTCAAAGTCGCCCCAAACTCGTTTCCCAACGGGTCTGTGGCCTTAAGCTAGATGCAGATTAGACTAAAATCAAATCTGTGCTTCTGGGGGTCCCTGGAACAAAAACGTTTGCAATAGCGGTCCATCCGTGGAACAAAATATTTTGAGATGGGGGTCCACGGCCAAAAACACATTTTGGGGGTCCTTAACCACTAATAGGCATTAGGCACATTCTACAAATGTCTTCTAAATCATAACAAATTTCTGAAAAAAACTTATGTTGCCATCAGTGTTTCTCAAACTTTGTCATGTGAAGGACCCCCAGAATGATATTCTATGTATTTGGCTATGGACCCCCATCACAAAATATTTTGTTCCAGGGACCCCCAGAAGCAAATATTAGATTTTAGTCTATTCTGCATCTAGCTTAAGGCCACAGACCCGTTGGGAAACGAGTTTGGGGCGACTTTGAAAGAGGGCGACTTATCTGGCTACCGACACGAATGAGAGAGAGAGAGAGGGAAAGAAGCATGCTGTTCTTTGACCCAGCAGATAGTTGTTTACTGTTGATGCCGACCATTCCTGTATTGTTCTGTAACACAACACAATATTTGCCATGTTAGGCTGTTGTTCATTATTGTGATTTAGGTCATTGCATTGGCAGAACTTTGTTCTAGGTTCCACTTAAGTAGGCCTATGTCACATGTGCAAGTTATAAATAAAAGTTTCCTGTTGAGAAGTTGCCATGATCTATTCCTTGACCTTGGCGTTAATATTAAATGTCGCTATATGGGCCATGGTCCAGGGGGTCTATACTTTACTTGGAGTGCTATTCGAAGTCCTTGGCTTGATTTTATGTGTTATTATTTTTTTATTCTCGTTTTGCACAAATGACAATAACATAATAGGCTACAAATTACAATTTTTTACGGCGGTCTTTATGGGTGTGCGAGACGCACCCAGAACAAACGGTCACCAGCCTATTCGCCTATAACTTATTCGCCTTGATGGATTTGGTATTTTCCCGTGGCACTTTCGCCGTGGAGGAGAGCCTTTTCACCAGGCCTGTCTGGTCGATTCACCACAGTTGAAGAGCCATTTCGCCTACACCACACCACACCGCACCACATAAAAATATCTACATTTTCCATTACACAAAAGTATCCCTATCGGTAAGAAACAAATTGACCCTTTTAACTGTGATAATACAATATAAATTTGTATTACAACTATCCTAAATTATAATACGCTATAAAGTATTAATGTATTACTATGATAATTATAATACACTATAATAGATTATAATAGTGGTTATAACACAATAGAATCAATTATCATGTATTACAACTATATCCTGGTGGTCTAAATGCAAAGTCAGTGCCACCACGTTTAGTACCACTTTCACACCACTCTACCCCGGTCCTTGTAGTGGAAAACCTGGCACAAGTGGGCGGTGTGGAGTGGAGTGGTGTGGTGTTGGGCCAGTGGAAAAGGGGCTATTGACCAGAAAGAGACAGGAGAAAGTGGTACAGTTAGCTAGCCTGGCTCCAGCCAATAGACCCGCCCACTCTCTGAGTGAACTGCATCTCTTGGTCTGGATGTGTCATATGACGCGTCTCTTGATATGGTATCTTGGCCTACCGACCAATGAAATCAATGCAATACGGAGGAGGGGTGCGTCTAACTTTTGAAAATCAACAGAAACAGTGGAGGGAGGGGTGGCTCACCAGCGTTCTTAATTGCCTCCTTTGATCTTCAGAAGAGCTGCAACTACAAGTGTCGATAGCTCGTTAGTGATTCTCTCTAATCAATGAAACATCAAAGACAATGACCTGTTTGGTGCATGTCATAGAGGGGAGGGGGAGGAGGGAATGTTTTGTGTGCAAAAGTCAAACACAACCCCTCCCACCAGATCTCTTGTGATTGGGAATTTCAAATTTTAAATCCCCTCCCCTTTTCAATCAAATAGAATGGAGACAACTTCAGACTCAAGCCCCGTAGAGTCTGAAATCAGGCTAACAGTTAGCTGGGGCATTAAGGCCACTGTGGCCTCAGGTCATGACATTGGTTTGAGGGGCACAAGGCCAAACTGAGGGGTAACGACGGCCATGGCCTTCATGGCCTCCATGAAATACCTGCCCTGGTCACTCCCCATCTCTCTCCCCTTTTTCCTGTCAGTCTACTGTCCTATCAATAAAGGCATAAAGCCCAGCAACGTATCTTTAAAAAAAAGGATATATATAGGATGGTTATATATTTCTTTGTACTTGATCCGTGTTTATTATTATTTATTTCCCCCTTTAAACAGAGAAAAATTATCAAAAACTATTTCACCCAATCAGACTATTGACATACTGTACCTCTTGAGATAGGATATTGTACTAAAAGTGGCGGGAACAGCATGATCCTTTTCAATTAGGATATAAAATAACATTTTCCAGTCAAAAATGACTTGAGGCCATTATTTTGGCCATTAAGTTGATGGTGTGTAAAAACAAAAAAGACAAAAAAGGGGTTCACTCCCTGTCTCCCTCCTCATGTTGCATGGAAAAGGTACAGTTTCATGAATAGCCTACAGTTCACTGGTCAACTGGTATTGTGCAAGAGTATTTAATACAACATACATTTCTGTGTAGCTAACTGCTTTATATGGGGTTTTTTTATCTCCTTTTTGTCTTTTCATTCAGACATTCATTCCTTCATTTTACTTCTCCAGCAGGTGGCGGAAATCAACAGTGAGGTGAGTTCTTTATTGAGCATGGGCGAAACACGTTGATCCGGAATTGTCTATTCTTGTGTTTACATTCCAGCTCCCCTGACTGTGGATCATCATCAAATCTATGGAACCAAAGACCAGAGCTAGAACGATATGATGACGTTTAACTTGAAGCTACTTGAAATGTGTCAAATAGAGTCTCTCAGGTCGTCGGTAAATGAACAACTGACGTCGGCGGCAGAGGAGATATGGTGCGTTTTGGAAAAACAATGTGATTTGTCGCAGCTGAAGCTTGTCAGAGTGTTTGTCTGCGAGCGGCTGACTGCGGCTGCAGAGCTGATCTTTGAGCTCTTCCAGAGAGAGATGGAGACACTAGAAACACTACTGGAGCCACAACACACTCTGATGGACGGTGACCCTGATAGAGCAGGTTGGTTAAAACACTTGTCAGTGTCAACCACATGCAAGCTGGTCCGTCTTAGGCACACTTTCATTCTGCTTTCTTTTCCGATACCGGCTTAAAGTATAAAGCATATCATGATAAGTTGATATGTTTCCAATGTGATAAATCTCTAAATATAAGGTTGTGTGAACCTGCTATTCTAACAAAGAGTTATGCCTCTTTCACACTACAGATATATAGTTGAACGTTTTGCTTGGTAATTCAATGTAATCTCAATGGAAACCAGCTTCTGGATTCCAAGGACAGCCGACACGCCCAGCCTTTAAAGCTGGTTTCCATTGAGATTACATTGAATTACCAAGCAAAACGTTCAACTATATATCTGTAGTGTGAATGAGGCATTATGGTGATTTATCAATTGTGGCACTTGTTGACCAATGACCATATATAGACAATGCTTGTGGTCAGTTGCGTCCACCTTTGTTTATATCACAGTTGCACAACTAATCTTTGACAACTGTAGTGCATGGTTCTCCAAAGGCAAACAAGGCTGCTTATTTGCTTCCTTCCTAGATCTTGTATGTAACTCGTTGCCGCTGCGCTCTGTAGACATTCAGTCCTGACTCCTGCGCTTTACATTCACCAAGACACACCACAAACAGAATACAATAAATGTATTGATGATTGTCCATGCTGTGAGTTACGGATACTGTTAAGTTTGCTCACCTGTCAGGAGCATATGTTTGGTGTGTAACATTGCTGGAATACAGTTTCTATCTCAATGAGTGTCCTCACTGAACTATCGTGTTATTTTTCTCCTCCTAGACTGTGTCCCTCTGTGCAAAGAGCGGTTTTACCATGAGCAGCAGGAGAGGAGCTCCAGTTTGGTCCAGGAGAAACAAAAACCCCCACAGTTTAAAGAGGAACAAGAAAAGCTAGTACTTCGAACACCAGTGGAGGCTGATGGGACGTTGACATTGCAAATAGTGAAAAGTGAATATGATGAAAACAAAGAAACAGACCCTCTGGCCAGCACCTCAACTGAACACATGAAAACACAGGAAGCTGATGCAGAGGACTGTGAAACATCTCAACCTGTTAGTGATGCTCAGCTCCCCTATTCGCACTGTTCTGAATCTGACACTGAAGACGGTAATGAGTGGGAAGAGAGTCTATCCATGAGGACTCGTACGGGGGGGAAGCCCTTTAGCTGCACAGTTTGTGGCAACAGCTTTAGTCTAAGTAGAGATCTGGAGCGCCACGTAAGGATTCATACAGGGGAAAAACCTTTTGGCTGTAAAGTTTGTGGCAATAGCTTTAGTCTGAATAGAAATCTGAAGCAGCACATGAGGACTCATACAGGGGAAAAACCCTTTAGTTGTACAGTTTGTGGTAACAGCTTTAGTGAAACAAGCAATCTGAAGAAACACATGATGATTCATACAGGGGAAAAGCCCTTTACGTGTACAGTTTGTGGCAACAGCTTTAGGCTCAAGGGAAACCTGAAGATACACATGAGAACTCACGAAGGAGAAAAGCCCTTCAACTGTGCATTTTGTTGCAAAAACTTTAGTCAAACTAGTAATCTGAAGCAACACATGAGGGTTCACACGGGGGAAAAACCCTTTAGCTGTAAAGTTTGTGGTAAAAGCTTTGTTGAAAACCGAGGTCTGAAAAATCACATGAGAAACATTCATTCTAAAGCCCCCCTTACATCTGATGACTTGAAAACGATTTCACAGTCGTGATAAAATCAAGACGAGTTGCGGCGCGCTCCCGTCATTCGGTCGTTACTCAATCGTGTGAGGTGGTAGTTTGACCTGCTGTTGACCCCGATGTGAGACCCAGATTCTGTCACGAGACTATCAAACTGGTTTGATATTTTCGCAAATCGGGGCTGAGTCTGAATGAGTACAATGACGTGAGCCAAAAGCCATCATTCCCCAAGACGCTGAGCTGCCAGCCTGGCCACGCAAATGGCTATAATAGGTCTATTTCAGCAAATAAAAGGGAATCTTGAACCAGTGTTATATCAGTATGTTATACCAAAACTTTATAGTCCAAGGTTATTCTCCTCAAAACAATTCCCGTCAGTACAAAGGCCCTTAGCCAATGAAGAGCAGCCAAAGGGTAGATATCTGTGCCCATACATGGTATTCCTTGCGAGCCCACACTGTTTCGTAGGAGCAGTATTTCTAGTTGTATCTATGAGGGTGACAAGATGGCTCTGTCAAGACTGTCCCAAATAAGGCATCATTTATTTCCAGCTTGGCTCTATGACACAATCTGACCCCTTATCTTTGTATAGCTATGCTCTTATATGTTGGACATTACTTGCAGTAAAAGATGAAACATTTCACATTTTCACTGCACATACACCAGAATCCCAGATTGGACCATGAAGAGGAATAAAGAGAACTGGGCCTTTTTGGGAAGCCTTAGGTCACATTTAATTATTTAATTTACCATTTATGACTATGTTTTATTAAATGAATGTATAGAGTTTAATTACACCCACAAGATGTCCCACTGCTTCTGCTTTAAAAACACCATGCACCAAAGAAGGGGGAAAACAGTAGTAAATGTTTGTGGTTATTTAGCCCTGAAACATGATGGTCGACGGTTCTGAGATTCGACCGTCATGTTTCAGCTTTCTGGGCTAGTGGTTATTAGTTTCTGGGAAGGGGATTTTGTTTATTATAGTTTGACAGGTACAGGTATTTTACACACACACACACACACACACACTCACACTCACACTCACACACACACACTGTACATACGTTTATATGAGATACATTATATAATATGAGATACATGAAGTGGTTCCTGTGTAAATAAGCCGTAAAGCGTACTAGGATCTCCTTTTAGTTGTACCCATAGAGTTATGGTTGTACCTTGTACCAGTGATTTGTGCTGTCACGAAACTGTACTTTTTCCTGTTGCAAACTGCAAATACATTCTTCAATCAATCAATCATACAGTGCAAACTGTACATACACACCTTCTCCAGCAGGTGGCGGGAGGCAACAGTTCTATGTCTGGATTGTTTTATTATTGAGCATGCGCGGTGGGGACCGGAAATGTGTTGTGTTGTCATAGAGTTATAATAAGAAGGTTGTTGTCCAGAGACCCGCCAGAGACCACAATGAAAAATATGTCGATTAAACCCCTTGAAATGTGTCAAATAGAGTCTATCAGGTCGTCGGTAAATGAACAGCTGGCGTCGGCGGCAGAGGAGATATGGTGCGTTTTGGAAAAACAATGTGATTTGTCGCAGCTGAAGCTTGTCAGAGTGTTTGTCAGCGAGCGGCTGACTGCCGCTGCAGAGCTGATCTGTGAGCTCTTCCAGAGAGAGATAGAGACCCTACAAACACTACTGGAGCCACAACACACTCCGATGGACGGTGACCCTGATAGAGCAGGTGGGTTATAACACTTTCAGTTCAACCACATGCAGTGGTGTAAAGCAGTGGTTCTCAACCTTTCCAGGACGCGACGACCCCCAAAATAATCTGAACTGGGGACCCCCCGAGTTGAGGCATTACATTTTCTACAATCTGGCTTGCCATCGTCAAGAAAAGGGACTTGTCCCAGCTACTACTCTGTCTCGAGAGAATGCATTTTGTATAACACGGTTCTATTGTGAAAATAGCATGTTGTGACCATGTAGATCTGCTATTTTCACAATTTCTGCCTCTAATATAATTTGTTAATTTGGCCAATGTTTAATTTGTCATTTCAGAGGTATTAAAACGTTCTTAAATTGTCACTTTAGAAATGCCCTCTAGTCTATACACTTAAACTTTATGTTGGTTTGTTTACTGTTGAGTGAGGAAAACAATGTTATACATTAAGTTAATCATCTGGAGACCCCCCAGTTGCACTTATGTACAATTTTGAGTATACTGGAGTAATTCTAGTTTTCAGTAGGCCTACTTTTACTTCTACTCCACTACATTTCAGAGGCAGATATTGTACTTTTACTTCACTACAATTATTTTAACTTTAGTTACTTTGCAGGTATAAAATATAATATTATAAAACATACATTAACCAATAAAGCCATATTTTATGCCTAGAGTAGACTATTTGAAAATATAGCTACCCAATGTGTTGTGAGCTTGTAGATCTGCTAATTTGTATTTTGTATTTTTTCTATTTGATGCCAATACTTTCATACTTTTATTCAAGTACGTTTTGAGTAATTCTACATTACTGTATTGATACTACTTAAAGGGGTACTGTCACTTTAAAAAGTCATCTTAAAGCTATACTGTGTAAGTTGCTCAACTAGTGGTCAGTAGCTCTATAGCAAACCTCGGTCGCGTCCGCGTCTTTTGGCCGTGTTTCGCCGCGGACACCCCCATCTTTAGAGGGGTCCCTGGTTCCTGTGCGTTCAGGCATTCCGGAGAAACAGACTCCTTCACCCATGCTTCACCGTTCACCCGAGTATAGAGACACACGGGAGACTACAAATATGACCGCCCTAGCGACCCCACTTCAAGATGCGCTGTGATTGGCCGGCAGTGTATAACTCTCGCTGTGATTGGCCGGTAGTGTATGATGACGTCATTTTGCCGCGAAATTCTCCCCCCCTCACGGCTCATAGAAAACATATAAAGAGAAGGCTTTTGAAGCTGAAAATAACGGAGTGAGTGGGTGTTCTAAAACTTTAGCGATTTAACAGTTAGGACAATTTTAAGATTTGTTTTATAAAAAAAGTTACATGGTATAACTTTAAATAAAATATGAGTTAATATTTTTATGATGTCATTGTGGGAATGCGCAATTATAAGCCAATCAAATTAATTGACTGTACTTAGACTACTGTACCAGTCAGCTGTTGTTGGGGAGCGAGGGGCAGATTACACTGTGACATGAGTTTCAGACCGTTTTCAGAGGTCCCAAATCCCAATGACACAGATATGGAAATATATTTTTGACTTGAATTAAACTAAATTGTCTAAATTTCATAACGTACATAGTTACAGAGTTGTTTTGCTTTGTATTCATTTCAAGTGAATTGGATTATAGCGACATTAAACTAGTTATCAAACTAGTGAAAATCCTTCCTTCCATTCTCATCAACTTTGAACCACTTTGAAGACCAGCACAAATCCTAAAACACGTGATTGCAACAAAAAAAATCAAGTAGGAGAATCAATATCGTCCAATCAGAAAGCATTTTGAGTTGCTCTCGGCTGAAGTTGACTCCTCTCTCCTCCTTCTAGACCTCCAAGTCCTCCCTGAGTGTAAGGAGGAGGTGTCCACTGAACAGGAGGAGAGGAGCCACAATCATGTCCACAGCTTGGTCCAGGAGGAACCAGGGTCTCCTTTCTTGAAGGCAGGAAGGCATCAAGGTATGTACCATTCAGAAGACAAAAGTGCTTGGCAGGTAATCAACGATAAGATGTATTTATCTTTGAATGGATTTTTATTTTTGTTTTCATTGGGCTTGATTATCGCTATCAGCTGTAACGCCGTAATCTGCGTTGCTCGATAGTGCACTAGAATTGCACTAATTGATTGTGTCATCAATACGTTAATGAAAAAAAAACATTGACGCTATTAAGTATTGAATATAGAATGATGTCTGGAGGTTGGTTTTGGTTTTATTTCAAAGTAGTTATTGTTTGGACCTGAGTTAAGTAATTTTGGATTAAAAGAATGTTACACGTTTGGTAACCTTTCACGTGGATAAAGTAGGATAGTAAAACTGTAAGTGTGTGTGACGTCATTGAAAAATCCTTGCATAAACATGGCAGATGAAGCTCTATTATATCATAAGTACATCCACACAGAAAGCAAATATTACTCTGCGATAAAGCTCCAGATTTTCTTTTTTTTTCTTCTTTTTTTTTGAAACGAGGTCGATCTTTCACCATGAGTAAAAGCAACCTGTATGAATGAGCCTCAACCAATGAGTAGTTTGATGTGAGATATTCACAGATCATTTTCAGATCATTTGTTCGTCATGCTTCCGGTTTATAAAGAGTAAGATCTTAACTTAAGCTTGGCATTTTTAGCCAATCTTTACAAATGATGATTTGTAAAGCAGTAGATTAGTGGGGTAATGCATATCTTGAATAATTACAACAATCACTATTTTAATAACTCTCATACTTTCACTAAACTTGTAAAATATGCTCAATTGTCAGTTTTATGATAAATATATGAATTCCATAGTTGTACATAATAAAAGACGTGTATTTGGTATCAATAATCTATCGTCATATCATGATACCTGGGTACATACAGGCATCTTATGTTCTTAAAATTCCTGGTTTGAATTAAGCGTGTGTTCTGTGTCAGCATATGACAGAATTAATGCACAGAGCAAAGTATGGAAGCTGCTATGCACGTTTCTATTACATTTTTTAAATTACTATAGTGTGTGTGTGTGTGTGTGTGTGTGTGTGTGTGTGTGTGTGTGTGTGTGTGTGTGTGTGTGTGTGTGTGAGAGTGAGTGAGTGAGTGAGTGAGTGAGTGAGTGAGTGAGTGAGTGAGTGAGTGAGTGAGTGAGTGAGTGAGTGAGTGAGTGAGTGAGTGAGTGAGTGAGTGAGTGAGAGAGCGAGAGATACATCCCAACTAAAATCTGTCCCAAAATGTAAAAAATCGATTTGTCTTTATGGTTGTGAGGTCTGTGGTCCACATGTTAACCAAGATTTAGCAAAACAGAACAAACACCAAATTGAGACTGAATGCAAACGTCTACAAATTCTGTATCCAATGGAAAACAACAATGCACCAGTGATGTTGCTAGGTTTTCAATTTTGAGAAATTGTAGTGTTAAACCTGTGTTTGATATTATTTGGCTATAATCATGGTTATATTCAATTATTAACAATTTACCTGGAAAAACAAAAAGCTTTCCCAAAATTCTCTCCTTATTAGCACAAAAACGAATACATCAATAAATTATTATTATTATACCATGCGTCCACTGGACAGAATCTGTAGTAACCTACCGTTTTAATATTGATTTTAAAGATCAGTAGAATTTGGTTAGGTGTGATGTCTTCGGTACAGTACACATCTCCTACTGTACATAGTATTCACTACTCTTTGGAAAGTCAATGATTTATGCTTGTGTAAGACTAAAAGGTTCCTCTGTCTAGCGGTAGGGAGAGCGAGAGAAGAAGAGAGAGGGGTAGTGAGGAGAGAAGAAGAAAGTTTGTTGTTTGCCGTTTCTGTACACATTGAACGAACACAAAAAAGTTGATATTCTAAAGAGACTATATGGCACCCCAAGTGTTATGCTTGTGTCTCCCCGAAAAGAACAATTTGCCCCAGGCTGCAGAGTTTCACTGCGCAACACGGCCGTTCGACAAACTATAAATACACAGCGGAGGAGGAGGAGGGGGGGCTCACTCCTCGCTGCCTTTAGAAAAACGCAGACACACTGGAGAGAAGGAGATGAGTCCCACGGGTGCATTCACGTTGGCTCTGTATAATATTAAAGAATGGAACGTCCTGCATTATAAATGCTGAATTTGTTCATAACATAGCAAGATAAAGTAGCATGCGTTCTGTGGACGCTGTGATGGTTTGTTTGATGCGTTCTTTCTTAAAACTGTGCGTCAGAGGCAACGGCCTACAGAGAAACTCTACAGAGATTCACTTTCAGCCAGCTGGTTCTGGGATTGTATCGCCAAATCCAGACATGTTGGAATACACAGTTTTTGTTCATCTTGATTTGTGAATTGAACATCATGTTATGTGTCTCCTCCTAGACTTCCCGCACTTCCCTATGTGTAGAGAAGAGGTTTCCACTGAACAGCACGATAGGGGCACCAGTATGGTCCATGAGGAACCAGAGCCTCCACAGATTAAAGAGGAAGATATACTTCTTCAAGCACCAAAGGAGGAGGATGAGACGATATTGACATTCATAACAGTGAAAATCAAAGATGAGGATGATGAATACAGTGTGCCAGACACTCCGGCCAGCACCTCAGCTGCACACATTAAAACACAAGCTGATGCAGAGGACTGTGAAACATCACAACCAACTGGTGGTGCTCAGCGCCCCTCTTCACGCTGTTCTGAATCTGACACTGAAGACAGTGACGAGTGGAATCAGACCAGGGAATCTCAGCCAGTTTTAGACTCACCGAAATCACACAAGACACCAAATGTGAAAAGACAAAGATTGTCTTCGAGCAATAAGCTGTTCCAGGACACGAAATCAACAAAAGAACTTCCTTCCACGAGGACTCATAAAGGGGGAATGCCTGTAAGTTGTACACTTTGTGGTAAACGCTTTAGTATAAATAAGTATCTGAAGAGACACATGAGGATGCATGCAGGGGAAAAACCCTATAGATGTACGGTTTGTCACAACGACTTCAGTCTGAAGGATAACCTGAAGCAACACATGAGGACTCATACAGGGGAAAAACCATTTAGTTGTATGGTTTGTGGCAACAGCTTTAGTTTAAACAGAAATCTGAAGCAGCACTTGAGGACTCATACGGGAGAAAAACCCTTTAGTTGTACGGTTTGTGCTAACAGCTTCAGTCTAAAAGAGACTCTGAAGCAGCACATGAGAACTCATACAGGGGAAAAACCATTTAGTTGTACCGTTTGTGGCAGCAGTTTTAGTCTAAACACTAATCTGAAGAAACACATGAGGATTCACACGGGAGAAAAGCCCTTTACATGTACAGTTTGTGGCAAGAGCTTTAATCATACTAGTCATCTGAAGCAGCACACGAGAACTCATACGGGGGAAAAGCCCTTTAGCTGTGTCATCTGTTACAGCAGCTTTAGTCTAAAGGAAACTCTGAGGCAGCACATGAGGATTCATACGGGGGAAAAGCCCTTTAGCTGTACAGTGTGTGGCCTCAGTTTTAGTCTAAACAACAACCTGAACAGGCACATGAAGACTCATACTGGGGAGAAACCCTTTAGTTGCACAATTTGTGGCAACCGTTTTAGTGTGAAGGGTAATCTGAAGCAGCACATGAGGACTCATACAGGGGAAAAGCCCTTTACCTGTGCCGTTTGTGGCAAATGCTTTGTTGAAATCCGAGGTCTGAAAAATCACATGACAAGCAAACATTCACTGTAATAAAGTATTACAACGGGTAGTCATAGATATTAAAGTTGAGGAATAACTTTGAATGCAAAAAGAATAAACATAACATGCGGAAAACAGTCCTGGGACTGAAATTCAGCCCAGGATTTTAAGATGGAGAGGCCTTTTGTGCTTGCGGCCAGAATAGTAGTATTAAGTCTATTACAGTTTATGTTGTATAAATTGAATCTGATGCTGAAGCCCTTCAAGACTCTTTTTTTTTTAAAGATTTGTTTTGGGGCTTTTTATGCCTTTATTTGATAGGACAGTAGACTGATAGGAAACGGGGAGAGAGATGGGGAATGACATGCGGCAAAGGTCGTCCGGATCGGGAATCGAACCAGCGACGCCAGCAGGCATCACAGCCTAGTATGTGGCATGCGCCTTGACCACCAGGCCAGCAGGCGCCCCAACCCTTCAAGACTCTTGAGGATGTTTTGCTGAAACCCGTCTCCTCAGTTTGTAAGCATGTTACCATTGTGCTGAATCAAACAAGACCAGGACAGATAACGTCTGTGACAGTCACCTGCCCACTTGTTCTGCCTGTCAAACAGCCCATGCCCCCCTACCAGCTCGCCTCTCATTGAAAATTAACTTTAAAAAAAATTAATTAATTAGACATGTCTGTCATATCCCATGTGAAAAACCCATAACATTACTTGGCTCACATCTAGGTTAGGCAAGCCAACATGTACTGTAACTAAAATTAAGCATCACACGTTGTTAAAAAATAGCAGTGGGAAATGAACCGCTCGGATCACTCCCCTGTTTCGTATGCTCGGGTACCGCAACAACTCCAGGGGGATATGAACTCTTAGAGTAATGAAAAATACTGAGTCTGTGGATCAGTGAAAGAGAAGATTATTCCAAATTGGGAAGGGCTACTCCCTCTATATTGAAAGTGTATTGGCCCAGTCAAGACAGGCAGCGATCCCCGCTGTACTGTCTGCAGTCTGGCCATGCCATCTTCTTGATTTTTGGAGCGGTGAAAGCGCTCCCAATAGACAGGTATGTCCGTGGGTATGTGGGTGGGTGGCTGGGTGGCTGGCTGGCTGGCCGTGTCCGTCCGTAGCCTGGCAATACCTTGAGTGGCCACACACAACACACTAGTTAAAGGAGGGGCGCTGTTTTGTTTAGGCCAGGCTCACACACACACACACACACACACACACACACACACACACACACACACACACACACGCACACACACGCACATAGAACACAGAATCAAAAAGATAGCTCTAGAACACATAGAATCAAAAACATAGATCTAGAACACATAGAATCAAAAACATAGATCTAGAACACAGAATCAAAAACATAGATCTAGAACACATAGAATCAAAAACATAGATCCAGAACATATAGAATCAAAAACATAGATCTAGAACACAGAATCAAAAACATAGATATAGAACACATAGAATCAAAAACAGACACACACACACACACACGCGCGCGCGCGCGCGCGCGCGCACACACACTCACACACACACAGGGTATAGCTGCTCAGATTCACCGCTCCACTTCGAACCGAGGTTTGATTTTTAGATAATATTCCTTTGTATATAGTACATACATAGGCTATTAAAGAAAGAAGAAAAAATGCTTTTCACAAATTGCACCCTTGTTCTACCAGTCATAGGCTATATGATTACATTATGATGTAATCACATTATAATTCTATTCATAATGTATGTAATTTAATGTTTTCATTTTTGCCAAAGTGCACTGTCACAATGTTTTCATATTGTGTGTGCAAAACATATATGAATACTTTTCATACAATTTACTTGGTTTGAGAAACAAAGCTATTCTGTGCCAGTCCATAACAGGAAAGCTATTTGAAAAACCGCAAGGAACCTAATATACCCAGACCCAGTACAGGTAACTGACTTTGGTTTTCGACCAGCACAAAGCTTCAATATTTTTAGCAATTTGTTGTGGCACAACCCCAATGTATACTCCAAAACGATTGTTTTTCTTTCTGTGCTACTGCAATGACAATTTTCATATGACTCAATTTTTGTAATGAGCTTATTGAAAGACTTGGGAGTCAGGACCATTTATAATATTTTTGATATTATGTTGCTCTAAATCCTACTATTTATCTATAGATATTTGATTATTACGTCACCCTTTCTTATTTTGTTTAAGTTATATTGACTTTTCTTATTTTGTACTCTGATGTGAACTCTGAGTTCACCTGTGATTAACTGTCATTTGTGATTGGACTTTGTCACCTGACCAGTCAGGGCTGGGCATTTAGGGCATTACCATTTTCACTGTTAAAAAAAGAAACGTAGCAAGGGGAACATAAGAAAATCTGCGAAGTAAATCGTTACCAAGAAATTTCTTCACCAATGTGTTTCTAAAGGTGTGTAATAATATGTACTAAAAGGTTGAAATTCAACTCCCGGGGGAAACCTCACAAAAAAACTGATTTGTGTTTGTGTCCCATTAATTTACTATACAGGAAAAAAACAAAAAATAGATATGCTTTAAGTAGCATATGAGGGGTCAAACTAGGGGTTTTTCATGATGCTGAATCCATTGCACGCAAAACATTCCGTGGCCCCTACCCAAAACGGTGAAAAGTGATGATTCATCACTAAACCATCGTTTTGTGGGTCCGTTTTTAGCCCAAGGAATGTTTTTCATGCAAAACAAATGCTTGCAATGGATTCAGCATCATGAAAAACCCCTAGTTTGACCCCTCACATGCTACTTAAAGCATATGTATTTTTTGTATTTCTTTCCTGTATAGTAAATTAATGGGAAACAAACACAAATCAGTTTTTTTATGAGGTTTCCCCCGAGAGTTGAATTTCAACCTTTTAGTACATATTATTACACACCTTTAGAAACACATTGGTGAAGAACTTTCTTGGTAAGGATTTACTTCGCAGATTGGTCAAATATCTTATAAATCCCTTTACTAACAGTGAAAATAACACAGTATCACCACGTTGTGAGCTTGTTAGATGGGCATTTTTGCTATTGCTTAATATTGTAAAAAGAATATATAAATATATTATTATTTTGAGTCAATTAAATCAAACACTATCGTTTATTCAATTAACCTATATGAGCAAGATTAAGTCAGTTATTGGTTCTGATTCTGAATATCCGTTTATATATATTTTTGGTGAATTGCCCAGCCCTAGCCCTACTGTGAGTTAATTAACCATTAGGCTAATTCGCCTTATGGTTCTCACCTGTGATGTGTGATTGTCCACTCATTTTGACCACTCATTCCCTGGCGGTCATTCTATGGCCAAAACATATGGCAGAAATAATCAAATCACTTCCATATCCATAAGTGTTTTCAACAAGGTTTTTGTGTTATATTGTTTATATTATGTGTTTTTATTATATTAATAGCTGGCAAGTGGGCAAAATACGATCTAATTTAATTATTTGAATGTCCTGTTTATATACCTTTTTTAAATGTTTTCTTCTGTCCTTTATATGTTCAGGCTGTGGATCATGGGGACAGCCTAGAAGGGTATCTGGCCCGCCCCACTGTTGTTCCTCAACCATATGGCCCTGAGCATGGACAGGCAAAGACCAAGAGGCGGGCTATAGCCCCCCGCCCTGCTGTCATACCCGCTATCCGGCCAACATTGTCAACCCAGAGACAGATTTTTCTCAAACCTCCCGGTGCTGGTCCTGTCATTCTAGTCCGCCAGATATATTCTGCCCCTTCTCAAGCCGCTGCCACTAGTGTCGCCCACGTTCGCACCACTGCACCCGTTGGCGTCTCCATACCCGCTCCAATCCCTAATGTGTTTGCTGTTCCCCGTCCTCCCATTGCCCGTCTTCCTCCATCTGCGCCTATCCATCCAGCTGCCAGTAGTCTTGGAGGCAAGCCCTCTTGTAAAAGGTTTTACAAGAGGACGGTGCTGACCAACTCCTGTAAGAAGTGTGGACAGTTCAGGACTACACAAACGGGGCATAGCGCGTATAGGGGCAACATGTATTGTCCTAATACAGAGACTCTATCTGTAAGGGAATGGTTGGAGCAAAGAAAAAAATCTGAAGCCACTGCATCCGTTGACATCTCCATACCCGCTCCAATCCCTAATATGTTGCCTGTTCCACATCTTCCCATTGCCCGTCTTGCTTCTTCTGCACGTACTGCCACTAGTCTCTCTCACTCACCCACCACTGCACCCGTTGGCATCGCCATAAAGAAATCTCAAGCTCCTGCCACAAGTTTTTCTCACACTCCCACCACTGGACCCGTTGGCATTTCCATACCCACTCCAATCCCTAGTGTCTTGCCTGTTCCCTGTCTTCCCATTGGCCGTCTTGCTCCAACTGCACGTACTGCCACTAGTGTCTCTCACGCTCCCGCCACTGCACCCGTTGGCATCTCCATATCTGCTCCAACCACTAATGTGTTGCCTGTTGCCCGTCTTCCCATTCCCCGTCTTGCTCCATCTTCACATATCCATTGTAAAAGACAATCTCAAGCCCCTGCCACTAGTGTCTCTCACTCTCCCGCCACCGCACCCGTTGGCATCTCCATATGGGCTCCAATCACTAATGTGTTGCCTGTTCCCCATCTTCCCATTCCCCATCTTGCTCCATCTTCACGTATCCATTGTAAAAGACTTTACAATAGGACAGTGCTGGGTAACACTTGTAAGAAGTGTGGACAGTTCAAGATAGCAAAAACGGGGCACAGCCAGTATAGGGGCACAGTTTATTGTCCTAAAACAGAGACGCTATCTGTAAGGGAATGGTTGGAGCAAATGAAAAAATGTGCTCCATCTTCACGTATCCATTGTAAAAGACTTTACAATAGGACAGCGCTGGGTAACACTTGAAAGAAGTGTGGACAGTTCAACACAGCAAAAACGGGGCACAGCCAGTATAGGGGCAAAATGTATTGTCCTAAGACAGAGACGCTATCTGTAAGGGACTGGTTGGAGCAAATGAAAAAATCTTAAGATGTAGAGATGCTAGTATTTCTCTCAAATGTGTCAGTTTCTGTTACATTTGTTTATGATCTCCACCAGGCCAAAGGCAAAGGTGGAATTGATTGTACCCTAGAGAAGGCTGTGTAGGCCGCTATACACGTGGGTTATTCCATTTTTACTTTTTCACTAGAAGAGTGCCTTGTTTTCTTTTTCCTTATTTGCAAGTTTTCAGTTCCCCACCAAAGAGCACCTTCGGCACACTTGTTTTTTTAACTTCTGAGCGCCCAGTCTTTTTCCTTTTTCTGTGGAATTGATTGTATTGGACCATAAATAAAAAACAATCTGACAGTTTTTCTAATCATCTCTTCATTTATATCATACACACATTAACAACAAATGGATTACAAATATATAGTCTTGGTACACGTAGGTTAATTCCGCTGTCAACCAGGGGCATGTCAGCCCTGTTGTTCTCCCTTCTGCACTCAATACATGTTTTATTATTTTGTTGCATTGTTAATCTATCTCTTATTCCTCTCAGAACATGGAAGAAAAAGGCCTTAAAAGGAAGTGGACCACAGGGCCTAAAGAGAATGCACGTAAGGCTTTTGTAATTGTCTAATTTGTGTCTGCTTTTTAGGAAAACTCAAACGTTTAATTCTGAGAATTAATTAATTCAGAGAAGAAGTGGCCAGATTTACAGTTTTTGGAATAATTTAATTTTGATGGAAGTTCAGTCCTCAGTTAAGGATTGTCTGCAGGTGCAGCCTCTCTGTGGCTGTTGAACACGGATGAAAGTTATCCGCATCAAGCTTCATGTTTGACCTGGAGAGATGGCAAATAATTGTTTCTGAATAACGTATAATGTAAGATTATAGTTTTTTTTTAATCAATTTCGATCCCCATATCAATCCCGCTATCGATTCCTTTCTATTATTGATGGCTGTCTGAACATTGTTGCTGATCTGGGGAAGTCCATCACTCTATAACATATCATTTCCACAGACAATCTACAGTTGTAGCATATTGGCCTAAACATGCAATATGCATGCAAGCATTTGAATGAATGTTCCTTGTTTTACCGGTAGTTGGCTAGAACTTAAACAGAAAGGCAAGTTTGAGGGGAGCACTGTGCCCGGCGACAGTTCGTTCACCTCACTCTGTCCTTTACTGGCGGTAGGAAGATTTCTGGAAGACCCTGCTCTGAATATATCTACTGCCTGCTCCCTCACTGTAGAAGCAGCTCAGCCGTCTGCCACCTACGTACCTCCATCTTCCATGCCTGGTGCCACAGGACAGGGGCCAGAAGCTAAGACAAGAAAAGGGTCAATAGTTGAAGTTGGTGCCACCCTACCTGCCGTCCATCAAAGACCGTCGGCACAGAGGCAGCTTCTCCCAAAGCCCCCAGTTGCTGTGTTTGTCCGAGCCCCCGTCACAGCCGCCCCTGCACCCTCACTCCTCCCTCAAACTCTCCCTTCGTCTCATCTTCCTACCTTAGCACCACGCCTCGTCTCTGTGCCCTTTGCCGTCTACCAGACCTCAGCTCTTCTCGCTGCTCCAGTAGTCCCACCACCTGTCCGAAGGCCACGTCCCGCTGCTCCAGCGGTCCCACCACCTGTCCGAGGACGACGTCCGTCCACGGCCAGGTTCAATAAGCGGACAGTGGAGGCAAATTCGTGCCGAAAATGTGGCCAGTTCCGAATAAGTGAAACGGGACACAGCCAATACAAAGGAACAATATACTGCCCAAATACAGAGACCCTAACAAAGGAGGAGTGGCTAGCAGCCAAAAGAAAATTAATAGCAAATCTACAAGCCCACAACGCACCGACATGTCAGCCTGTAGATTAGCTATTTTTACAATTTCAGAAGATCTACAAGCCCATGTATACTGGCCAGGGTTTCCACCCAACAGCGACGTATACGTATTCGTCACTATAGACCATTTTCTATTTTGTATGTTTACGGATTCAAAATATATTTACCTTTCATGCAGTTGAGTTATTTTTTTACTACTTCTTTTACATGAAGGATCCAGATTACTTAAATGTGTAACATACCATGCATTCCTCTATTTCCCTGCTCCACTACATTACTGTTTATGTTCAATTAGTTATTTACTGTAAATTGTCCTCTGGAGCAGTGTTTGATTCCCATTCTAGATAAGTTCAGGTGTCATAATATTAAAGGTGTGTGTGTGTGTGTGTGTGTGTGTGTGTGTGTGTGTGTGTGTGTGTGTGTGTGTGTGTGTGTGTGTGTGTGTGTGTGTGTGTGTGTGTGTGTGTGTGTGTGTGTGTGTGTGTGTGTGTGTGTGTATAAATTGGGGTTCTTTAAAAAAATCATAACATTGAATGACAGACAAATAAAATAGTACTATCATGCAGAAAATATAATATTCAAGATGAAATAATAAAGTGAAATACTGATCTGCATTTGCAGTGGATCTCTGAATAAGTGAAAATAATTATCTAACAAATATAAAATGTACAGTGAATATATAAATAATATATACTAGTCACTACAGTATACTAGATGAATAGATTTACAACATAATAAGTATGAATGAAGTGCAGTCTCACAAGGGTTGCTTAACAGGCATCTGTCAATGCAGGCCTACATATTGTATATTGTAATGGGTTAGATGATGGAGAAAAAGGCAATGTCTTGGTCTATTTAGATGGAGAAAACAATGAGGATGTGTTTTTTATTTATTGCAGGGTTATTTTGCACGGCGTAGGTGGAAATCGAACACCTGACCCGGCGTATGTGGGGATCGAACCCACGACCTTCGGATCCTCACAAAGCATACCTAAAATTGACAAAGGTCCAAATTTTCATGAATCTATCACGTATACTCCTAAGGCACTTGGACGAATCACTAGGGAGATGCACAAGAAGTCTGGCTGTTTCATCCTTTCCACAGTCGTTTTCTTTCTTTCTCTCTCTTTCTCCTTTTTTTTCCTTTTTCCCCTTCTCCCCCTCTCCCCTTCCATTTTTTCCCTCTTCCCCTCCTAGGTAGGTGAATGTTCCCTAGCCCTCTCCTCTGTCATCAGCGCCCACACCCTAGGTGGGGTTGGCGAAAGGGCCGTTCTGTGTGGAGTTTGCATGTTCTCCTCGTGTCTCCTAGGGTAGCTACCCTCACAAAAACAGCAGTACTCCTTCTCTCTATAATGCCTCCCCCTGGCCAGCCGTGGTGCCTGATGGAGGGGAAAGGAACTGGTTGGAATAACGTGTTCCTTCCACTCTCTACGTCCAACCGGGGAAGTTCCCCCTGTCAGGTGTAAGAAGCGGCCTGCTCACTCCTCATGCACTGAATCCCTCCCCAGGTTGGCAGAGGGAGTGTAGCGCCCAGGATTACAATTTAGGCAATTGGCACTGGGTGAAAAATGGGTTACAAAATCATGTGATAAAACATTAAGTGCAGAGTAAGCAATATAGTAGTCAAAAGATAAAGGTCCAAGTCTTCAACTCACATCTCATCACATTTAAAAAGGCCTTAAATGTATTACATTGTATGAAATTAATTTTGTTATATGCAAGATTTTGCCTTGTGATAAGCTGAAAGAAAACCAAATGTCTGATATTGTAACATCTGGTGGTTCCTTAAACACAGACCTCCAAGTGTCCTAGATGCACAAATAAATCAATGACAGTCTTGATCTAAGGTTAAAGGAAACCATGCATTTGTTATGGTTTCTTATCCTCTCCTTTATGGCTGCGTTTGTTGTCATTTCAATAGACACTGTGAATAGACTGATCTGCACAGACAGAGCTTTTTTCCCCAATTCATTTTCAGTTCTTTGAGGTGACAATTAAATAATAGTAAATATTTGTATTCAATCATGGGGCAATAATGTGTATGATAGCACTGCGGTTAATCGGTTAATTTGCGTCTTCTTTGGACAGTAAAACTCGTCAAACGTTCTGTGTACTGTAGGAGTGACTTTATTTATAGTCTTTTATTATACGGTGTGTAAATATGATTTACCTAATCTAACAGGCAATAAATCAAAGTCAATGGACTTTGTTCTCCTTTCTAGTTCACTTGTGAATTGTACATGAACGAAGGTATGCAGTTAGTTAATATTTATATGACAAAATGATTTAGTATTATACGCTTTCAATGTGAGGTCACATTTTCATAAATTCTCAAAAAATATAATTTTTCCCCCCTAAAAAATAGCCATACAACAAAGTTCCATTGATTTGTATGAGCCTGTTGTACCTAACTACAGTCTTGAAATTATTTGGCAACATTATAGTTGGCTATTGTCATAATGTAACATAGAGTATATAATAAGCATCTACAGTACATGTAGATACTTATACGTCTTATTAAATATGGTCTGAAGAATCGAGGGACAATTCTGGAAATTTGAGTGTGTAGGAACCCTATTCACAGGAGTTTCTTTTCATTTTTTGCAATAGAGTTGTGCATGTGTGTGAGATAATGGGAGAATGCATGTCAGACAATTCAATTTCTATCCACGAGTTTCCTACGCCCCATAGTGCATTGCGCAAACGTCTACACCGAGGTTCCGCCGCCGATTTACAAGCTCACAACGGGTTGCATCTGCGACGCGACGTGAGCTTGTATGTCTGCTGTTAAACCCGGAAGTTTGGTCCTGATAGTCTCCAGTAAACTCCCGCGGAAACTTGTGGATACAAATTGTATTATACATATAATCCTTGCAATTCAGTGGGAGGGTCCATGCGCCACACCCTGTTTTTAAATATGAGTTTATTTATTTATCCAAACTTTTTCACAAGGTTGCTCTCTGTTGGTCAGGGGTCAATGACCTTTTCACCACTTTCCAACCTATATTTCACATACAGTGGAACTGTCAAGGACCCCCCAAATTGATACATTTGAAAAGCTATGCCAGGGACCCCCATAAGAGAAGGTTTTTACAGCGTGGTTCTATAGCATTGATTCTCAACCTTTTTATTTATCCTTAAGGACCCTCAGTTTGATTTGCATTAGACCACAGACCCCCCATTTGATACCATTTTCAATCTCTGGGCACCAACATTTGCAGGGTTACTAACCCTGAGAGTGTACAAATGGAGATTGCAGCAACCGGCGATGCAGCTGCAAGAAAGTGCATCTCAATATTCCTGATGGTGTTGAAATATGATTATTTTGGGGGTCATGGCCTGAAAAGGTTGAAAACCACTGGAGTAGAGTGGGCGGGTAGAGAGAGTAGGAGTAGGATGTCTAATATTATACAAAATAGTTAGCAAATTGCTGTAATGGTTGCAAGAATAGGGCCAAAACTGACGTGACCAGTTTTACCAGTTTACAGCCCCTAGGCCCCCTGTATATAGTAACTCTGAGGACCCCTTAGGATTCCCATGTGGAAGACCCCTGGTATTGGCTACTACTCATTTTTGTTATCAGAGCCCAGCTACAAACACCTTTATGCTTACATGCTTTCTGTATTTTAGCCCCAACTAAAAGACAGAAAGGTTATTCTGGCTGCTAAAAGTGTAATAAATCAACTCAGAATATTTTAAAACCTACAAAAAATAAACCTCTATTATTATGGAAATCATTAACTGGCTTTCGTACTAATGACCCCCCTAGTTTGGACTCTATAGAACCAAGATCTGCAATCAATTTTTGCACAAAAGTCCTATGGAGCAGTTTTTTTACGCATCGTACCACACTACAGAGGCCAAAGAGCATGACCACCTCTGTCATATTTTTTTCCCTGGTTATCTCTGATGATCACCAACAGGCTCTGATTTATGTGGTTCAGCACTCCTAATGTACAGAAGAGAGCGAGAGTGAGAGAGAGAGAGAGAGTGAGAGAGAGAGAGAGAGAGTGCGAGAATGTCATAGCCTATGATCTATCCCCTGGTTGTAACACTTTTTCAGTTCACTTGCTCTCAGGTAGAAGCAATAGACTGGTTTAGGGACCTATTTACCACATTTGTTTTGCTGTTTATCGTCCAGAAACAATTAAAGTCTCAATAAAAGGTAAGACAAAGAATGTGTTGTATATAAATGGAAATGTTGTGGTTGCTACAGTACTGTATATTAGTGCTGTCTTACACTTACACTACCAGAAAATGAGACAGGTCAATAGCCTATATAAAAATAATATTACTTACTGGTTTGGGATAGTGGGGATAGTGTGTGTTTTCTAGCACTAGGGGTATGTGTATTTTTCCCCAAACATCACTATGAGAATTATTCCCCTCAGATGGTACCAGTGGTGGTGGACCAGATTTGGGGTCCTGGCTTACATGAACTGGGGCTGGAACCTGCACCATAATCCATTCTTACTATTTACTCTATCAAGAATGAATGAATGAATGAATTACAGATTTTGCCAGCCATAGAGACGTGCTTTGCAAGTTTGCATGTGTAAAACTGCTAGTGAAATAAGCACCTGCTGCAAAGGTGATATTCATGTATTCATGTTAACCCATTCAATCCAGGTAAGACTTTAGCTATATACAGTATACAGTAAGTTCAGAGAATGGTTTTACTTACACACTTCTATTTAGTTTATTGAATTCCATAATGCATTTAGAATCTACTGTGTGTATGTAATCATGGCATTATTAATTTATTTACAGAGGAAACCTTTGTGTAACATCTTGAAAACAGAAGTACATTGTGTGTAAATGTATACAGTGTCACTGACTGTAATAGAGAACATAATAGCTATGCCCACCAAAAAGAGATTCATCAGTTTGAAGTAGAATGCTTCGCTTCTGTGTATACAGCAAGTATAGGCTACATTTGAAATGGTTCTGGTACAAAGCTACTTGTACCAGACCCCCATTTGAAAGACAGTCCTGGTGTTTTACTCCATTTCCCAGTAGGGGTGAGATCATTCAACAGCCTACGACCTGTAATTTCTGGCAACCCGGTTTCAACCAGGTCGTAGGCTGTTGGATGATCTTGCCCTATCTCCCATTTCAACCTGTCATGGAGCAATCTATCGTCCGGTGTTATACTCACTACATTTATCTTGCAGACTGCAATAACTTCTCCACCAGACTAGCGTTACACTGTGCCATGTGTCTCTGTGCCTTAGATATTTATGGGGGCCCCATCTCAAAGTTGAAATACAGCATATTTAAAAAATAATAAAGCATACATTGGTAACCTTGAATAAGATTATTTATTTAATGAAATGTATTTGCCACGGACCCCCATCTAAAAACATTTCGTTTCAGGGACCACCCAGAAACAAAATTTGAGTTACAAATATTCGCTTAAAAAATACATATATTCAAAGATTTGCACACATTTTCACGACTTCTTCAAAAATAGCAGATATACAAGCTCGCAACGCGGCACTCGGTGCCAAGCTGTGAGCTTGTATATCTGCTATTTTTCAATAGCTAAAGTATAAAATAATTAAGGCCCCTCCACCTTGGGCCCTAATTAAGGCCAAGAACTGCCTATCCAACTGATATGCCCATGCGTATACTGATGACCTCAGGGATCTCCATACATGGGCATAAAATGCACAAGGACATACAGTACATATACCGAGATCTCCATATATGGGCACAAAAGGGACAGTATGGCTGATTATGATTTATAGCTCTAAAACAAATACTCATAACAAGTACACTCTATATTGGTGTTTCTGAAGAAACTGCCTGAAGAAAGCACTCTCTGTCTGTCTGTCTGTCTGTCTGTCTGTCTGTCTGTCTGTCTGTCTGTCTGTCTGTCTGTCTGTCTGCCTGTTTGTCTGTCTCTCTACAGTAGAATGTTTTTAAAGACTGGACAGAAGGTGGACCGCAGAACTTAATCGTAAATGCAGAAAATATATAACACATAGTTAGAATTCCTTCTCCATCGCTTTGTTTTTTCTTCCTCTCCATGTCCTGTTCTTATAGAGCGACATGGCCAACTTCGTACAGCAACGACCCCCAGCCTTTAATGTCCAGCAACAGCAGCCAGCCTATAACATCCAGCAACGGGAGCCAGCCTATAACGTCCAGCAACGGGAGCCAGCCTATAACATGCAGCAACGGGAGCCAGCCTATAACATGCAGCAACGGGAGTCAGCCTATAACGTTGAGCAACGGCAGCCAGCCTATAACGTCCAGCCACGGCAGCCAGCTTATAACATCCAGCCCCAGCAGCCAGCCTATAACGTCCAGCCACGCCAGCCAGCCTATAGCGTCCAGCCACGGCAGCCTGCCTATAACGTCCAGCCACGGCAGCCAGCCTATAGCGTCCAGCCACGCCAGCCAGCCTATAACGTCCAGCCACGCCAGCCAGCCTATAGCGTCCAGCCACGGCAGCCTGCCTATAACGTCCAACAACAGCCACCAACCAACATTATTCAGCAGCAACCAATCGCCAGGGTTACCACCACCACCAGCACCACCCAACAGTCCTCAGCATGGAGCACTGGCCTTTGTGACTGCTGCTCGGATATGGGAACCTGTAAGTCATCTATGAACCACTTTGTAACTGTAGGTCCCTCCCCAATTTATGAATGAATGGACCATTGTAAAGCGCTTTGAGTTCGCAACTTGCTTAGAAAAGTACTATGAAAATGCAATCCATTATTATTATCTGACAACATTTCAGGGAAACATCAAGTGGCTCCTTGGCTCTGTAGGATATCCCATAAGACCATGTGCCGAGGACAACGTCCCTTACAGTCTCAGCTTCTTAGAGATTTTCTTCCCTAACAACATTGATTGGGTTGATTGATTGAGCCTAAACTTGTTTTGTGCTCGTTAGTGATCTGATCTCTAATCAAATAGAGCATCAAAGACAACAGAACCAAAATACAGCCAGGGGGATGTGTCTTTCTGCAAGGAAACACAATAATAGTAGCTGATAAAGGGAAATTACTGCTAAAAAATGTATCTAAATATATATTAAAATAGTCTTATGGCCCTATCATAGTACAGTCTGCGGTGATAAGCCATCACCGCTGTGTAGTCTTTTAAAGTCAGAAAACTACAACATTACATCATTAGCCGCGGTGAAGGGCTATCACCGCGAACCCCGAGACATCTCCTCTGTTTTTACTATCAGACAGTCTCCCCATCACCCTGTTCACTGATTGGTCGATCTGGACCAATCAGTGGAGCCCCCTGGTTTCAGAGGCACAGAGGTGCGAGCAGCGAGAGCGACAGACGGGGAGAGAAGGAGAGAACAATAGAAACAACGTCACGCCACGGTGATAAGACTTCACCGAGACTATGATGGCCTCCACTTGTTATCTCATTGTTAGGTGATAGCTTATCACCTAATATTTTAGGTGATACCTCTTCACCTTGGACTCTGATAAAGCCTTTAAAGTTACCTATAGTGTACCTTTAATAACCGACCACCTTATTCTCTCCTCCCTCCAGGTTGTTTCGGCTACTGGTGTTTCTGCTGCATGCAGTGCCAGACAGCTGGTGACTTCGGCTGGTGCTGCGGCATGCCATTGCTGGATTGCCTGTCCTGCTGGACAGTGTCCTGTATCCTCCGCAGCTCCATGAGAGAGCGATACAATATCCAGGTAAGACCTAGCCTAGCACAGCTAGACAATCCACCCATGTTAAAACTGGTACATGTTGCCATTCAGACATCCCCCCATTCAGACACTAACCCTAACCCTAACCTCAATGGAAGTGTTGCCACTCAGACAATTAGAAGTCAATGTCTGAATGGCAACATGTCTGAATGGAGAGCGTATACCGTTAAAACTGCAGTTAGTTAGCTGCCAAGCCAGGCTAGGTAAGACCCCCTAGGCCCCTACCCAACCTACCTCTTGAATAAATGAATGTCTTTGGTGACAGAATTTCCCCAGCGGGATCTTAATGTGGACAGTGCGAGGTCCACATTTAAGGTCAACACTATATGCATGTATTGCATTCATATGTATTGGTTTTGTTTGGTGGCCATTTAGGGGCAGACATTCACCATAGCCCCATTGGAGCTCACACAACAACCTCTTAAAAATATGCCAAAACATATGTTCACACAAGAGAAACATCGGCTAATGTGTGGTTGTCTGAAATGTCTTTATTAGGAATAATAACACCTTGCGGGGTCTGCAAATTCCAAAATATACTTCAACCATCAACCAGACAAAACAAACAAATCAGATGTTATAAACCCTAACTCCTTTGTTTACACAATTCTCTCTCTCTCTCTCTCTCTCTCTCTCTCTCTCTCTCTCACTCAGGGTTCATTCTGTGATGACTGCTGGAAGATCCTCTGCTGTTACCCGTGTAGCTGGTGTCAGATGAATCGGGAAGTGAAGTTCAGGAAGCAATCAGCCAACAACACGGTCATCACAGAAGTTGTGGCGGTGCCCGCTGGCCTACCGGTCCAGGCGCATAACAAATAGGCTCTGATGCCTGACAGCGGGTTTGAGTCCCGATCCCGACGACCTTTGCTGCGTCTCACTCCACAACTCTCTCCCCATTTCCTATCAGTCTTCTGTCCTATCAATAAAGGCATGGAAGCCCAAATACAAATAATATTTTTTTAAAACACACAAGTTGTGAGAGGCAGCATTTTTCCCCCTGGGGGCCAAGTGAGGGAAGGGCCATACGTTGTTAGATAATGCCAAACCTTTGTAAAGAGAATATGTAATTGTTTTTCTTTCCATTATCTGTAGAGTGACTGTGTTTGATTTCTGTCCATCTCAAGGTTCTCAGAGACATGGGATGGCTGATACAGATCAGGGAAAATGTGGTATGGTTACTCATGAATGTGATATCTACAGAGCATGGGCAACATATGGCCCGGGACCCTTTGATCATCTCAATCCGGCCCACCAAGTCCTAATAAAAGAAAGACAATTACCTCCCAAAAAAATGTGCATTCTAAAGGGCCACCGTATGTTAATTATTGAGAAAACCGTATTTAACTTAACTCCAATTCATATTTAAACTTTTAGTACTATACCTCCATTCCTCCATCCATATGTGCTTTTCACATTGAAATAGCCAACCTTGAGTCCATATAATATAATGCAATGTGTTTTATCAAGACCTTTGAAGTGGTGCATATCAGCAGATAATTATGATAAGATAGGCCTACTTTAAACATTTATAGGCTAATTTAAACGTTGATATGGCATATGGCACACACACTTTTGCCCCTACTCTTATCTCTGGCACCGTCTGCCCTATTGATGCCAAACTTTGCACACACACTACTTGGATGGCAAATCACAACCTACGCCCCTGATTTCTCACATGGCTCTCTTCTAGCGCCACCATCAGGCCGATTTTTGCGAAACACGTTTTTGGACACTGCTCCTACAGATTTTGCCCTAAAATCACGCAAAGCGGTACACAGTACCTCTAAAGTCATGTCATCAACATGGATCTGTCCCATCTCCCATATTCCCTCCTCATTGGCTACGATTGCCTTCTAAAGTTTGTGTTTGCAACGTGACGGTCGCTTTTGATTGATTGAAGGCTTTATTAGAAGTTTGCATAGGAAAAGGTACAGTTTCATGACGGTACAGTTCACTGGTACAAGGTCTACTAAAAGGAGATCCTGAAAAGACTAAGCTTATTTCAACAGGAAACCATTAAAGTATCTCATATAACATTGAATGCTTATCTCCCGATTAGGGAGTCTTACTGGTATGGCATTGACTTGAATTATTTAATTATGCAAGCAATCTTTTTTTCTTTTTTTTCAAGGTCAGAGTACACCAGAGTGATACAGTACAGTACACAAAAAGAAAAGAAAAAACTAAAACAAAAAACAGACAAAACAGGATTTATTCATAACTCATCTGTAACATAAACCCTTAATATAGTTAGTTACAGGCACAATGGACCAGCAGGTAACAGTAGAAAGTACATTAGTTAGGGTTAGGGTTAGGAGGGTTGGGTATCTATAGGGTTATAGATACCATGTAAATAGATATCAAAATCTGAGCAGCATTGAAATACAATGTTCAATGCTGCTCAGATTTTGATACATAGAGGACAGTAGCATATGTTCAGAGGAACATCAGATAATGTGTGGTTGAAATGTCCTGAGTAAGTTCAAAGTAAAAGAACTCATTATGCTGGTTAGCAGATCTACAAGCTCACAGTGTGTCACATCGCAGCGGCAAAGGCAGCACCACCATCACTCCTCATGCACTGAAGGAAGCACCACCATCACTCCTCATGCACTGAAGGAAGCATGAGCTCAGTTCTCGGCCCTCCCCAAGTTGGCAGAGAGAGTGTAGTGCCCGGGATTAGAGCTTAGGCAATTGGCACTGGGTGAAAAATGAGTTTGTTCTCAAATTGAATTCTCTGAGGCATTACAAAATTAGAGCAAGACCTATGAGACTTTGACCATATTGGCCATTAGTTGAGTTTTGATCGGTATTGGCAATTATGCTGCTGCTGTGTTCTGATTTTTAACTGCTTTCATTAAAGACAAATTTTGTTTTCTAAAATAAGGAAATAAGTGCTTGATATATGCTTTGTGTATTTAAACATCACCAACTTCTAACACTGGTGACCAAACAGAGAAGGCAGACAGAGAACTTCCCAGCAGGTGGCAGTGGTCATGCTTTTTTAACCACCTTCATTATATTCAAATATATTTTTTTAAGTTTAGGATAATTGTGAAACAATCTTTTGGTATAAATGCTTTGTGTATTTGAACATCACCAGGGTCGACCTCTGCAATCCCAGCCGCTATTGCATAGCCTGGGCCATTTTAATGGATTCCCTGCCTTAGGTAAGCATTGCAGCTCCATCTACAGGTGGATTTCAGTCATAATCATTAGTCAAGTTTTAATAATAATAATTTATTTTCTCTGTAAGAGACAAGAATAACTGGTGTTGTGCTAGTGGCATAGGCCGGAACCACCGGGACCCCAAGTTGGGTCTCCAAATAATTTTAATTAGCTTAATGTCCAACAATTTATTTTTTCTCAGTAAATAAACCAAGCAAATAAACCAACATGCAGTATAAGTGTAGGGTACACATTTCTCAAGTGACAATTTAAGGACTTTTAAGGCATTTTTTAATACCAAACTTGAAAATGTGTCAAATCTCTCCAAATATTAAGTAAGAAAGAGGCGAACATTGTGAATAGCTGATCTTCAAGCTACGCCTCGATTAAGCTTGTAGCTCAGCTATTTTCACAAAATGTATCTGTGGAACAGGGTCATATTTAATTTAATGCCTTCAATTCCAAGTGCTTGTCGGGCTGGGGGTCCCCAGTTCAAATATGATTATTTTGGGGGGTCACAGCCTAAAAGGTTTGGGAACCCTTGGCGTAGGCTATCAGGAAACGGCCAGCCAGTGTCACAATGCTACACAGTGCAGGGCAGTTGACAAGACGGGTTAGTTATGTCAGTGGTTCTCAAATAGTGGATTCCAGGGACTCTGTGGGTTCCTTTAGGGGGGTCTAAATTCACCCATACAAGACTGTAACTCTGACAGTAGTGTACAAATGGAACCAAATGAACCCAAACAGGTTCATTTGGTTCCATTTGTACACTGTCAGAGTTAAGGGGAGACCCTGAAATTTGAAAGTTTAACACTGCTTTATGTATTCTTTTCTTTTTAGTTGTGAGGTCCTGGGTTGGAGAAATGGCCCCAAATGACTAGTAGCACCACCATCTTCACTCACTCCAGACTTTTCAAAGATGTGGCAATGATCCTCCCCTTGTGTTCCAGCACCAATCTATAAGGTATGATTTGCCTAATGTATTTTGATATTAAAGACTTAAGATATGATTTGTATTTTGCAAATGTTGTGACGTGTGGAAGCGGGAATTGAACCCAGGACTTCCTCTTGCCAGAGCAATGCACAAACCGTCATGCCAATAGGGCTGAGCCTGATTGGTAGGGCTGCTGTGGGCTATCTCAAGGCTGTACTACAGTAACTATGGAGGCTACAAAAGCACTAATACAACAACGTTCTATTGTTTTGTATGAGCCTGTTGTACCTAGATACTGTAGTCTTGAAATTATTTGGCAACATAATAGTTGGCTATTGTCATAATGTAACATACAGTACATAATAAGCATCTACAGTACATGTAGCTACTAATACTTATACTTAGTAAATATGGTCTGAAGAATCGAGAGACAATTCTGGAAATGTGAGTGTGTAGGAACCCTATTCACAGGCGTTTCTTTCCTTTTTAGTTTTTCTTTTTTTTAATCCCTTGGAAATGCAGTAGAGTTGTGTGAATCTATGGGAGAATGCATGTCAGACAATTCAATTTCTATATTCTATACAAATTTTATTATAAATATAATCCTTGCAATTCAGTGGGGGGGTCCATGCGCCACCTCTTGTTTTTAAATTTGAGTTCATTTATTTATCCAAACATTTTCAGGAGGTTGCTCTCTGTAGGTCAGGGGTCAATGACCTTTTCATCACTCTCCAACCTATATTTCACATGCAGTGGAACTGTCCAAACAGACCACTCCTGCTCTAAAGTAAAACCTTTTCATGTCAAGGACCCCCAAACTGATACATATTAATCCCGTGGACCCCTTTTGAAAAGCTGGGGAAAAGCTTGAGAGAGAGAGAGAGAGAGAGAGAGAGAGAGAGAGAGAGAGAGAGAGAGAGAGAGAGAGAGAGAGAATATGTCATCCCCATCCCACAGAGGCCAAAGAGCATGACCATGTACTGCCAAAGCCCTTGAACAATGGAGAGTGCTGATTTTGGATGAGTCTTTAATAATACTCATAAGTTAGCAGCACTCCTTATCCTCACTCATATTTTTTTCCCCTGTTATCTCTGATGATCACCAACAGGCTCTGATTTCAGTGGTTCAGCACTCCTAATGCAGTACATGGTGCTTCATCACCATCTGGTGTTTAGACAGAGGAGGAGAGAGAGAGAGAGAGAGAGAGAGAGAGAGATGATCCATCCCCTGGGTGTAAGATTGTAAGATATAGCAACTCGTTTTCAGTTCACTTGCTCTCAGGTAGAAGCAATAGCAGTTGGACTGGTTTAGGGACCTATTTACCACAATTGTTTTGCTGTTTATTGCCCAGAAACAATTAAAGGTAAGACAAAGATTGTGTTGTATATAAATGGAAATGTTGAATGACTTTTGATTACTTTATATGACAGAAATGTGAACAGCATGAGGAACAGTCAGGCGTTTTGGCTAAAAGGATAATGTTAAAAAGAAGATTAATTTCAGTGTTGGAAGCTACTTTGAAAGCGTATCGTGTTAGTCCGTGAGCCAGTAGTTACCATCTCAGGTATACATCTCTAGAGTTAGAAGATATAATACGTGATAGCATTGTGCCAGTGCCGTGGTTGCTCTATGAGTGCTGTCTTGCATTATTACACTACCAGAAAATACGACAGTCAATAGACTCTAACCCTAACCCTAACCCTATATGAAAACAATATTACTGGTTTGGGATAGTGGGGATAGTGAATGTGTGTTTTCTAGCAATAGGGGTGTGTGTATTCTCCCCAAAAGTCACTATGAGGATTATTCCCCTCAGATGGTACCAGTGGTGGTGGACCAAATGTGGGGCCCTGGCTTACATGAACTTGGGCTTGAACCTGCAGGATAATCCATTCTTACTATTTACTCTGTCAAGAATGAATAAATGAATGAATTACAGATCACTAGCAGTAAAACTGCTTGTGAAATAAGCACCTGCCGCAAAGGTGATATTCATGTAATGTTAACTCATTCAATCCAGGAAAGACTTTATAGCTATAAAGTATACAGTATATAGCAACATAAGTTCAGAGAATGGCTTTACTTACATACTTATATTTCGTTTATTGAATTCCATAATACATTTAGAATCTACTGTATGAAATCATGGCATTACATATTTAGTTTATTTACAGAGGAAACCTTTGTGTAACATCTTGAAAACAGAAGTACATTGTTTGTGACACAGCGTGAGGCAGAAGTGGAGGACCCAGAAGCAGAACACGGCAGGCAGGCAGATCATGTCCAGTATATATTAACAAGAAACAAGAAACACAATGAAGTAGACGGGACACTAAACTATACTGGGAAATACTAAACTAGGGGAAAGACACAGCAGGATATGTGAAGGCAGGAACACACAGTAACACTCACTATAACCGCATAGAAAATATGGATGGTGGGAACCCATTCATTGGTTTTAATGGGTACCATTAAATGCTATTCGCTGCCAACGGCCACGTGGGTGCAACTGCAGGGATACGGTAAATGTGTTGGGTTACACATCTCCATTCAGAAATATTGCCATACAGAAGATTGACTTCCATTATTCTAAATGGAAGTGTCACCAAAACCTACCTATCTGTCTGCCTAGTGTCTGTCTGTCTCTCTACAGTAGAATATTTTTGAGCGGTGGTTACACCGTCTCCTATACGTGGCCGTGTGTGTATGCGTGCGTGTGTGTGTGTGTGTGTGTGTGTGCGTGTGTGTCTGTATGTAGCCTGCAGGCCTGCAGTACCTTTTATGACCACACATGTTAAGGGAGGGGCGCTGTTGTTCAGGCCAGGCCAGACCAGGCACACACACACACACACACACACGCACGCATAGAAGTAGGACCGCAGAACTTAATCCTATATGCCGAAAATACATAACACATAGTTAGAATTCCTTCTCCATTGCTTTGTTTTTTCTTAATCTCCATGTCCTGGTCTTATAGAGAGACATGGCCAACGTTGTCCAGCAACAACCCCCAACCTATAACGTCCAACAACAGCCACCAACCTATAACGTCCAACAACAGCCACCAACCTACATTGTTCAGCAGCAACCAATCGCCATGGTTACCACCACCACCACCACCCAACAGTCCTCAGCATGGAGCACTGGCCTTTGTGACTGCTGCTCGGATATGGGAACCTGTAAGTCATCTATGAACCACTTTGTAATTGTAGGCCCCTTGATCTGATGACATTTCAGGGAAACATCGAGTGGCTCCTTTGCTCTGTAGGATAAATGGTGCATTTATATAGCGCTTTTTATCCAAAGCGCTTTACAGAGATTGTGCATTACATTCACCCATTCACACACACATTCATACACCGGTGGCGGAGGAAACCATGCAAGGCACCAACCAGCTCACCGGGAGCAATGTGGGGTTCAGAGTCTTGCCCAAGGACCCTTCGACATTAACTCAGGGGGAGCCCGGATTCGAACTGGGAAACCTTCGGGAACCCTTCGTGCTCTAATAACGGTTTCTCTACCCATGAGCTATGCCGCCCCACTATCCTTATGGATATCCCATAAGGCCATGTGCCGATGACTTAGAGATTTTCTTCCCAAATGAAATACTAATAAAAACAAATGCTGCAAAACATCATCCACTATTAAATGTTTAACGGTCTGTAGGAATAATCAATAATCTTATCTGCTGCATGAAAGGCTTGATTGGTGTAGAGAATGATTGATTGGCACAAATAAAGGCACAGCTGGGTCCAGTTTTACTTTTAGTTTAGACACATGATGATCTTGATTCATTGTGGACAAAACAGATTCTTAATTATGTAGTCCAGGCATTTTATCCAAAAATGGGGGTCAACCTCCCTCTAATTGCAACAAAACAAAACAAAAGAATTGCAACAAACAAAACCAAAACCAAAAAATGAAGGAATTGTATGAAGGGAAATATTAGAAAATGGCCTAAGTATGACCCTACCTAAAACGCCTTTTACACTGTAGCCCTTTTAGTCTAAGCAGAATTTCAGAAAATGTGATTATTTAAAGTGCAAATTGTGTTAATTAAGGGTTTTGTACGCGCGATGCGAGGCGTTGTGTGCTTGTAGATCGGCTGATACATTTTTTTTCTGTCTAAACACCATCGACAGCTCGTCATACTCGCCATATATAGGCATAATGGACAAACTTATATAGCTTGTCATACGCAGTCAATGAGTTAAGGGGACCATTTAAAAAACAGCTGCTAAATGCCTCAAAATTGATCATTTAAAGATGGCGGCCACCACTATACTGAACTATATTAAAAACAAACAATCCACTGCCATATTCTTATTTGAGGAAAGTGCTTAAAACCCACGATTGTCACAAATGTATTGTGACAATTGTCATTCAGGGATTATCAAAAAAAAAAAAAACCTGGGACACATTCCTTATAAAGAAATATCATCACCAATATGTGTCTAGACTTAAGAAAGAAAGAAATTCAACTCCCCAGGGAAATGTTTCCCAAACAATGGGTTGAGAGTGAGACTCATTATGGGTCAGAGACCCATTTGCAATTATTTCACTAGATAAAAAGCAATTTTTTGTGTGAATAGAGTAGGCCACTTGTTGGCCTACTCTAAGCTATAGCAATTTGCACCTGTCTTGGGCATAGGAGGAAGCAGATCTGTGTGGAGGTCCACTTTGGACCAGCGGGACTAACCAGTGAGCCGACATAGGGACACCCTGTTGTTCTATGCATAGCCATCCACCACATGGAGGTCTGTAGAACCCTCATCACCAGGGACTGACTCTCCTCACTCTCTCTAACTGCCTATGAGCACTCCTCCTGGGCTCACAAGTGGCCTACTCTATAGCTTTGATTGGACCTGTCTATGCCAGCTATGTCATTGTTGTTAAATTCAATCTGTGAATGAAACTGGTTCTAATGCCCTTTGGACATATACATATGGCTGTTCTGAATGGGCCACTTAATTGCAGCTTTGAGAACCGCTCATCCAAAAAAGTTCAAACTTGATACTGCATTTCCCACATACCTAATGTTTGTCTTGGTAACTCATTGTTTTTAAATTCAATATGTGAATTAAACTGGTTCTAGCGCCCTTTGGCCACCTAATTGGAGCATTCTTAAGAACCACTCATGCAAACAAGTTCAAACTCGATACTGCATTTCCCTGACCCTGGGTCACCAGCAACACACCTGTTCAATCAGTTGAGTTTTTTTGTTGCAATTAGTGGGAGGTCAAGTGACACTATTACTGGACTGTGTAGTGCATTTTGGTGGTGATATGAAAAAATACAAAATGCAACAGCTGCAAGAGACATCTCAGCTGATTATCTCTATCAGGAGTAAAGAGATACAGGATGTGTCTGAATCTCTGTGTTCATATGAAGATTTTAATAATATAATAGTCCAGAGATAATCATCCAGTAGGTCTTCTAAAAGTTTTAAAAGCATAAAAATATATGCCATTGACAATATATCACTCAGAAAATGATTAATTTGGTAGGTAATCTGATGTTTGGTGTTTAAAGTTGTTTAAAACATATTGAAGAAACATAATGAAGAAAACAGAGAATTTGTGGACAGAGTTGTTTGTTTGTTGAGCTGGCTTTTTTAGAGCGGGGGCTAATTCATTTTGGCAACAAACAACAATGAATAGTACTAATATGACAAACGTGATTCACTCGCACCTAGGTTATGGATAACTGAACAAACCAGATCATTTGCAGTTTCCTGCTCCAAATCTGAGGACTAAATCTGATGTAGGATCGGATAGGGTTTGTGTGAGGCTGAAGATGCTTTCCAGCATAAAAAGTATGATTTTATAGTATGGTTTACATAGAAGTCAGTCAATTGTCTTTCACATATTCATATACATTTTATTTATTTATTCCTTAAATATTTTTCATCAGTATTGGGTTTGTGGGGTGGGGGGGCTTAGGGGGTGCTAAGCCTTCATCAGGGGGGCTAAAGCACCCTCTTGCCCCTCCTGGAGCCGCCACTGATCTCCGCCACCGTTGCCCCTATACATGCCAAACTTTGCACACACACTCCTTGGCTGGCACATCACAACCTCCGCCCCTGATTTCTCACATGCCCCTCTTCTAGCGCCACCATCAGGCCGATTTTTGCAAAACACATTTTTGGACACTGCTCCTACAGATTTTTGCCTAAAATCACGCAAAGCGGTACACACGTCATGTCATCAACATGGATATCCGTGTATCTCTGTAGGTCATGCCTGACACTGTTTCCCCTGACACATTACTGTGACATCACAGGTCTATGGGTTTGCTGTGATGTCAGGGGAACCACTCTTAACAGAATGGGTTTGCTGCTCTGACATCACGCTCTGGCTTCACTCTGATGGAACACTAACAGAATCCCTTTCATGCCATATATGGAGTTCCCTGATGTCATCAATATTAAGCCCATATCTAACAGGACTTCATATGGGAATGCCCATATATGGAGGATACAAACCACACTAACAGAATCCATATATGGCCAAGACAGATGGTCAAGACAGCCCATATCTGTGTGGCTGGTTCCACAGACATGGATCTCCATGTATGGGCATAAAAGGGTATGATGTCAGATGTCATAGACATCATACTGTAGGACTTTCTTATAACTAATAACTGAGTAAGCATGTTTGGGCTCTCACAGCATATTTCCATATTACAGTACATGGATCTCCATATATGGGTACCAGGGGTCTCCATATATGGGTAATTGGTCCGATATACATCACTGGCCAGATGCAAAGAATTGGCGCTCTGAGGCGTCTTATAGTAATAATAATAAAACCTTTATTTGTATAGCACCTTACATAAAATGTAGCCCAAAGTGCTTCATAAATAATGAAGATAAATAATAGCCAGTAAAAACTAAATTGGCAAACAGAGACCTGGCTGGTGCCATGTGAAAAAGAGATACAAAAATCATTCTGTGATCTCATCGTACAATAAGCCTTTGTTAAAGGCAGGGGTGAGATGCCATGGGCTCGCGTGGGCTCGGCGTGCCAACACTTATTTTGCTGCACGCACGCGCGCCTCATATGCACACACTAAACACACACAATAAAAACAGCGTGCGTGAATGACGTCATGAATTTAGAGGACCCACACTTCTTAAATCCATATGACACCACTGGTTAAAGGTACACTACTGAAGGTATCATTAAGACTGTCTGTGAGGGGAGGGGGGAGCTCAGCTAATTGCTCCCGTTGGACTTCAAATGGGGTTGTGCACTGAGTTCATTGATTGGGCCATAACTCGTTTTGTGCTTGTTAGTGATCTGATCTCTCTAATCAATTAGAGCATAAAAGACCTGTTTAATGCCTGTCAGAGAGGGGAGGGGCGGGGGCCTTCACAGACTTTTCTGTCCCTGCAAGGTTTGAATGTCAAGTTGTCATATAAACGGTGGAACAGAACACAAAATAGAGCCTGCAAGGAAACACCCCAGCACAATAATATAGTGGCTGATAAAGGAAATGACTGCTAAAATAATGTATATAAATATATATAAAAAATAGTCTTAATGTTACCTAATGTACCTTTAATAGCCGACCACCTTTCTCCTTATTCTCCCCTCCCTCCAGGTTGTTTCGGCTACTGGTGTTTCTGCTGCATGCAGTGCCAGACAGCTGGTGACTTCGGCTGGTGCTGCTGCATGCCACTACTGGATATGCTGTCCTGCTATGCAGTGTCCTGCATCCTCCGTGGCTCCATGAGAGAGCGATACAATATCCAGGTAATACCCCCTACCTACCTCTTGAATGAATGGATATCTTTGGTGACAGAATTTCCCCAGCGGGATCAAAACAATTGGAGCTCACACAACAACCTGTTAAAGACGCCAAAACAGGATTTTATTCATAACTCATCTGTGACATAAACCCTTAATATGGTTAAATATATATAGTTACTGGCAGAATGGACTAGCAGGTAACAGTAGAAAGATCCCAGGCATGTACAGTAGAAGTGTCTGAGCAGCACTGAAATACAGCTGCATGTGTTCACACTAGACTAGAGGAACATCAGCTAATGTGTGGTTGTCTGAAATGTCTTTGTTAGGAATAGGCCTAACACCTTCAGATGGACCATCTTGTTTTCAAGGGGGTCCACAAATTACAAAATATAGTTCATACATTAGACATGTCAAACCACATCAACTAGACAAAACAAACTAAACGGATGTTATAAACCCAACTCCTTTGTTTACACAATTCTCTCTCTCTCTCTCTCTCTCTCTCTCTCTCTCTCTCTCTCTCTCTCTCTCTCACCCTTACCTTCCTCTTCCTCACTCAGGGTTCATTCTGTGATGACTGCTGGAAGATCCTCTGCTGTTACCCATGTAGCTGGTGTCAGATGAATCGGGAAGTGAAGTTCAGGAAGCAAACAACCAACAACACGGTCATCACACAAATTGTGGGGGCGCCCGCTGGCCTACCGATCCAGGCGCATACCAAATAGGCTCTGATGCCTCACAGTGTGTCGCGGGTTCGAGTCCAGATCCCGACGACCTTTGCTGCATCTCACTCCCCATCTCTCTCCCTATTTCCTATCCTACTGTTCTATCAATAAAGGCATGAAAAAAGTTGTGAGAGGCTAATAGTGGGGCGCATTTTTACCCCAGGGGCCAAGTGAGGGAAGGGCCGTACGACTATTGAATTTAAACAGTTGTTAGATAATGCCAAACTTTTGTAAAGAGGATTATGTAATTGTTTTTGTTTCCATTATCTTCATATTCGAAACACTTCTTCTATACTGGCATGTTTACTATTTAGCATTTGGCACTCAAAACGTATTGTCTGATGTTAGTACACTAATGCACCCTTGTCCCTTCAGTTATACAAGCACAAATTGTTTAATCAGAGTTGAATTAAAAGTTTTAATTTTCTGTAGAGTGACTGTGTTTGATTGCTGTCCATCTCGAGGTTCTCAGAGGCAAGGGATGGCTGATACAGATCAGGGAAAATGTGGTATGGTAACTATGGTTACTCATGAATGTGATGTCTACTCTACAGAGCACACATGGGCAACATACGGCCCGGGGGCCGGACCTGGCCCTGTGATCATCTCAATCCGGCCCACCAAGTCCTAAAAAAAAGAAAGAAAATTACCCCCCAAAAATGGCAACCGTTAATGATTTTGAGAAAAACGTATTACACTTGACCCCAATTCATTTTTCAATTTTTAGTATTATACCTGCATTCCTCCATCCGTGCGTACTATTCACATTGAAACAGCCAACCTCAAGTCCATATTTATAACATAATGCAATGTGTTTTATCAAGACCTATGAAATGTTGCATATCAGATATGATATGATAAGATACTTTATACATTTATAGGCTCATTTAAACGTTGATATGGCATTGACTTGTATTATTTAATTATGCAAGCAATCTTTTTTTCTTCTTTTTTTTCAGGTCAGAGTACACCAGAGTGATACAGTACAATACAAAAAAAAAAAAAAAACAGGATTTATTCCTAACTCATCTGTGACATAAACCCTTTATATAGAGGCACAATGGACCAGCAGGTAACAGTGGAAATATCCCATGTACAATAGATATCAGAATGTCTGAGCAGCATTGAAATACATAGAGGAATTACTCTCTGAGAGGATCCATCAATGAGATTCATCAGATGCCTTGCACGCTATATGGCATAAAATGAACCAATGAATTAGATGCTGAGACTATATAGCCTCGGTTATAGAGCTGTTAGATTGTTAGACGTTGGTGCTCTGACCCAGATTGAAGTTAACAGCCCGGTTAAATACCTGTATACTATAGTGTGTGTGGCGTGACATGGTTTATGACACATATCTCCTTGTGCGGCCACTGACCCTTGATAAGATACTTTATATCATGTAGGCTCATATAAAAGTTGATATGGCATTGACTTGGATTATTTTATGCAAGCAACCTTCTTTTCTAAGGTCAGAGTACACCAGAATGATACAGTCACACAAATGTACAATGTGTGGCCCTTCACTCACTTTATTGAAGTCAGTATGGCCCTATCTAGAAAAACATCTTGCCCACTCCTGCTGTAGAGCCTGATAGTCATCATTTCTGTAGCCATTGACAAAATAAATCTTCAGACAGGTAACCTGAGCAGGTGATGTTTTCCAGTAATTTCCCAATATACATAGATAGCAAGCCTTAAAGGAGTGCAAATCCCTAGCCTCCTTCAAAATTGGTATGAAAAGTCACCTTCAGGCGGCTGCTACTCGAGACTAGTAAATAGACTAAAGCCCCCATGTTTCCACCCCCCCCCCCCCCCCCCTTTTTTCTACAATTCTTCTGCTTTTGTAATTGATGTTATCCTATGTAAAGTACTATGTTCTATCCGTCTGTCTTTCAAAGTTATATGAGATACTAGCTCCTTTTGGATCCCCTCACTCCACTGCTACGCAGCTCCGAGATTGCGTAGCAGTGGAGTGAGGGGTTCCGAAAGGAGCTAATGAGATACATAAAGTGGTTCCTGGCTGTGTAAATGAGCCGTAAAGCTTACTAGGATCTCCTTTTAGTTGAACTTGTACCCGTGATTTGTACTGTCATGAACTGTACTTTTTTCTATTGCAAACTGCTAATACATTCTTCAATCAATCAATTTCTGAATTCTGGTAGCCCTACTTCTGCGGGGAACTTGGGAATAGTGTACTCTGTTTCAACCCGGACAAGATAGACGGAAGGACGGGAGAACCGTTTCCGTCCCTTTCTCTTGTCCGAGTTGAAACACCGTAAACAGAGCAGAGAGAGAACGAACACGACGCCGAGATAAAGGTTTTCACTCACAAACCTTTGTGTAACTTTTGTGTCGGAGAGTGTCGTTCAAAGAGGCTTTAAAGCAGTGGTCTGTGGAGACTAGAATCCTTACTTTAGGGCTGCGTTAAAGTGTGTTTTCTACCAAGAGACATTCTTGGTGAAGGTATGTTTTTTTAAAACCTTTTTGTTGTTTATTTATATAGATTAAGAATGTAACTTGGAAGAAAAGGGCATTTCACTAGGCCTACTATGGTAGGCTAGTGAACCTGAACAGTTTTTACTACAGTGTTTAATAATAATAATTCAAATAGTTATTATTTCATACAAATTTATTCTAAAAAGAACTAGGCCTACTGTTTACCTTAAAGAGGGAACATTTTCTACTACGATATTAATTATATTTTCCCACATCCATCATGATATTCACTAGACTGCAATCAATGAAATAAAAAGGACCTTAAAGGTTTTGAATTCATATACTTTCATAGTTACAATTAAAACCATCTTTCTGTAGCAATGTGTTTATGAAGGAAATGTGTGAAGGCAATTACTATCTGAATAGAGAGCTATTAATACAAAATACTTTGATGCTGCAGATATTAATCTTAGATTAAATGGCCTTTCCTCTGGTGCCATCTTTTGGCCAAACTCTCCACTTGGATTTGGAAGATGTGTCAAAATGTATTTGACACATTGTTGTGAAACTTGATCAGTTCATTCATGCTTCCTGGAAGATTAACCCTAAACAGGTGTTCCAATGACCTTGATCTTCTAGCGCCACCATCAGGTCATAATAATGAAGGCTGCATGATTGTGGCAAAAACAAACACAATTATTTTTGGTCAATATGATTATTTACTCCTTGAAACCAAAGTGTTAACAAACACATGGACTGCAGCACTGGTTTGTTGACCATGGCTGACCAAGGCTCTCTTTCCATCATCTTGGCTCAGATCAGAACTGTGAATGTTATACAATGAATTGCTGGGAGTCCAGCCCACGTCACTTCTGCTGTTTTGCACTGACCAATGGACATTTTACATTCTCTGTAAGTATGTGCCTGTATGTTAATTACTGCCCACACAAAAGGCCACACACACACACACACACACACACACACACACACACACACACACACACAATGTGTGGCCATTAATGTGCCAGGCTACAGCAGTCGATATGTCGTCAGTTCAGTTTTCAAATGGAACATACAGAATCCGTGTCAGTTGAGTTCTGCTTGTATGTGAATAAATGCTAATAATGACTTCAAGATTGTGTTTTATTTTTTATTCCTGTAGGTATATATAGAGAGTATGTTATGTGTATCATTTAACACACATGTATGTACATATATATATGTTGTGCATATATGTGCATATATTCTACATATATATGTGTACATACCAGTCAAAGGTTTGGACACATCTTCTCAAACACACATTGAATAGAAGCTGTGTCCAAACCTTTGACTGGTAGGCTATGTGCATATATCTTGCGACCATATATAAACATAATATGTGTGTAGGCATTCTGTGGACCTTAATGACCAAACTAATAGATAAAACAGAAATAAAAAGTACGGCAGAAAATCACAGGTTCCCTCCCATTTTGGTGACTGGGTCCCCGGCTAACTACACCTACCACACATCCATGCATTGCTGACACTACTGATTACTGACCTACACAGCTCAAACTCTTGAAAGTATTACTTTTTATTTTTTACATTTTGTTAATAAATTATTGTTACATTTAAAACCACTACCACGTGTCCTCAATTTGTCTTGGCCCCACAGGCCGGGTTGTGACACATACACATTTAATTATTAATTATATATTTAATAATTCAGCAGTATTTAATTGAGAAACTAGTTAAACTTTAAAGTTTCTAAATGTTTTTTAATGGTGTGATGATACTTGTATTATGCCTATTGTAGCACTTTGAGATTGTCACGAATGTAAAGTGCATTATAAATATAAATATTATTGTTAGCCTTTTTTAATGTAACTGTCTATAGTGAGAGGCAAAACAAGAAAAACTTGTGGCTGAAACTGCTATAGTTTTGATCATCTGAAACTAAGAAATCCATATATGACAAAAAAGGTATGAATTTTAATGACATTACTTGGGCTAAAATGAAACATCTCTGTTTGCTTTAAAGTGCTTTCAAGTGTAAATGCAGGTGCAGACTCAGTAAAAGTACAAACTCAGTTGTGTCAAAATGAACCCTGATCATCAGGGGGTGATCTAGTAGATTCAGTCATTGTATCAGGGGTAGAGGTGTTTGCAGTGGGTTTTCATCTTTTGACCTGTCATCTCTCTTTTCAACTTTAAATATAACCTCCAAAATTTTATTAGTGTGAAAGGCCTGGTGGTGCATGAGTAAAGCAGATGCCTTACAACCTGAAGGTTGTGGGTTTGAATCTTGGTTAGGGAATGTCTTCATTTTTCTTGTTTTTAAGGCGATGAGGGCGGAGAGAGCCCAGCTCCCTCCTCACGCCCCCTTTTAGCCCCGGTGGAAGAGGGAGGAGTTTTCAGGTGCCACACCTCCAGGGAGAGGAGCTTTCGAAATTTACATATTAAGTTAAATATTTATTATCTAACATTTTCTTCAATTTATTATTTTTTTTTATGGTTGTGATTTATTTTTTTATTTTTTTTATGGTTGTGATTTTTCCCAGTTATTTTGTTTTTGTAATAATTTATTCTATTTTTTTTTTTTTTTTTTTTTTCAGTTTATATATTAGTGATCTTGCCCATTACCAGTTTTATTTTATTGTTTCACTTTGGTGGGATATTTGAGTTCATTGTAGTGCATTTTTGGGTTGGTTCATTGGCCTTTTATGTAATCTTGAGGTTTGAGATGTTTTGGTTTTGTTTGAGGTTTGAACTTAGAACCTTTGACTTGAGAACCTTGGTTTTAATCATTGAGCCATGCTGATGGCGAACGTAATACTTAAGCCAACATTTAGAATTTAGATGGACAGTGAAAATGACCTGTGGGGAATTGAACCCTCCACCTTTGGTTTGTTAAACCTGTGTTTTAACCATTGAGCCACACAGGCATGGATAATACATTGGGGAACGTAATACTTAACCCAACTTTTAGAATTTAGATTGACAGCAAAAATGTTCTGTGGGGTATTGAACTCGTCACCTTTGGCTTGTTAAAACTGTGTTTTAACCATTGAGCCACGTTGGCACGGACGATGCAACGGCAAATGTAATACTTAAACCAACTTTTAGAATTTAGATGGACAGCGAAAATATTATGTGGGGAATTGAACCCATCACCGATGGTTTGTTAAACCTGTGTACATTCCTTGAGCCACGCTGGCATGGATGATACATTGGCAAACGTAATACTTAACCCAACTTTTAGAATTTAGATGGACAGCGAAAATATCCTGTGGGGAATGGAACTCATCACCTTCAGTTGGTTAAACCTGTGTTTATCTCTGGAGCCACACTGACATGGGCAATAAAGGCAAACGTAATACTTAACCCAACTTTTAGAATTTAGATGGACAGCAAAAACATCTTGTGGGGAATTGAACTCATCACTTTTGGTTTGTTAATCCTGTGTTCATCTCTTGAGCCACAAGGGCATAGAAAAATATTTGAGAGAACGTAATAGTCAACCCACGGTGGGTTCTTCAGGCTTCAGTATGACGTTGATCATGGCCAGTAATAATGTCAGTATCATGACAGTAATGGTGTGAATAATTATGGTCAGTATCATTTAAGTTATTCTATCAGGGGAAAAGGTGTTTGCAGTGCATTGTCATTTTCTCTGGGGCCTGGTGGTGCATGAGTAGAGCAGATGCCTCACAACCTAAAGGTTGAGGGTTTGAATCTTGGTCAGGGTATATCTTCATTTTCGGTGTTTTTAAGGCGGTGGGGGCGGAGAGAGCCCAGCCCAGCTCCCTCTCTTTTAGGACCAGTCGGTGGAAGAGGTATATGTTTTAGAAATGTACACTGTAAGTTAAATCATTTTTTACTCAACATTTCCTTTTTTGGGGGCTTCATTATTATGCTAGTGTTTACCCAGCAATTTTATGGTATTATTCAGTTTATATGTCATTGATTTTTCCCTTTACTGTTTTTATTGATCTTTTAGTTGAGACATTTGGGTTTCATTGTAGCACATGTTTGTTTGATTTACCAGTTATTTAAGTTATTTAGTGGGTTGAGATATTTCAGTTTTGTTTTGAGGTTTGAACATGGAACCTTTGAATTGTAAACCTTGGATTTAACCTTTGAGCCACGCTGGCATGGATGGTTCAATGGCGAATGTAATACTTAACCCAACTTTTAGAATTTAGATGGACAGCGAAAATATCCTGTGGGAGATTTGAACTTCTCACCTTCGGTTTGTTCAACTTGTGATCAACTCTTAAGCCACAATGACATAAAAAACTATTTCAGAGAACGACTAATACTCTTCAGGCTTCAGTATTACGTTGATCATGGCCAGTAATATTGCCAGTAGGCTATCATGGCCAGTATCATGACAGTAATAATTATGGTCAGTATCATTTCAGTTATTCTATCAGGGGTAAAGGTGTTTGCAGTGCATTTTCATCTTTTGAAAATGCCCTGTCACCTCTCCTTTCAACTTTAAATATAAACTTCAATTTTTAATTAGTTTGAAAGGCCTGGTGGTGCATGAGTAAAGGAAATGCCTCACAGTTCCAAGGTTGAGGGTTTAAATCTTGGTCAGGGAATGTCTTCATTTTTCTGTTTTTAAGGCGATAAGGGCGGAGACAGCACGGTAACATGTCATTAGGTCAAACACCCTTTGGATCGAGCACCAAACTCTAACCCAAACCCTAATCCTAACCTCAGTAAAACTATGCCTAACTCTAACCCTAAACCTAACCTCAGTAACCGTGACGCGGGTGATTATCTAACCTGCCAACGCTGTTCGGCTTGTTCTCAATGTAAGAAAGACAGGAGATGGTGCTCGATCCTATGAGTGTTGGTGACCACAGGGCCTGTGGTCATTCATGACTCAACCATCTCACAGGTCTCCTCATATAAATACCTGGGGATTTGTATTGACAACTCACTAACATGGAATACACATGTGGACAGTCTCTGTAGTAAACTACAGCAAAGACTTTCTCCGCCGTCTGAGGGTTCACGGTGTTGACCAAAAGTTTATGTTGGTATTCTACCGAGCAGTCTTGGAAAGCCTGGTCAGATTTGGCATCACAGTTTGGTTTGGTAATCTCTCAGTCTAAGTGCAACTGAGGTCCAAATTGCTCAGATTGGTGCAGAGTCAGACTGCAGGGAAGATCATAGGAGTAGGACAACTCCCCTCTCTGCAGTCCATTTATGAGCAGATCACACTAAGACAGGCTAAAAGAACAGTGAGTGATGCTACCCATGTTTTACATGGAGAATTTGTACTTCTGCCCTCTGGCAGAAGAAGGTACAGTGAACCTATGTGGCACTATATCAGGTTTAAAAAATCCTTTGTCCCTGTGTCAACTAAAATGTTGAATGAGGCTCTGAAATAGAATTGACAGTGATATTGACTACTAACTACTTTCTGTGCACTTGTGTATTGTTGTCCCCCCTCTGTATGTATTTCTAGTATTGTCATTGATGTTTTATGTTTGGCTGCAGTAGGGGTGAAAGCCCAAGCAAAACTTCCCTTGTGGACAATAAAGTTTACCTTGACCTTGACTAAAGTTAATTGTCAGATCATTTTAGTGGAGTAAAAGTACAACATTTGCCTCTGAGATGCAATGGATGGAAATACTCAAGTATTCTCAAAATTGTAGTATAAGTAGCCTACAATAATTCTAGGCTACTTTGCTTTACACCACTGACAACAACTTTACTGATTTACCTCAGCTCTGGCTCTTACACACAGAACCTCAACATGTAGAGCTATCAGTACCTCAGCTCTGGCTCTTACACACAGAACCTCAACATGTAGAGCTATCAGTAGTTTACCAAATCATGGCTTTTTTTCTGATTAGAATTTCTGTCAACTTGGCCAGTGTTGTTGTGGGCTGTTTTATCGCTGTATTATCTATTTGGGCTTCATATGTGTACATAAAACGATATGACTGAAGCAAAGACACATTTTAATAATGGCCAGTTAAGTGAATAATAAGATCAAAGTAAAACATTTGGGTAGGATCAAACCCACAACTTCTGGATCATGCAGACTTGCAGTTCAACCTAACTTAGTGAGCTAGCCTACCCTCTGCCTTCCAGTGCCTTGTCTTCTTTCTGATTAATAAGAAAAAAAGAGGCTGCATGGGTACAATTCCAGCCATTAAAACGCCAAATGTATTTGTACATAAATCGACTTGATGACTGAAGCAAAGTAAGACATGTATAATAATGACCAGTTGACTTAAGTAATACCCCAGTGAGGTGGGATTTTTAAATTGTGAAAGTGAATATTCACCATTTAAAAATCCCACCTGGGGACATGCATGCTTGAGATTTTTATTTTGAAATATTTGTAGTTTTTTAATTTCAAGCACCCATGATGCTTTGGCAATGGAGCATAGGGGTCCTTGGCCTGAAAAACACTAAAGACACCTGCTCTACAGCTATGATTACAATTGCAAATGGCACTTTTTAAAACCTATAAAACAAAGTTAATATTTCACTGTTGCGCTGAGGATGATCAATAGCCTACTGCATTCAAGTGCACGGCCTGAACTAATATCTACTGTACCTGCACATGAGGTACATCAAGCCTCAGGTACAGCAACCACCACCCTGAATATAAAGAGGACAGTTGTGGAAATGGCACCCCACACAACTTTACTTGATTAAGATCATGAAGGAATGCAGCCACCAGAGGTCGTCATGTAGCAAAAATCTATCCACCTACAGTCAGAACACTTCAGGCCTAGTACTGACACTATATACCAGTGTCAGTACTAGGCACTAAAAAAGGTCAACTAAATACCAAACAAAAAAACACATCTAACTCAACAAAAATGTATAACAATCCCATCTATCTCTAAGACGTATCTAGGAGGACGTCCAAATTTGGGAAAGGTTTAATTATCAGAGTCCCTTTGACTTCTATTCATTTTACAGTTTTAAATATTTAATAAATTATGAAATATACGTTGTCATATGACATGACAAATATCGATCTACAAGTTCAATGTGTCATTATGCAACACATTGTGACCTTGTAGGTCAAAGGTCATGTGTCATCCTGACATTGTATAGCTGATCATGTGACCCGACATGCTCAGGAATGCCTGGCTCAAAGGCACTTTGAAATGAATAGAGATATTAAGCCTATTAACTTAGTTGACCGGGAAAACTGGGATACCAATTTCAGCCAATCAGGAGACAGAACTCAGAGAAGTCAAATTGAAAGTGATAAAACAAATGAGCAGACCTGGAACTCAAACTAATAAATTGTGTAGTTCTCTTCCCTGATTGAACATGTCAACAGTAGTTTCTTACACTGTAATCTGCATCTCTTTTTTTAAGCCACCATCTTGAGACAATTTCCTTGGCAGGATCAATAAAAGGTCTCATCGTACACACCCACAGTGTAAGTTTCACACTGTACACGCCTCAATACATTCAAAAGTCACCTGGCAAAACGGTCACAGGTTTGATTCCAGGCCACAGCTTAACCGGCCATGAAAATGGTAAGCCAACCTACGTGCTTACAAATCGTTTGTGTAGATGTAGAAAAATTCAAGCAGCAAATGTACAGACACGCAAAGGAGGTTTCTGTCAGGAGTGGATAATGCAAATACTCGTACACTTGAAGCTCAGATAAAACATGTGCAATAGTGTTGCCATCCTTGAGCATTCAAGGTGTTAACAAAAAGGTCATGCAGAAGTCAATGTCGTCGTCCCCATACTTGAAGGCGACATTCACACAGGCACGTTTTATGACGATTAAAACGAATCCTATAACGTATTGTTGGAAAATACACAACGGTTGGGCATGTGTGAAGACGCATCCGTATTCTTTTTCGAATAAAAGAAACGAATGCAAATCCACAAAAAAACGGTGGTTTCGATGCGCTACCGCAAACGCTTCCCTGTTGGTGTGAATCCATCCGTCTCAAATACAGGCAATGAAACATTGTGGTAGGCTATATAGAGCCATGTGCGGGTTAAATCCATAGTTATTTATAAAAGGTTAAATCCCCCCGTCTGTTCTAATTAGATTTCTGACGATTCTGGCCGCCTCCTCCCCTCATTGATTTCTGATCACCGCTCCCTCGATCGCACATGGTGTATTATTTGTGAGGAGTTGTTGCTCACAGTTAAATAAAAGGAAAGTGCCACTGGAGTCATTTGTATATATCATATAGGCTATAGGCCTAATACAATATAGGCCGATGTGTGGCTCTCTCGCCCTTGCTGGCGCGCGCGCTCTCAATGCCAAATCATGTCCAAATGGAGACGCACGCTGTTATGCGCGGAGCGCAGAGGGAGCCAGCGGAGGGCAAGAGAGAGAGAGAGAGAGAGAGAGAGAGAGAGAGAGAGAGAGAGACGTTGACGTCCTCCTCTTCGTAGATGTCTGGTTTATTGCTGGTAGATTTTGGGAGTCCCTCCGCCCTCCGCTGGTTTTATTTTGTGATCGCTCGTTGACGACCTTCGACCGCAGATAAATCGGCTAACGCCTGCGCGGCAAATTTTGCAGGGGTCCTGTGGTTACATTGTGAGTTGAACTTGAAGAATGAATAAACACAGGGAGATGGAGGAGGCATTATTATGCAGCTTGGATATACTGTATGTCCCGTGGACAGACGTGGACTCAGTGATTCCTTGTTTCGGATGATAATGTGCAGTGTGAGGGCAAACGTATCAATTAAATATGCAAGAATGTGGCAACTTCACCCCTCCCATTCGCACGACTAAACCGAATTATATTATGAGAATGTGGCCGAAGACTGCAAGCTCAAACATTGTAACAGTGCTGCTGTGAATACACTTGGAACATTTTAAAGTGAGTTGCAAACCTCCCTTGTGATGAAGTTTTTTTGCTGTTGGCTCAAACAAACTGGACATTTTTCGAAGTTATGACAAGGAATCAAGGATTAAAATGAAATCGGTTTTATTCTTGACTTAACAAGTTTGACATTAGAACACAAACCTTAGTTGATTAGTTACATAAACTACACAATGTACAACAGTTAAAATGTTATTAAAACATGTTCTGTCCTCCTATGGGGAAGTCAGACAGCCTAACAAAAAATAAAATGTAACATTTTACATGGAAGGTGAGGAAATTTAGACGCTCACCACATTTACATTTAGAGCTCCCCTAAATGAACACGCCCTGGTGTGTCAGCCAATTCACTGAAGACCGCGATGCACGAGATGAGACCAGGGACGGCCAGTCAGGTTAAACACACTGAAATCACACGAGAAAATCTGGAAGGACACAAGCACTGAGCCAGAGTTGATGCTAAAGCCATCAGCTCTGAAAAGACAAAGTGTGTCCCCCTGGTTTCCCAACCTCTACAATCTTAACCATAACGTGATAGTGAAAAACCAAAAAAAAAAAACTCAATGGTGCTTAAGTTAGGTTGTTGCAACCATCCCCCAGTGATCCGTTGCCCCAGGTATGTGGCGTGATGACGGCTGGCCTTACCTTGAATAGGCTACGTGCACATTGTAAAGCGCAACACTCTATAAATGCACCATTTACCAATGTTATGTTTTTAAACACATTGGAACATTATTGCGCCACTGCCTGCGGTATGCCACCCGAAGATTAAAGCATAAAAATATGAAAACAATAAAAATCCATTTAAAAAGAAATAGTGCTTATATACTCAAATAATAAAAATACATTAAAAACCCTCATGCTTACATCAAGTCGCTCATTATTTGATAAATATATCCTCAAGCAGGAGTTTGAAGTGAAACAGAAGCAACAGACTCTTGGCATAACTGTAGTCCCAGGTTTCCAGAAGGTGACATACCCATTTCCTGTTCTGGTTCATTTTCCAATAGCTCTCGTTTGACTGGCTCAGCAGTAATCAAATAAACCAATGGGAAACTGAACCAGAACGAGAAATGGGTACAAGCACGTGCCACTTCTGGAAATCCGGGTCCACCTTTAGGCAAAGAGAAGAGACCACTGCACGCATGAAGAACCAAACATGTATTCCCCGGTAATCCTACACTGATCTATTGTCCTGATCTATTGTCCCAGATATGTCGAGTGCTTGCTGCCATGGCCTGACTGCTCTCTAGCCGCTTGAGTTGAAGGGCCAAGGGCAGCAGCAGATCATTCAGGTGCTGACTGGAGAAGGTGAAGGCATTGTGGGCCGTGGGTTCCACAGGCGGGGTGTTGAGGGGCGAGTCCGTAGGGGAGGGTGGAGAGGAGGAATTATAGGACCAGGTGGGGGAGGTGGGGGAGAACGGGGAAGAAGGAACCCCGAGCATGTTGTTACTTTGTGACACGGCTATGCTCAGAGGAGAGAGGGCTTCTCCTGGACTCGGGCTGAGGTCAGGGCTGTTGAACTTGCTGGGGAGGCAGTGCTGGAAGCGGCAGCGCGTGCCGTAGACACAGAAGCCGAAGGCGGTGAAGGTGCGGCAAAGGGCTCCGCGAGGCTTCCTCTCCTTGGCCGGTGTTCCAGGCGTAGAGGGAGACTTGCCACTGCTCTCGGGCACCTCCAGGCCACAGCCAACCCCAAGGTCACGGGAGGAGAGGTTCCTAGAGCGGCGGCGGAAGGCAGGCCGCTGCTCTGTGGGGCTGTGGACGAACAGGCAGCGGGTGCCATAGGCACAGGTGCCCACGGTGTGGTAGCTGTGACACAGCTCCGTCTTGTACTTGGGGTGGCAGAAGGGCACATGGAGCTCATGCAGGCCGTGGGCAAACTGGCAGCGCTCGGCATACGTGCAGAGGCCCGTTGAAGCATAGGCGGTGCACAGCTCTGTTTTGTAGCGTGTGGAGCAGACCCACGGGATGAGCTGAGGTCTGGAAGGCTCTATGAGAGGCAGCATGCCCTCCGAGAGAGAAAGACCCAGTCCAACGTCTCCATCCGAGGTCTCACCGGACAGCAGTTTGTCCACCATCTCCTCTTGATAGGTTGGCAGGAACAGATTGTCGCTGCTGGTCTGAAAGAGTAGAAGTAGGACAATTTAGTACTTGTAAACCAATATGCAAAATACACTCAGGCCAATAATATGTCAATTGAGTCTTAAAGATGAATCAACTGACAGCTTGTGACTTGTGATTTTTTCCAAGCTGAATCCATAGCTTAATTATATACCCATTGCCAGTAGCCATAGTGAAAACATTGGAATATTTGTTGGTTCCCTTTGTCAGTGCCTGGATGTTGTGTAGTTTAACAACATTTATGGAAAAACATTTATGGAAAAACTTCTGATCTATATACCAAAGTTCTACAGATTGACTTTTCCAGTAATCGATTACAAATTCCTATGACTATTGGTCAACCAATGTCAGTTTAGGACACCCTAGTAAAATCTGACTGCATAAAAAGAGCCACAACTTAGTTTAGATTGAAAGACAAATTAATTGAACTCCTAGCAGGACACTAGACTAGACTTGCATCAGTTTAATTCATCAGCAAAATTTAGGGCATGGCAAGGCCACACACTCACATTAGGCCTAGTATAGCCTACCAAACAAAAGCTACATCGATTGTAACATGTTATGTTCACAAATGGCTTGACATAAGCCTTTTCAAATGCAGTCTCATCCTTCTACTACAAACTGAAATGTAGACATAGAGTTATAATAAGAAGATTGTAGACCTACACAATGTGCTAATCAACTCCAATTAGAGAGCAGAACAAAGAAATTGCTTGATAACAAGCAATTTGACTGATATCCATTCATATTGCAACAACAAACGTAGGCCTATCACATGACATGAACATACCAGACACCATGCTGATAATAACAGACACAGGGATTAGCTATTTAAATAAATATCGTTTTGATGAGCCCACTTTCAGTGTCTCTCAGTCCAGTCTCCAGGGACCATTGGTTCCTTGACTGGGGGTTCAAAATCTGGAACCTTTGGCTTACAGATCTCGAGAGTTCGGCAACTTGAGTGTGTACTAGTCTAGCATACAAATGCAATGGTCCTTGACTCCTTGAAATTAAAGCGTTTGAGAAGTTGATGTCAAGTGAACTGATTTAAAGCCCTAAAACATAACTAAAGATCACTGAAACAAAGAATTCTACTGCAAAGATAACCCATTTAGAGGCTGAACGTTCAATGGGGTCACTCTTTTTCTTCAAATAAACCAAAACGTTATCACTTACCTCAAGCTGAAGCATGACTGGAAAAGAGTGTAATAGTCGCAGACAAAATGCTGTAATGCCGATCACACCACCAGATCCAGGGCACCAAGCACCGTAAACGTTGAAATCAGGAAGAATCAAAATATGTAATGTAAAACGAAATAAATAAACGTGTATTATGTTGGCATGGTCCCAGAGTCAAAAGCAAACACTCCTGAAGTGAACTGTGTGTGATGTGATCTGCAGCTCCCGCCTTGCGTTTAAAAGCTACAGGAATCAGCTGTGTGGAGTAGACGGACGTTCCAATAAGCCAATCACGTCCAAGTAAAGGCAGTACATTGTTAACAAGACACTTTAGTTTGATCTCTGTACCGGTGGGCGGCGTCTTTATTAAAATGTAATTAGGATGTAATCATTTCAATTAGCTACAGACCCAATACACATCCTGGACCTGGATGTGGACGTGTTAAAGAGGCCTGGGCCTGTAGGCTACATAAACTAAAGTGTTAATTCACACCTCAGGCTCAGCCACAAGTAAACATCACACTTAAAACAATTTAATTAAATGCTGTCTGTTAAAAGGATTAATCCCACTGAATGGGAACGAACAAATTAGTTATGTAGTCTTATTTACAGTCTCCATATTTCCATTTGAGATAGGCTATATTATTTGGGATTATTTTGAGACAGGTTTAGAGCTCCTGCGGCAGTGCCACCTTTCACACATAGGCTGGTTTACTTTGTGTATTGCTCTGGATAAGAGAATCTGCTTAATGTGTACAGACCAAATACACACAATCTCATCAGTCATCATCACATTTATTGTGACCTGCAATATCCTTACTTTGTTGATTGGATATTTTAGACAGAAACAGTGCAAGTATTTCAAAAACACTGTCCCACAAACCAAGAAGTTGGATGAAGGTCCATCCATTCTGCTATCTGATTGGAATGATCTTCCTCTGACTTAGATCCATTAAACCCTTCTGTCACTTCAGGACTTCCCTATATCCACATCTTGATACAACTTGTTTATACTTTTAAATTGACTGTAGGCTACCATTAAGAATATATACAGATTTGTACGACTACTTCTTCCCTTGTCTTAACAGCTGTGGTAGTTGTGAGAGAATGAGCAACTCAAGCCATCTGTGCATGAACCTATCTGTATACTTGCATTTTATGTACATACAGTATGTCTGTTGTTCATGTTTCATGGGTCCTCGAAACTTTCAAGGGGACAGCCCTTCAATAGAAATATGAATGTGGAATTCACAGGGGGAAAAAAAATACTGAGTCCAAGTGAGACAACAAAGAAAAAAAATCTTTATTTCTTTTCTTATCAAGATACATTAAGGATACAGACATTGGAATAAAAAACAGTTGAGAAAAAAAGTTTTAATTGTAGCGTTTCTCTCTCCGACATACAAAATTCTAATCCCTTGCCCTTTGATTCCATCCCACGGGTCAAATGAACAAGCCCTCCCCATCCCAAACGCATCCTATGGAGATCAACGTTTCACAAATAGTTATTTTAACCCTCTCCACAATGGAGTAGTAATTACAATTTAGATTTTATAAAAAAGAAAAAAAAAGAAAGAAAAAAAAACACTTACGTTTTCCAATAGGCCATTTTTTTCTCTGATCATTATTTGCTACGAATTTAACACTTCAATTTATTGTTTTAAGAAACATTACAAAAGCCCACATTGGGACCAAACTTGCATATAAATCCACCAGGTGACCCTTTACTGGCTGTGACAACTCACCTTGCCTCAGGGCAGCTGAGGAATTATAATAATCCAATTAAGCACAGATTTTATGTGCTCACCCTTTCATAACAATACAAAGGGGAGGAAAAGTATAAAGAATCAAACCAAATCAACCCATAAGTTGAGACGCAACTGGAGATTCCTTTCACATCATAATCACACTCAACACAATCAGAAACATGACTTCTGCAAATGTGCCAGACATTATATATTGCTGCGGTATCAACATTATCCGTCGACAGGCCAGTGACATTTTGCCAGTTTCATTCATACCAGAAGCCAACCAGTACATTGTCATTAATGTTGTGGCCTAAAGTCGGAAGAATCTAGCATCGCCTCGCATGTAAAGATGAGTTTTAAACCTCTACATTATGGCTTGATTTGGATTCCTTCACTTCTGTCATGAAACAGTATACCAGCAGACTGTATTCATTCTGCATGTCAGTTAGATCAGGGTTTACCTCATTCGTTTGAATTTCCTTCAAAACCTACACACGAGGATACTTCCTACCCAGTCAACATCTAGAACTCCACAGCCGCTCTCTTCTCAATTGACCATGTTCACACAAGTGGCTATTTTTCATCCTACTTATACTCACCCCGAGTATGAAGTAAGAATAAAATCGCCACTGTGTGAATATGGCCAATAATTCAAAGCCGTTGCATTCAAACTGTAGTCAGAACCCCCATCTTTTAAACATCAGGTGTAGCCCCCCCACCCCTCCCCCCACAGAGAAGGATCCAGAACGTTTCTCTCTCCTAATGGGCTAAAATGGCGAGAAAAAGCGTGACAATCGTGAAAAAGGAAGAGATGAGAGACAGGACTCGGCTTGATTGCGACAACAATCGACTAGTAAACAGAGTTAGACGAACACTACTGTGACACCCACTTCTGGTGAGGGGAGGGGGTGGTCAGGGCTTAGGGGGGGGGGGGGGGGAGAGTTAATAAGGAGGTCTGTTGCCGTCATCGACCCTTCCCCCTGCTGGGTGTGAGGGGCTCAAAGAGGGACAAGTCATTGCATTGGTGTCGATTTTGGAGCACAGGCGAGGTAAAGCGCCCCCAAATGCTAAAGTGAAGACATAAATGCCTGATGGAGGGCTCATACTAAAGCTTGATTCATGCCTTGTTGTTCAACAGGGTCATGCTAAAAAAATTGCCGATCTACAAGCTCGAGTACGCGACGTGCTGAGAGCTTGAATGTCGCCTATTTTCAGCACGTGACACAGTCGTACTACGGAGCATAAATTAGGCATAATGTATGACCTTGAAGACCAATGTTACAATTCAAGACACATCTTCCTCAGGGCCCAGATCGTGCCTTATAAATAAACATGCTAAAAATAGTCTCGATGCCTGTTTGAGCTCTCCCATATCACCCTCCCATTTACAGCCGCCCCACCTCCCCCCGTTCTCTACAAATAGGTGTCATGACTTGAATGTTGCTAATATTTACAACAAATAAAGACAGAACTGTAAGGAGGGGGGGGGGGGGGTAGGAATAAAGTGTGCTTTATCACCATTGTTTCAGGATGAGAAATATCTTGAATTAAATTACACAATTAAAAATATCTGCCATTAAAAAAAGAAAACGGAGGGGGGAGGAAGAAAAATAATTAAGGGAACCAGAATAAAATACTACAACGCCCCAAAGTGAGTGTGTGTGTGTGTGTGTGTGTGTGTGTGTTTGTTTGTGTTAAAGAGAGTTGAGGCATGATCATATGTCTACAAGTGGCATTTTTATTCAATGTCATGGAAATGTACACTCATCCAAGAGCTTGTATGTGTGTGTTGGGCATGTCAACCTTCAAGGGGGTGAGGGGGAGGAGGGGGGGGGGGGGGGTAACAGAAAAGCAAAAGAAAACAGAGGGGGGAGGGTGGGGGGGGGGAGAGAGAGAGAGAGAGAAGAAAGACTACTTGTATGGCATGCTGTGCAGCCTAGTAAGTGATGGCCTGAACACAGTGCCCCCCCCCCCCCCCCCAATCCCACACAAGAACTCCGCTTCCCCCCCACCCCACCCCCATGTCCTATTGAGACCCTTTTCGGGTGCGGACCCCCGTCCTCGCTCAGTCCTCCAGGACGATGGGTTCGCTGGTGCTGGAGGGCAGCAGGGGCATGGCCAGGGCTCTGGGGGGCGGCGGGGGCAACTTGATGCGGACCGGGAGGTGAGGTTTCCTGGCTGCTCGTCGCATCTCTGACTGCGTCAAGTGTTTCCTCAGAGCCCTGGGTTGGGAGACGAGACGGAAACGTGAGTTGTGTGCGAGAGGGAATAAAATGCTCAAAAATGTCTGATAATGCCACCCTGCATCAGGTTTGGCCGGGATTGTCCCAGGTTCAAGCTGGGTGCCCCCCGCTGAGTCCCGACAAATATATCTAAAGCACAAAAAAATATTTTTCTTTGTTGATTCTGCTATTTGTTTATGTGGATGCACTAAACAACATTTCGTTCCACGTTTCATTCATACAGTGACAAATAAACATCTTATGTGCTGGTTTTCACCACAATGTAAATAATAACACTTGTTTTGAATGCTTACATAGATGTTTGTCATGTTCTGTTCTGTTGAAAGGCGCAGTCTCTAGGTGCGCCAAGTGTTAAAATAATTGTCCCCCATCCTGATGAAAACAGTAATAAAAATAATAAAAGATGGGTGGTCTAGGTTAACCTGCTTCATAAATCATAACTCAGATATTTCTATTAGACGTTAAGGTTGGGAGTTTTTGTTATGTTTAACACATTAAGACCTGAGGCCGATTCAACATATGCCTTCTAAATCAGTGGTTCTCAAATGTTTTAGTGCAATTGACACACAAAATATGTATTTGGTCGCGGTCCCCCATCTGAAAATGACCCTCTGAAGAGAAGATTTGTGTTAAATTCAAAGGATTAAACATGCTAAACAATAGCAAATGTACAAAAAAACACGGCACAAAGTGACTCACTTTAAGCTCATATATCTGATTTTTTTTTTTGCCGTTTTCAGAAAAACTGGGGTTAAAAGCCGACCTCGCAGGTCACTCTGCTCTCTCTGCCCTTGGTTTCCTGCTTCTCTTTACAAACCTACTGTATGTGAAAATCCACAGTCTACTAGCACACCTCCTTTTGGCCAATAGGAGGCATGAAAAGTTAAGGAGGCCTTTACCAGGTTTTGTGCAAATCCACACTGAACTGTCATCCTAATAACAAACAGACAAACAAGGTCTAAGCATTACCTGCTTGGTCCGAGCTAATAAAATTACTTTGTTTACCTGGTGTCTTTTGTAGCCACAAAAACCACAGGGTTGGGCGCGTCACCCTGGTTGACTTTCTGGCGCTTGATGACTGTCTGCGAGGTGGTCCTCAAGCCCGACGAGAACGGCCTCCCATTGGCCGAGAAAGGGACCCCGGCGGCCTGTGAACAAACGAGATGGTGAGAAACACCATTGAGCGAGGTGTTGAGTCTCTGCTGCGTGGAAACCTCATTATGTCCAAAACCAATACTTTTTAGGATTCAAATAATTAATTAAAAAAATAATAATTTCGATTTTGTGGATGTGCTACTTTTTATGCTTTTGTGTGTCCAAGTAGGCCGTATGATCAAGTAGGGGATTAATTTACGAAACAACACAAACAGTACAGCAGTACTACAGCATAACACTCATTTTAGTCTCGCGTGGCCAGACTGTTGCCTCCGCGATTTGCAAATGCTCCCAGCATACAGTCTGGGGGACGGAAGTTCTAACGATAAGTGCGAGATAAAGCAGTAGCCACTCCCTTGGTGCAGTAACAATAACAAGTCCTACTGGAAGCGTTATGTCTCCTTTCAATATTTTTGGGGGCGTTATTTTGTCTTTCTCTGGTGTTATTGGTGTTACTTCCATGATGTTTTCAAATGTTTTCTTAAACTATACACGCATAACAAGAATATGCCGCGTCTGTGCTAGTGTGTTTCTGTTATGTTTCCAATGGGACAACAGTTCAGTTAGCAGTGGCTACTTCCGATACTCGCCGTTCGGGAATTGTAGTTCCAGAATCTATATAGCATTAGGAGATTGTGGAGTAGTTGTCTGGCTACGCAAGACTACAATCATTTTAACCACTTCAGTTTATATGCTGGCTATTAAAAATAGCTGATAAATAATATACATTTGGGGATCCTTGGCATGAAAAGGCTTGAGAAGCACTGGCCTATCAGGAATACTAACGTTGTTGTCAAAGGGCCTCTTCCCCAGCAAGCCGGGCCCACTGCGAGGCTGGTTGACCAGGTTACGATTGATGGGTGTGGGGGCTCCCCGCGGGGCCTTCAGCTTCAGAGGGGCTGAGATGGCTGGAGGGAAATATTATCAGTCAAAAAACACTCCCAAGATGTATTTGAATGTCAAAGGTGTGTTGATAGGAGGCATTATTAGAAGACACGTCAACTGTGCAAAAGCCACGGCTGCTCATCCTTACCTAGATTCTTCACTATAGTGGCCAGTGATTGCCGAGGGATCACCCTTGTCTTCCTTCCTTCTAAAGCCTTTGTGGCTTTAGGCAGCCTGATTATACCTGAGGGGGAAGAATGTAGAAGAAAATGTTCAAACAGTGCACATTATAAAAATGTGGCAATGCAATGTTTTTGTTTGTTTTTATCCAACCAACCACATTGGCTGATGGAATTTCAAAATCATCAGCAACCTGCACAATTTTGCAAGCCAAAAAGGATTCATAAAATTTAACAGGACACTTGAGTGACAGCTGTCAACTAGTCATAGTTTGTGTCATCATAGCTTAGTTTTCTTTCCGTTATCACCAGCTACGTTTTGTTTTGTTTTTATCATAGCTTTAGTCGACAACAATTTTGTTGACACAAATTTTACATACAGAGTAGGAGTGTGTTTTCCAGGTGAGTGACCAAGTGTACTCACACTCGGCCTTGACTGCGTTGGCGTTGATGGAGGCGTACGGCCGCCGGGCAGCGCGACGCGGCTGTAGGATGTCCTCACACACGCGGCGGGCGATGCGAGTCAGCTTGGTGGTCTGCAAGATGAAGGTCTGCCGGTTCTTGGCCAGCAGCTTGGCGCGGCCCTCGTTGCGCGTGAACGGAGACAAGCCCTGGGTCTCCTGCCGCGACATATGGCCACGTGGGACCGCCTCCTGGACAAAAGTGACACAGTGTTTTGATTTACAAGGGCCATTTTTAAGACTGCTTAAAGCCACTGCAAGATAATGAAGTGGTCGGGAGTCATCGGATCATTACAGTATTTCACACTACACAAGTCTTTTTCTTGAAATCGGTCTGTCTTAATATCGTTGGGGTTTTCACTACACGACTGATTGTCGATAATGGATCACACAATATTGCAGGACATTTCACTGGAGTTGTAGCCGAGAGCCACCCTTTGGGTTGTATTTTAGTCTGTGTTTCTGGCCAATGGGGGGGGGGATGTTGTTGGGGAATCGACATTAACAGCATGACACTTGAGAGAATTGTAGAGAGGATGTTTTGGTGTGCGCTGCTGGGAGTTTGTGTGAAACCCTCCATTTGTTTCAACCATGTACAGCAATTTGGTCAGCTTTGGTTGTTGTAAATGTGGTTTGTAAATGTGATTTGATTAAGACATGGCACACTTTGTTCTCTGATCTCTTGTTTTTTGTTGTGCACATTATATAATTGTATTGAGGTATTTAAAAAGGACAGAAGGTTTCTGGCTGGATAGTAGTACGAGTCAACATCGTGAATTGGTTGACAGGCTCTCAATAATCGAGTCTAGCGATAACGGCCCATACTGTCAGAAAGGTCCTCAATAAAAATATATTTTTAGATACCTCAATAATAACGTGCACATAGAAAAACAAGACAGGAACAATGCCTGATAGACGCATATTTTCCTTTTCTGAACTGACTATTTGTCAATGATTCAGAAATACCGTTTCATTCATATGCTTGTTTTCATATGCTCGGCTCCAGTTTGCCTCCTAGAGAGATTAATCTGCCATCTGGCATTGCTGCACCAACAAAGTGACGTATATGGCCTTTCCTTCTTTACATAACCTTGGAACGTGTATACGTTAAGACAATTATAAAGAATCACACGTACAGAGCCAGCTCTAGCGGCGCCCTCTAGCTGTGTGGGGGTCTTCAGGCCTCCATACTTCTTCCAGTATATCCAGCAGGAGGCGCACAGTCTGCACTGCATGTTGGGAGGGCCCCAGGCATACCACTGAGGAGACTGCGCCGCTAGGGGCCACACAGGGAAAACAGGAGGTTAGTGGCCTCGGAAATAAAGTCAATACAAAATGACATGCAAATGGTAACCGACAGCCATAAAGCCAACAGATAAAATGGGAAACTGTAACTCACAACAAAGAAGCAGTATCACTTACTATGGCAGCTCTCGCAGCTGAGGCCTTTCTGGAAGCCCGGTGCAGCTCCGTTCATGCCAGGCTTGCTACCGGGTGCCATGATCTGATTAGGGTTGGGTTTGGTGCTGGGGGGAGGGGAGAGAATTTTTAAACAGCAGTTCAATTTACTCTATGCTGTGCTGTAGTTAGGGCTGTGCAATTAACATTTAATTTAGAACCAGTAACTGACTTAATCATGCCATCTCAAAGATTAATCAAATAATCAAATAGCAGGGTTTTTTATAATCGTCTGATTCACAACTCTGCAATCAGAAATTGTGAAAATAGCAAACATAGCAGATCTACAACACGCTCACAACAATTACAGATTGGCTATTTTCTTTGTTATATTATTTCTAAATAGTCGTTCATTAATCGTAACCGAGGCAAAAGTTTGAAATAATTGTGATATTGATTTGAAGTCATATCTCCCAGTCCTATAGCTGTAGTTCTGATTATTACTCACTAGGTGGGGATGTACACCTGTTTCAGCTTGCTGTCTGCTTCTGCTGCCTTAAGCCGCTTCTGTGAAATAAAGAGGTGGACATCAAACAAAATCAATTTGGGAGCTCAACTTTATATCAAAACAATTTGATCAAAAAGACAAGTCTTTAGGCTGGTAAAAATCAAAATGGTAATTTCATAAAATGTGAGTTGCATATAAAGATATTTATAAAAGTATTTAATAGCCTTAAGATCTATAGTTAAAAATGATATATATATATATATATATATATATATATATATATATATATATATATATATATATATTATTATTATTATTTTTTGGCACATAGCCCCTTCTTTATTATCATGCACCATAGCCCCTCCTGTATATTGTTGTAGTGCATCGGTTCTCATAGTGGGGTCCGGGGACCCCCAGGGTCAACTTTAACCATTCATACTTTGGCTATTCAAAAATAACAGATGTACAAGCTCACAGTGCTTCACTTTCGTGTTGTGCTGCAATCTTGTACATCTGCTATTTTTGAAAAATCTTCAAAGTGTTACATTTGTTTAACACAAATCTCTTTTGGTGGTCCCTGGCACAAACATTTTAAAGAAAAGACGTTTGAGAACTACTGTAGTGAATGGACTGTGTAGTCTACCTGTTGGATGTAGCGGTCAGTGGTCTTCCACATGTAGTAGAACTGGACCACGCTGGCTAGAGACTTCCAGGGGAGCTGGGGAGAAACAAGTCACACACACAAGCTTGTGTTATTTGTTTTGTTGGTATTTTAGTGTTTTTTATATGCGGGGACTGAGGACGGAAATGAGCTTCTAGCTATCTCCGCCAAGTTACCTGAGAATGTTCAGCTGATTTAATTCACGTTTGTGTATTGAATGTTCATTAATGTACATCGTCCCATCTAAATAAACAATACAATAAAATACTGCCCACAGTATTCAGCCAGTTAATTAATAACTTGTGGAAATGATTTGGTGTAGTGAGACTAGTAGAGCGCTGGAGGACTCTGGTCAACGAAGTATATAGGGTTCAAGTAGTTAAATAGCTGTTGTGTTATTGTGTATTTTGTGTTTTCTAAAGGAATTGTTCCTTGTAAAAATACATTTTGGTGTCTGCATGTCATGGGAACTGACATGCTTAAGTTGACAGTTCATCACATCTTTCATTTTCCACACCAACATTGAATCCATATTTAATCAACCCAGCAATCATGGCAGCCTAGCTAATGTGGCTCAGACCAAAACGTTTGAATTTACAAGAGGTAAGGATGTTACTTGATTGGTTGGAAATGATGCAAGTGGCATTAACATCAGCTACGCACAATTATGTTTGAAGACCACAACGTGCAAACAGCCCAAAGGAATTACTTGGCAAGCCAGTTGGCTTTTGGTTACCCTCGATCAAAGTACTTCGCGTAATGCTAAATTACTGATTAACGTATCAAAGATATTGATGGTAAAATAACTGTTTTAACTATATGCCTATTAACATGTAAAGCTTTGATAATTTACTGTTTTACGTTAGCTGTTGCACAAATCACTTTGGACCACCCTGGTGCTATGGTTGATTAGTTAGCTATGCAGTTTATGCATTGATTTAAGATGCCAATTAAACTATTTGAGGAGTTCCAGACCAGAACTATTCACAGAGTTCTGTGGTGATTGTAGCACATGTCTGGCAGCCAATTAGAAACAAGTATTTTCAGTCAACATCTGGTAGATAATCAGGAACAAGTATCTTGAAAGATGAATATGCCAAAATGAAGTGTCAAAAAGAATCCAAGACTTATGACAAAACAATAACCCCTTCCGAGTTTAATACTGTGGAGCCTTGATGCATTTTTGTTACTTTATCAAAAAAAACGATTATGCTTATGTCACACAGCGTGTGACGCAAAGCCATCGATGAGATGATATCTTGATAGATCTGTTGATTGGTCCGATGGTAATGAGAACACACCTGAATTTCAGTGCGGTGTGATCCCATTCAAGTGGGAACATTGGGAAATTAAGGCTGATTGAGTTACCTTTTTTATTGAGTAGAAGGTATTAAGCTAGGAAAGCCTCCGTGATCTACGTCACTTGTTCGATCGGTGCAATCATGTAGTTATAGCTTGCAGCTTTTCCAGTTGCACTCTGGTTAAAGGGGTATTTCGGTCAAAAACGACTTTCCTACCTTTCAAATGATGATTCGGGAAGCTTCTGGGTTGATCAGGTGTTGTTTGACCCATAGCAATCCGATCACGCGATACAAAACGGGATTTCCCAGTGTTTCTCTAGTTGGCCTGAGTTCAGAGTTGAGCTTTTTGTAAACAAACATGGCAGCGACCAGGAGCTGGTGTAGCTCGGATATGCTAACAACAGTATGAGGGACTGAGATCGAGCGAGAAAAGTGAATTTTGAGCGAGAATAATAACCGGATTACGGAACGACCCAAAAGGTGCCGTTTTGGAGCCGTGGGGTGCAGGGGAGAAAATCAAAAATGGAACAAAATGCTGCTATGGGTCAAACAACACCTGGATCAACCCAGAAGCTTCCCGAATCATCATTTGAAAGGTAGGAAAGTCGTTTTTGACCGAAATACCCCTTTAAATATGTTACATGCTTCCCTCAGCCAGAGCATTAAGGACAGCTAACATGCAGACTTACAAAGTCCTGGCGGATGTCGTTGAAGTCTTTGCCGTATTTCTCCAGGGCCTCCTCGAATAGCATGGCCTCGGAGGCGCTCCACTCCTCCATCTCGTCGCGACAGAGCACCGGTCCTCCCTGGGGAACCAGCGTGGACATGGCCTTGGCCAGGTCGTAGCCGTTCTTCTGCAACGTGTCCATGGCGTGGAACTGTGACGGGGTGGAGGGAGTGTTGGGAGAAAGTGACGTTTAGAGAGAGTATGTTGTTACAGTCTGGCTTCACGGACCTATTCAACTTTTAAGCTGGGTCTCCACCCCAGCTTAAAAGTTAGGGTAAGTGATTTTATATGGTTAAAATTAAAATCTTGATTGACCTTTACCTCCAAGTCAAGATGTATTTAATCGGTACACAAAAACTGTTTCACAAGAAAACAACGTATACATACAAAACACAAAAACTAAACTATACCTGTAGAAATCATCTCACAAGGGGAGGGGTAATGTGAGTGTGAGTGTGCGTGCGCGTGTGACTGGTGGGAGAGAACTAGTTTTGTTTTCTTTGACTGTTTGACATACTAAGGCCTGATGCATTTGCATGCAGCTTTGCATGCAGAAAATAGCAGATCTACAAGCTCACAACACGTCATGCTACCATGCGTTTTGAGCTTGTAGATCGTACCAATCAGCCGTGTTTGTCTCACCAGTGTAATGTCTCGGGAGGCTGCGGCGGCGCTCATATGGAGGCTGGGCTGTCGGATGGAGCTGCTACAATCCAGAGCCCGTGCAAATGTCCCCACAGCTCTGAAACACACAACACAAAACCTTGCTAAACACTCTTTATCTCTGGTTTGCATTCTCCCAGGGCCATACCGGTGGTCTGGCATGTTTAGCCCGTTGAGTATGACTCAGGCCATTTTCCAAAGCATACCGTTGTTTGTTTGATTTCCGAGAAAACCAGTGAATTCCATTCATTGCAGTAAAGTATACAACTCTGCTCCATTGCCAAGTCTTGAAACATGCACGAGATAGGTAAGCTTGAGATAGCTAAATATCTTTGAATGGTTAGTTTTTTTGATGAGGTTGTTGTTGTTGCATTTTAATGCATAGTAAATAAAGCATGTTTGGAAATGTCTAGCCGAGAAGAGTCCCTAGAGAAAAGACAGATTTACTCAATAACCTTGCAGTTATGTTTAGCAAACATTGACACTGAAGTTTGGTTTTATTTGATTTTGGAGCAAATGTAAACAATCACAAAAATAATCAACACTATTAACAGGTAAATGGTCTGTGTTTAAGTACGACTGTATGTTGGATGTGCTACTGTGCTCTGAAATAATACATATTTGTTTGAAGTATGCAAGCCTCTCTTGTATGTCCCTAATTTACTGTGGGTATGCCACTAATGTCCTTTATTAAAACAGGGAAGAAATGGCCAAGAAAATGACTGAAATATGACTATGTATTTGACTTGTAAAATAACAATGCAGTGTTTAGTTTCAGCCAGTAGAGGGAGCACTAGTTTGATGCAACCAACAAAGGACTGATTCACTTGTGAGGCTCAGTTCCCTCCAAAAACACACTTTGGGTAAACCAGCCGTTAATGTGTTGATTAGGACCGCACAGCGCTATGCACAGCACTAATTGTCACGTAGACACAGCACTAAGCACGGCACTAATTGTCACAGAGACCAATGGTTGTGAGCTTTTAGATCAGCCATTTTCAAATTGCTGATGTACAGAGGGGTTAAGGTGGTTAAACTAATTTTGATTCTAAATTATATTAACAAATTTAGGTGGAGACCCCCTGGAAGCCCCTCAGGGACCCCTGGAGGTCCCCGGATGAGAATCACTGACTTATACGATCACATCTGGGGTAGGGGATGTGATCCCTCTGACTTACCGTGCCACGACGAGGAACTGGTCGATCTGGGGGTCTTTGAGCTGGTTGTCGGGGTCCCACACCTTGGTCTCCAGTTTCTCTTGCACCCGGGTATCTGACTCAACTGGGACAGAAGGAACAGGGTTTCTTTTGTTATACTGCACATATATACTGTATGTGTGTGCGTGATATATATTTAGACTCTTCTCTTTCTTTGTCTTTTTACATTTCAAATATCAAGTTTGTCATCAGACTGCAACACACTGCATACACACACAAAACACACCAATATCTAAAAAGAAATAATTTTACGCTTTTAATATGTACCCTTACACAAGATGTAACAATAAAGAACCGTTGAACCTTACAGTGACAGTCAAGTAGCAAAGGGAACATCTTTTGTCATTAAGCCAGACATAACTATTACATAATCACATGATTGCAATTATTTTAGTTAATTCAATCATTTTTGCATAATCCTGTTGGAATAGTTTCCTTCATTTGTATAAATTCATCTGTTGAAAAATGTTCATACATTTAAAAAGAAAATGTACAAAAATGGTGTAAATAGCGGATCTACACGCTCACATCATTGTGAGCTTGTAGATCTGCTATATTTCTGCTGTTTTGCCAATAGTAGATGCAGGTGTGAGATGCCGTGGGCTCGATTGGGCTCGGCGAGCCCAGACTTATTTAGCTGCACGCACGCACGCATGCACGCACGCACGCACGCACGCACGCGCACCTCACATGCACGCACATTAATCATCACGTCACAAATTTAGAGGGGCACCACTTCTAAAATCCATATCACACCACTGAGTACATGACATCTTGTTTGACTGGTAATTGTCAGTCATTTCTTTGTATGCAAATTAATTTGTCATGTCTGCCATGTGCAAATTGTTTACAAAAGCCTTAACGCCAAAACCACATGAAAATCTATCGTCACCTAAAACGTCATGATGGAGAAAGCCCTGGCCGTTATCAGCATTACATTCCCGCATTATTAGACGCCAACAGTGAAGAGAGAGAGGGAAGACATGGAGAGGACCGGCGAGGAGGTGTGACTCAGACAGAAGTGAACCCATGACATCATAATTATACAGTGTGTTGTCTTTAACTGGGTTGAGCCACCGCAGTGACCTTGGCAGGGTCATGGTTAAATATGGTCTGTCTGCAGGACAACATGCTGCTCACAGATAGGCTCCTCTCTGGGTCCTGGACGATAAGACCACCAACCTCTCTAGGGCTGCCGTCGCTTATTAGCCTATCAATTACTCCTTTGATTAATCGAGACGTGCTTTATCAACGGATCAACGTTTATACATTCTAATTCAGATTTCTTTTTTAATAATTGACTAGGGTTTGTCTGATTAACCACTGTACCCCTTTTGTACTTCATTGTAATCTACAAGTGCATCGTGCACAAATAACAGATCTACAAGTTCACATCATGTTATGATACAACACATTGTGAGCTTGTAGATCAGCTTTTTTTGCTATTGTCACCAATAATGACTTTCGAATGTCAATCACTTTATTTTATTACGCAATTCCTTTTTTTGGATCAATTAAATTGATTAGTTCTTTTTAACTGTTGTAGGGGTCTTTCATAAACATCTGACTAGTGTTATTGTAAATACCAAGCTTGCATGGGTATCAACAATGGAATCGCAATCATGTCAAACACTTGAATTTTATACACTCGCCGATACTTGCTAGATCTTAACGCACTTTTATTTTTTACAACTTCGTTATCGTTTCATTTAGTGGTGCCGTTGTGTTTACACTTGTTCCAATTTATTTATTTATTAACAATACATTACATGCTTTTATGGGATTGTAAAACGCACTATATAAACTCAAGACTGGACAGGGGAGGAAGGGAGTGGATTAAGAGAGCGAGACAGCGAGAGAAAAAGAGTGCAGAAACGGCTAAATGATGCAAAGGAGAGAGCAAGAGATTGGAGGAGAGGTACGAGCAGAAAGGAAGAGATGTAGGGCAGAGACACTGGGAAAAGGGAAAAACAACATGTGTTGTTGTGTGGTCATGAGTCATTTTTCAGTGCTCTCCCAGGGATGCACTGCCTTGCCTGGCCAGATGGAGTGTTTTCACGCTGTGTCTCTGGTGTTCTCAAACACAAGATGGGAGAACATTTTCACCTACAGAGAAAATGTAAAGTACTATCCGTGTCATTTTTAGTGCAGAGATCTCCCATCTTCTGCATGCGGAACTCTGTTCCCCAATCCCTGTCAGAAGTATTCCATGGCAGCAGTAGGCAAGCCTCCAGTAGCCTCCTAACGGAGACTGACTCAGAGCTCTTGCATAATCCTTTTTGTTTCCTCCTTCATATTGTCTTGTATGTTTGCATATATGTGCGTCTGTGTTTTAAGTGACATTTAACCTCGGCCACAACCACTGCAGTTTCAAAGTGGGACGCATGTTAGACTGCGTGGTCAGAGAAAAGGTCAGAGTTCACCTCTCCCACCTTCAGCACTCACCTTCGGCTAGTTTGTCTGGGATCTCGGCCTGGTATTTGGAGCCCACCCGAATTTCGCCCTGGTCGGCCAAGAGGGTCTTCTGTACGGGGTCGAACACCAACGAGTAGAAGAAGCAGTCCTGGACGGGGGGAAACAGCAGCACATTGAGAACATGAGCCAAAAGCACAACTGGATTTCAACGATTTCTCTATATTGTATCTTATTACGTCATGTTGTAATGACGCATTACGCCATTACAACAAGTGGATCTTTAACGGTAACCTGAATCTAGTCATGACATAATAATCTGACATAACACTTCCCAATATGTTGAGAGCTCATGCTGGAAGACAAATTGGAATATCAGTATTTGTTGAATTAATATAGTTATTCATTCACCCAGCTCTAGAACGCCCAAAAAGCAAATAGTTAATATCTAAGTTAAGTTAAGCATAGAGGAAGACGTTTACAATGTTTAGCTTCATCAGAGGTGCGGAGCTGAGAAGTGTTGCAGGACGTGGCTTACCTCCTTCTCCAGGTAGCCAACCAAGACATCTGTTTCATTGAGGAGGGTGACATTACATTTCCCCCTGAGGAGACACACAGGAAAGACAGTTAGCCACGTTCAGGGGCCAACAAGGTCTCATCGTTATCAAAAACTATCCATGCATTATGAGACCGTACTGCACATGTGGATGTAACTGCACATGCACTGTCTGGTACTAAACTGTTTGGTGCATAAACTAATCACAGAATTAGATAAATACAGTCTTGCATATGCTAAAACATATGCCATGATTGATACTTGTTTGCGTCTAACGTTAACTCAGGCCTTAAATTTGCAACTCTCAAATTCCACGCCGCTAACATTTTCCTTGGCAAAGTGTTTGTTTGTGTCCAATCTCATGTGCCCAGACCATTCACACAGAAACTTAACAGCCTGATCAGTATGGCCAAAACAAAATTAAGATGATCCCATATCCTAAAAACCCAGTTTGGGAACATTATGGTTCCCCAGGGACATGCAAGAGTGTTTTGGTCAACAGAAGTCGTTATGTCACCATTTTATGTTTAACATTTCATTCGTTTTTCAGCCCATTGTACAGAAAACGCACTGAACCATGATCCACAAACCGAGGTATACACTGAACCATGATCCACAAACCGAGGTATACACTGAACGATGAGGTTTATGAAGCATTCTCAACCACACACTTGGACAGCAAAGGGAAGAGAGGCCAAAACGGAGGGCAGGTCTTCAGCCGAACATGATGGAACCAGGATGCACCAGTAAAGTTTTCTTTAACTACTTAAGCCATTGATACTTTGTTGACCAGGGTTCCCCAGGGGTCTATACTTGGTCACCTATTTCTTTTTTTACCTCAAATCTCTTTGCTGAAAATAGCCAACAACATCACTTGTATTTTCCCATTCTCACTGGATGTTCACTATTATGTCATGCCCACAATAAATAGGGCGCTAGAGTTTACGTGGTTAACAACACACATGCAAGTACAAACTACGTAAACACAAGAGTTACTAAGCCAATGAGAGAATCCTATATGGCAGGTCAAGCTTGACATCAACTGTTCTCAAAGTGGAGTCCAGGGTCCCTCAGGGTTCTCTGAGGGGGCTCCAAATGGACCGTTACTGGTTTGAGAACCCCTCTTCTACGTCTTTGAGCACACAGATTGTGAAAAGGTCTCACAAAGTGCAGCCAGAACATGAGTGACCCTGTCCATCTGTCAAGTGTAAATGGTTGTGAGGACTCTGTGGGGAGTTAGAGACAGGTGGCGACGGCCTGGCCTCTGTGGGGCCAGCTTTAACACATGGCCAACACGTGGCCATAGATTGGACCACTTATGAGCTGCTTTGGTGTTTAACTGTGCATGGCAGTTGGTGAAATGCACCTCAATAGGAGTGCACCAGTGCAACAGTTAATGGAACTAATCTATTTAATCGTTTTTCTTTTTTTCCCCTTCTTTTTTTAACTATCAATTTTAATTTAAGTAATTGATTTTGTTTCCCCCAAAGTTTTCTAAAAACAATAAAAGACTGCCCATCTACAAGCTCACAATGCGTTGAGACACATTGTGAGCTCACTGATTGGCAATTTTTTGCACATGACACAGTTGTACAAGAAAGTATAAAATAGGGTTTAAGACAAGTGGTTAATCAGACCAATTGATTTACCCGTATTTTCCGGACTATAAGGCGCACTTAAAAGCCTTTAATTTCCTCAAAAAACTACAGTGCGCCTTATAGTCCAGTGCGCCTTATATATGGATCATTCATTGACATTGACATTCCCTTTAGCACAGCTCCATCTGTTGGATGCATAACGCAACGGTAGCGTCTGTTATGTGCGCCTTATAGTCAGGTGCGCCTTATATATGAAAACAGTTTGAAAATAGACCATTCATTGACAGTGCGCCTTATAGTCAGGTGCGCCTTATAGTCCAGAAAATACTGTAGTTGAAAAAATACTTTTATTGATACAACAAAATAAATAACACGCTTTAATTCAATTCGATATTCAAAAGTAGCTCATCCAATAATGGGGTTTGCTTATTTATTTATTTGGATAAATTGTATTTATTTATTTGGATAAATAGGAAGCTAGGGAGGCTGGGAATGGGAAATACAGGAGGTAAGGCACTGGTTGGACTCGATCCCAGGTTCAGTTTAGGATACCGTACACATAACACTCTGGTTCTTACCTTATGTGAGTAGCAGGTAGAGATTCAAACTGTCGAGAGAGGAACAGTTCTCTGTGCTTGAGCTGGTGTTTCTGTTGTTCTGACACTGCTGGCTGCTTGGACTCCTCCTCAAAGTCTCCTGGAATGAAACAACACAGACACACGGGCATCAGCTTCAACCCTACGTCATGAAATAAGTGCTTCTCAACTGGTCTGGTCTGGCAAAATTCACACATAAAACACAGGAAGCAATATATAAACCATTTAGTCCTTATTCTGGGCAAACATTCAGCGGAAATAGGCAGACTTTGGGGGCGAAAATAGCCGATCTACAAGCTCACTTGTGAGCTGGTAGATCGTCTATTTTCGGTATACAGGCAACAACAGAATTTTGGGTCCCTTCCCCCTCGCTGAGAAATGATTCCAGCCTTCCAAAATGCAACATCACACAAATGTATAATTGCACGTTATTGGTCGCTGTGTGAAATGTGTTGCATGGGTTGTAGCGTCACAAACTTCTGCTGCTAGTGAACTGTCTCTGTAGAAGACACGGTTCTCCATTTTCTAAATGCCCCAAAATGCTACACCCACAAATGTAATTAAACAGTCACAGTAAATAACCAACGATCACGACAATAATTGCCAGTGCAGAAAAGATCCACTACAATCCCCCCCCCCCCCCCCCCCTCCCCCCTCCAGCCACTCATAAGATATGGAGGAATGAGGGCGGCTGTATGTGTGTGTTCGACCACTAGATTGCGCATTCCTAATTTCAGGCGGGTGCATAATTTGTTGCGAGGTGGAGTGGGGGAGGAGGAGGGGTGGGGTATATCGCTCCATCTCCGTGGACTCCACCCCTGCACTCAGCCACAGGAAACCCTGTCAGTGAGACAGAGAGAGAGGGCCGGGACCTCAGGCCACACCCCTTTCTGTTAACCCCTCCTGCCACCACCGCCACCACCCCCCTCCACACCCCCCCCCCCACACACACACCCTCTCCCTCCCTCCTCTTGTCCGGCTAGTCCCTGCCAGACAAAGTAGGAAACCCTGTGCACCAAACCTGAGGCGCCCATCCCCCCATCATGCACCCCCCATACACACACATTAAAGAGAAAAAAAAAAAGCACATACAGAGGGAGAGACAGGCAGGCACTCAAGACGCGCGTGCGCGCGCACACACATACACACACGCACGCAGCACACTCTCTCGCTCAATCTACAGTCACATGCACATGCATTAATACGCGTGCGTGCGCGTGCACAAACGCACACACGCAGGGACACACTTTTCTTCCACTGACAAAGACACAAGGCAAGTCGGAATTAACCCTTTGCGTGCCAGGGCCCTGCGGGACGCATCAAGGGCCTTTTGTTTCCGAGCAGTGCAGTGGGGCTGGTTGATAAGCACAGTCAGAGACATACAGAAACAGAAAGAAGACAGGAGGGGAAGCGAGAGAAGACAACCTTTATCTGGCTTCAAGGCTCTAGGAGAGGAGGTGGGAGAGAAGAGGGTTGGTCTCGTGTGTATATACTGCACTGTATATACATGTATATATATTTATATATAGATAGGACGGTGTGGTGGCTGTGATGCGAGGCAACGCGGGCGCCACAAACCCAACAGAGGAGGAGGAAGCAACACAGAGCAGTAGAGAATAGCCCTCGAACCGTTAAAGACACTACAAGCAGTAGTGTTTGTCTGCGTTAATAAGAGCAAACTACACCAGACGGCTAGACTGGATCCCAGAGGTGGCTAGAAACGGCTTGGACTGGACTCCCAAACCACTGAGGGTTTGCTGGTCCTTTGCTATCCCGCTCTCCGAGTCGGAGCTGCTCTGAGAGGCTCGCACACTCTCTCTTTCCCTGTGTCCTTCTCTTGGTGTTTCATCTCACTCTGTTCTTTCTCCAAACAGTTAGAGGACTCTCCAGCCACGTAGGTGTTGTTGACCCCCACAGAGGACGGGACAGTACACCTGCATTGTCGCCTGACGGCAGGATTCCATCCGTACGTACGTTCAGGGACCAGAAGAGATGTTAGGGGAATGAACAGGGCTGATTGGCTGGCTGGCTGGCTTCGAAATGCCAACAGGCTTCGTGGGTGTAAAATGGAGGGGTGTAATTGCTGGTGTTCTCTTCAGGGACTCGCCCCATCAAACGTTTTGATTCTGTGGCCCTCGGCTTGCCTGGGTCGCCTCTTTCTCTCTCTCCCCCCACTACGGCTGCATTTCCGCCTAATTCGGATTCGTTGAGGCCACAACTGGACTTTTATTTGTGGGATTTGATGGCCGCGTAGCCATACACTTATGGTTGTGGAAATAAAAGTTAATAATAAAAGTTTTCTTTTTTTGTAAACTAAAACATTAATGATTGGCTCAACTGAAGGTCGTTCAACTTCTTTCAGATAATTAACGGTTGACTTTAGAACATTTCTGCCTAACTAGGCTAAATGTGCAGTCCCGTGTGGATCCTGTCTTTATTAGACAGTACAACCAATGTCATGTCTCTCTCAAACCCGTTGACATTGTGCTGTGACTGTGCTGTTTTGTACATCGTCACTGTCGGGTGGAAACCTTGTATCTCCAAAATCATTACTTTTCAGTAAATTAAAAAAGAAAGAGAACCTGTGTTCCAATTGATCCAGTGTAGTTAATATTTATTTATTAAATATTTATAGAAGCCATATAGAGGCGGGGAAAAAAAGAAATACGGAGATACAAGGTTTCTGCCCGACAGCAATGATATATAAATACATAAGTCTCCTATAGACAATACACAAGTCCCCTATAGGCTTGGGTCAACATCCTGAAAGTTTTCTTTTTTCTCCTTTCTTTTTCTGGGCCTCTCTGCCTATGTAGTATGTAGTGTAGGAGTACATGACTTCAGTTTGTGCTTCAGCTCCCAACCGACAGCCCTCACCACGTCATCCCTCATGACATTTTTAGAAAGACTGGACACTGTCTTTGAAGGGAATAGAACTTACTATAGAGTATGAACCGCTAATTTACACAGCTCCATACAAGCAATGCAAAGACCACGGCCAACCAAGCAAACACACTTCGGAGGGAATCTGGATTCAGGCCGGTAACATCATAGCCTATTACTCATCCATGTCAAACAACTTGTAACCCGTATGTACTTTGACCAAGGTTCCCCGGGGCTCTGTGTTTGCCCCCCCCCCCCCCCCCCCTTTTTTCTTTCCCTCTACACCAAATCGCTTTTCTGAAAAAATAAATCTGCAATGTGTCGCGTTATATCTGCTATTTTGGCCAAATGTTCGCCTATTATGACGTGCCCATAATAGGGATGCTAGGGGTTCATGTGGTTAACCAGCATAAAGCATCACGTCGTACACAAGGGCTTGTGGGCGTTCAGGCTAGTTAAAGAAAAAAGACAAAAAAAAAAAGCATCAGCATTCCAAGCAGCCTTAATGCATCCATTTTGAGGTGTGTGTGTGTGTGTGTGTGTGTGTGTGTGTGTGAGAGAGAGAGAGAGAGCGAGTCTTTGTCTGGAGCACTGCAGCCCAGAGGGAGGGTTCAGAGAGCCGAGGAGGGGTGGTGGTGGTGGTGGTGATGGTGGGTGGGGGGGGTAATGAGTGAATCTGATCAGGCCTCTCAGTGGTCTACGTGTCATTAGCACCACCTCGCTACCTCACTGCTCCCCCCTCCCCTCCTTCCCCTGGTCACACAAGGCAGGGGAGGCTCAGCGACGACACAACTGGTGGGATGTGCCAGACAGAGCATTCCCTGACAGGAGGGGAACATGCAGTCGGTGTACAGAGGGGGGAGAATTTCATGTCTGACGGCTAAGAAATGTGAGGTGTGTACCCTGAGGGGACCCTGTTTGGTAACAGACTGCTAAATCGAGCAGCCGTGCGACGAGACTTCCCACAGAGACAGGAACTCTGGTCGTAAAAAAAAAAGGAAAAAGGCCACACTGAAATTTTAAATTGCGTGTCGCCGTAAATCTTCGCCGAGATGGTTACTGGCGCGCTTCACGGGCAAACATTCCACTGTGTGGAAGAGACTTTTTAAAACGCAGTGGCTTTTGAATGCTAGTGCAGTGATTCTCAACCTTTTCAGGCCGTGACCCCCCAAAATAATCATATTTGAACTGGGGACCCCCCACTCTGATAAACAGAGTTGGGGCATTACATTTTCGGTTCCACAGAGAATTTTGAAAATAGCCAAACTACAAGTTCAGAACAGCTCCCTTTTGCAAGGCATTGTAATCAGCAAAACTTTTTCTTACGTTATTTGACAGGTGGAGAACCACTGGTCTAGAAGGAATAACTTCTTTAATTTTTTTAAATAAAAAATGAAATAAACATTCTATGGATTAAAGCCATAGAATGTTTGAAGATTATATGCAGGGCTGTTCTAATCAGAACCCCAGACATCCTTATTCTGACCATGTCATATTTGGCGAAAAATCTGAAAATTGGGTGAGAAAAGCATATCTACAAGCACACAACCCTTCACAGCGTGACCCATTGGGAGCTTGCATATGGGCTATTTTTGGCAAAGAGATTCCGTATAGAGGGAAAAAGGGAGGGGAACAAGTACGGACGGACCCCTGGGGGACCTCGGTCAATGAATTATATCGGGTTCAAGTGGCTAAATATCCAACATTAAGCTTGCTGATGTTGGACGGGACCTAATACACTTCACACAGAATTGCATTACGGGAGCAATACATAAAATAATTAATCTGTTGTGATATAGAATCAAGCAGTCAAAAGGAGGTCTTGGGAAGTCATGAGTCATGACTGGTAAAGTACTTACTTGCATTACTGTCAGCCAGAGTGTTGAGGTTGCCTGAGATGTCTCGCCTCCGGAAGAGACATACCACCTTGGCCTCTACATTTCCGTTGGCCGTCTGTGGCAAAGGGAGGAACAGAGAATCGTTATACCATTATTGCTGTAATATCCTCCAACAAGGCCCCCCAAAAATACAAACATGTTAGCTATCTATGAATAAAGGCTTAGTAAACATTACATTTTGAGCAAGAGAGCATGTCATATTTAAGGACTGTATTGTAGTTTTTGAATGTGGCTGCTCTCTCTGTCTCATCAGGCAACTCTGAATCTCAGGAGGGTAGGGCTGTCACGATTATGACAATTTACATAAAGATTAATTGTCACTCAAATAATTGCGATTAACGATTTAATTGTGTATTTGTCGTTGACAATTACATTTCTGTTTGGCTTGTAGGCTTTGAAGTTGCACATTGCAGATATGACACATACCCTAAATATACAAAGACATTACTGATATATTTGACAACTTTAACTTAGAACATTCATTGACAACTTTAACTTTAAGAACATTGATAGCGGAAATAGCCGATCTACACTATTTCCACTGTTTTTGAAAATGTTTGAAAATATATGAACATTTTTCAACATGGAAACGATTATGACGATTATGCAAAATAATTGCGATTACCTCAAATAATTGCGATTAAACGATTATGTAATAATTGTGACAAGCCCTACAGGAGGGGACTCATTTCAGGATTCTTTCCTGACTTTTCATCAACAGCTTGTATTGAGCTGCAATAGAGTACTGTGAGGTCCCTGAGGAACAACGAACAACTGGACAAAGCATGACATGACATGACATGACAAAGCAATGGGGCATCCGGGAGTTGCAGGGTTAAAGTCCCTGTTCACCACTGTGGAGACTTGGGTTTGAATCCTCCCTGGTGCAGCCACCTTGACCGGGCACTCCAAAGAACACAATTGGCCAGGTGTAGAAAATAGAAAACAAGCAGCCTAAAGAGCGGCTTTAAAAAAATTAAATAACTTGAGTTGTGTGCTACATCTATGCACTGCGACGACTATTTTCCGTGATCGATATGCGCTAATGACTTTTAAATTACCCTAACACGTTACTACCATGAGCCCCCCCCCCCCCTTTCCCGTACCGTCGGCGAAATGAAATAAATATATATTGTATACAGAAATGCAATGAATGACCATTGAAAGAATTTTGTCGGAGCCCGGCGTAGGGCTGTCACGATATGACATTTTACATGACGATTAATTGTCACTCAAATAATTGGCGATTAACGATTTAATTGTGTATTTGTCGTTGATAATTACATTTCTGTTTGGTTTTTAGGCTTTGAAGTTGCATAATGGTAGATATGACACATAACCTAAATATACAAATACATTACTGACATATTTGACAACTTACTACTTAAAAAATAAAATTGATAGTGGAAATAGCCGATCTACAAGCTCACAACGCGTCGCGATGCGACGCGTTGTGAGCTTGTAGATCTGCTAATTCCACTATTTCTGACATTTTTCAACATTCAGGATTATGACGATTATGAACAAAAATGGAGGCCACATTATTAACAGACAGTTGTAGATTATGAAGTGTCTTCACTTTACATTAGGGCTCTTGATAACATCTAGCAATGATTTATAGATAATTTAGGAATGCTTTACAAAGCATTTGTTAAACATGAACAAAAATGGAGGCCACATAAATAGACAGTTGTAAATAATGAATTAGTATATAAATAGCTTGTCTATGATTAGTTTCTTATCTACAAATAACTTATAACTGTGTTATTAATGTTTTAATAATCATTTACAAAGGCATAAAAAGGGTTATAAATGTTTTACTAAACATTTACCAATGTATATGAATAGCTTGTAAATGATTAGTTATTTATCTCTAAATAGCTTATAAATACTAAATAACTTTGGTTACAAATGATTTAAAATATATTTATAATTGTTTATAAATGGCTTATTCATGAATAGTTCACTAGTTACTAACAATTTATAAATGATTATTAAATATAGTTATAAATGTTTAAATAAACATGTATTAACCGCTTGTTCATTCATTATTACTCATCTACAAGTTGCTTATTAATGTGTTATAAATGTTTATAAATGCTTTATAACAGGTCATTATTGTAAAGTGCTACCAGTTATTTTTTAAGTAGTAAGTTGTCAAATATGTCAGTAATTTCTTTGTATATTTAGGTTATGTGTCATATCTACCATGTACAACTTCAAAGCCTAAAAGCCAAACAGAAATGTAATTATCAATGACAAAAACACAATTAAATCGTTAATCGCCAATTATTTGAGTGACAATTAATCGTCATGTAAAATGTCATATCGTGACAGCCCTAGCGTCAGGTGCAGGAGGGCCCGCACTGACCAGATTCAGGGCCCAGTGTTGGCTTGTTACGCCACTGTCCCAACATCATGTTGTAGGTCAGGGGTGCCCAACCTTTTTTGACCCAAGGTCTACTTTGAAAATGTGCCACCTAGCTGAGGGCTACCAGCCCAAAATGTACCGTAACACCCATTCAATATACAGGTAAAAAACAGAAAATATTAATAGATATTATAACATTGTACTCACTGTACTGTACTGTAATCATACTGTATAGTAGGAATTGTAATTGAATGAAACGATTGCAACTTCTCACATTGGGCATACAGACAGCATGACCATTTATTGCACACTCTGCATATTATGCACTGACAACACAGTTTAGTTTTTTTTTTCTTTTCTTTTTTTATAGTTTTTTTTATAGTTTTTTTATAGTTTTTTTTTTGTCCTTTATTCCATGTCAGTCTCTCTACCTTAGTGGGAAACCTGGCACTGGGAAGAGGAGGCTAGCTTGTCAAAGTCAGGGTTGTATGAGCTGGTTGCAAGTTTTAGGCAGGCCACAAGGTGCTCATCTGTCATTGTGGCTCTGTACTTTGACTTGATGAACTTCATGTGAGAAAAAGCAGACTCACACAGGTAGGTTGATCCAAATTCAAATGGGTCTGAGCGGCTTTGGAGCGAGGAATTTCCTCCGCTCCATTCCTCCGCTCCGCTCCGCTCCAAGCCGACCCTATTGGGGCCGCGCGCCGCATGTTTCCAACAAAACAGAGCCGTGCGCAGTAGCCTACTAGTGCAGTGAAGCCTTGTTGGCACCGCGGAGATGGAGAGGAGAACAGACAGAGAATTCCCTTTATCACGATTTCACTCATCCACACACGTAGGCTATGTTTATAATACATAGCCTACCTTGTGTCAGTTAAGTTATATATCACCAGCCAGTCAACGGATACGAATTCAAGTGAGACTGATTGAAAAACACACGCCACGACTCGCCTCCGTCTCTCGGTTGTGGTGATTAATCAATAACCAGCTGGATTTAATATTGCCCGTCTTATTAAAAAATACAATGCCTTAGATTAGATGGCGTCTTTTGTAACAGTGAACGCAGGTCTCCATCAAGCCGAGGCTCACGTAACGTTACCGCAGGCATTTGTGTTGGGAACACTTGTTGTGCAAAGCAAAGGAGAAAGTGTTTCGCATATGGTAGCAAAATCCTTTTTTTATTTTGGCTGGTGACTCTGATTGACGACCCTGAGCGGAGCGTGGAGCGAGCGCGGAGCGAGAAATGCGAAAATCAACGTGAGCGACGGAGCGGCGGGGTGCGGTGGCCGACCAGAGCGATGAGCGAGCGGGACAAGAGCCCTCTGGAGCGCGGAGCGGCTCCACTCCGCTCACCTGCTCTGCTACACGTTGAGTTGAGTTCAGTCAACATCATCCACTCGCTCGGAGTCGTTTCACTGAAACGCCCGATGTATGTCCTCCCCCCCCGAATTAATAAATTATTTCTTTGAAATCATCTCGCGGTCCACTGGTAACCAGCCCGCGATCTACCGGTCGACCGCGATCGACTGGTTGGGCACCCCTGTTGTAGGTGAACATCAAGCTGCCTCACTCGATAGGCTACCTAGGGGCCACATTGCTCAGGAACTGCTGAACTACTTACTGGTATTACACAGAGAAAGGCACTGAAGCACACGTCTTCTTTTCAATTTTTAATTAAGTAAAGACACGATAAATGTTTCAATGCTACAGTGTCTTCATCGCGGTAGGTAGGTCAAGTGATGCTACCTAGACTAGAGCATCTTCACTGATCTGTATGTCTACTACTGAGACGGCCAGGATAGGGAAAAGAGTATTTAATATACAGCCCTCTCCATGCAGCAGGAGTTGAGAGAAACAAATCACACAGGTCCGTATAACATTTGACCACAGATGTGGTACCGATAAGTAATCGTCAAAATATGACCCCCCCACGAAATAAAATAACATGATTATCAATAATCATGATTAATAATTGTGATTACAATATAAAAACAGGAAAACAAAATAATCAGGATGATCATTTTAGCCATAATCATGCAGCGCTACTACTGGTGCTTCATAATACCCCTTCAGTCTGCTCAGCACCCATTAGCAGTGGGGAAGATGGAGTCCTCCTGGTTGCTCACTGTAGGAGTATTACATAAATGAGCTTAATCCTTTGACTGGGAAACAAGCCTGTGTCATACACCACTGCCGCTTGCTGCTGGCTTATATAAGTACCTCCTGTACCGCCGTCTAGTTATTTGCCTAGACAAGGCTAACCAGCGCGGGTCGCACAACGCAATGGGCAGCCGAGTGAGCATGTCAGTTATTTAACTGGAAGAGTGTCTGAAGCAGTGGGTCGTGACCCCTGAAGCGGGTCGCGACACAGTTTCACAGGGTCACCGCCAAAAGAACATTTTGGTTACGGGGGGATGCCGTTATCTGGTGCGTTGGGTCAGGACTTCACGCAGGTCAAATGTGGGTCGGATCAACACCAGCTGAGAAGCGCTGCGTTAGAGCAGTGATTCTCAACCTTTTCAGGCCGCGACCCCAAAAATAATGATAGTTGAACTGGGGACCCCCACCCTGACAAGCACTTGAGTTGTTAAGAGTTCAGGCATTACATTTTGTCTAACACTGTTCTATTGTGAAAATAGGATATCTACATGCGCACGCCTTTTTTCACAGCTATTTTCACAATTTCTGCCTCTAATATTTGACTATTTGGCCAATATTTAATTTGTAATTTTAGAGCTATTAAAAAGTCCTTAGATTGTCACTTTAGAAATGTGCAGATACCCTCTATACACATAAACTTTGTTGGTTTGTTTACTACCGGGTCCCGACCCACAGGTTGAGAACCACTGTGTTTTAGGACATGTTATAGCACGGTACCAACTTGGTCTGTCATTACCGCTGCCGTTGTGTTAGAAAATAAACTTTCAAACAAGGTCACATACAGGTAATATTAACTACGTGATGAAAGTCAGAGTCAGCAAGTACATGAAGTTAGATGACAAGGACAAATTACTAACCTTGTTGAGCTCTTCTATTCTGCGAATCAGGTAAGGGTTGCTGGAGGAATTCTCAAAGTACACGTAATCTGGAGGAGAAAGGGGACACACATGAATATCAGTTTACAATTTTGGACATCTTACAATGTAAACCAACATGTGGCATGTGTAGAATCTGGAATCTTGCAGTGTCCACTACTCATCAAATAAACTGTGTAAAAAGTGGGATGCATGTGAAACCCCCTGAACGTTGAGAGGCCACACTGAAATGTCTTTTTGGGACCCAGTGAGATCGAGACCAGGAGCGCTCGTTTTCTATTGACCATGACGGAGGCGAGGCGCGCCGACTCAGGTGACCTCGAGACCAGTAAGACACCGCCGAGCGAGTGGTAGCGAGCAAGTCGCCATGTCGAGCATTGAGAAGGTTGCATGAGCCGACTCAGCGCCGTTAGAAGTTGTAAACCAGGGCGCCAGAATAGTAAATATTGTTGTGGCCTGTGGGGACTGCTTCTGCGACCGAAAGGGTCTACTCAAAGGGACTAGCAGTACTAGAAAACGAGCGCTCCTGGTCTCAATCTCACTGGTTCTCAAAAACACTGCAACATATACAATAATGAAGTTAAAGTAGTCTGTCTTTTATGCACGCCCACACCCAGTGTCAGATTGGACTGAAACTTTGCATAGCAGTGTGATGTCATTTCACAGGCAATCTTTAATTATTCAGGAAGTCAATGGAGCAACGTATGGAACTGTGTGGAACTCTATATTTGGACATCAATATGACAAATATCAGTACTTTGAAAATCACCACAGTTTCAAAAACTCACACAAAAATATTACTTTCAGCCAATCACACACACACACACACACACACACACACACACACACACACACACACACCCCCCCCCCCCATTGGAATGCCTGCACAGTGGGACTCAACACCCACCAACATCTCTGCTACAGTATGTCATTCCAATGACCAGACCAACATCTCTGCTGCCAAGTCATTCCAATGACCAGATCAACATCTCTGCAACGTCATTCCAATTACCAAATCATCTCCAACGCTACAAATAACCCATTTACTACTTATAGAGTAAGAGCTCACAAAACACATACTGAGTGCACCAACTAGCAAATGTACCGTACATAGAAGGGGACATTTAACTGGGGGAAGGATGCAGCATAACAATTATATTTCAAAGCTCGCACAGACTACATTTTTAGGGGCATATGCTAGTGTTGCGAGCCCTGATGTATTTCTCAATAGACATTGACTGACCTCAACCTATTCTATTAAGCAGCACTGTGGTGACTCAATACACATTGACTTGGGCCTCAACCTATTCCATTAAGCAACACAGGTGGTAGTGACTCACCATACTTTTAACATGCCATTTAGTTCAACAACCACAGCTAACCCACCCCAAAGCAAAGCTAGCCAATACTGTAGCACCAGGCCAGCCCATACTGTGACAGCTCTCCAATTAACAATGAATGTAGGAGATGGAAAAACAGATCAATACAAATATGATTAAAGAGAGCAGCCTGGTGCTATGCCTGATCTGGAATGGTTACCAGAGCATCAGATCACACTCCACCCATCTCAGTAACAGTTACTTTCCCCAGGCAGTCAGGTTGCTGCACAGCTGACATACCCATATGCGCCGCACATTGTTGTATAATATGTAATGTTATCTTCACGTGTACCGTATATTGTGTAAATGTATGCAATGCATGTGCGTGTGCACTGTGTCCATGTGCAGTCTATGCAAGTCACTCTGAAGTGCATGCTTTGTGTTAGGCAGAGTACCTTTATTCTTAATACAAAACAATGTTGAACTTGACTGATAATGGATCAGACCTGCGCAGTAGTAGACTCATCCATAATATAGACACTCTGTACAGTGACCAATGTAACCAGCTCTGCTCATAACATGTCAAACGATTATAATAGGGCTGTCAATAATGGTTAGTTTTGCAATTCATTATTTGGTTAATTAGCGGTTAATAATCTGCGGTTAATGAGGTAGCTTATACTGGCGGTGGGGTTGGGGTAATTCACATGATTTAAAATTCATATGTCCTGAGTAGTCAATTGACCCAGGCTATTGGCTGCTTGTGGGGGCAGTCATACAATATTTGTATTAAGAGAGCTGTGTCTGTGTCTGTGTCAGCGTGGTAAGTCGTACAACGTCACATGTCAAGAAGAAGCTTGTAGATCTGTTCTTTTTGGTGTACGAAACCCCCCGTTGAGCATAAATTCAGTTTTGCTATCGAGAACAGACACCCAGACTATGTCTGGCAGGTAGCCTAGCCAGTCTGGGGAATTGGAGTCTGTTAAGTTTTCACCACTCTAATGGATTGTTTTCATCTCTTCACGTTCTAAATTCTCTTCTACTATGGTTATAGAGCGAGAAAATAACCTTTCAAAACTCTTCCGGGCTAAACCGGCTCATGCACAAAAGACTCCTACGCCTGGGTTGAACCCAGGCTCCAAGTAATCTCTGCTGGATTTTTGAAGCCCACTTCCTGATTCTAGTAGTTCACCCCCAAAATGAAAATGTTTCTATTGATTACTCACGCCATGGAGACTTGAGTTCAATAATATATATATTTTTTTTAATATCGCCCATTTCAAAATGTGATTATAGTAAATTTACCCCCATTGATTCCAGATGGGGGCCCAAATGCATTTGGGTCCGGAATCAATGGGGGTAAATTTATTGTTATACATATTTTGTCTTAGGAAAGTGACAAAAAACAAAAATATTATTGAACTCAAGTCTCCATGGTGTGAGTAATCAATAGAAAAAGTCATTCTGGGGGTGAACTACTCCTTTAAGGCATTTGGTTCATATCAAATTTGATATTGGGTTAGGGTTTGGGGTTACTTAGTCTCTGATTAATTCCATTCATCAAGTTTATTCTTCATTTTTGGATTCACTGTTAAGGAATATTTAAAGATTCTCAGTGAGTCAAAGACACCACGCCACGGGGTAGGTAAACAATAGAAATAAAGTCATTTCTTGGGTGAAGTATTCCTTTAAGTAGCTCTCCACATCATTACTGGCCCATTATATCCGAGGAGCAGCCGCATCACGTTATTATTCATGTGACATGTCCCCATTAAATTTCCAGCATGGACAGACAAGGGATGATTTTTGGTCTGGTTCAGCCATGGCAATGTTTTGGTCCAGTGACCAATAATGGCCATGGAGAAGAGCTCCAATGCATTTTAGGGGACATTTGCAGGTCACAGTGAAGGCCAGAAGGCTGGCTGAGAGCAGCATGAGAGTCAGATGAGCATTGAGCAAGCAATCTGTGCAACAATCAACATTCTGTAACAAAACAGATTGACAAATGAGATCAACATCATCTCATTTCTAACCACTATCCTAACCCTACCACTAAGTGAATAAATGTAAAAAAGGAAAGAGTGAGTATGTCCGTAAGTGATACTATTAGGGCTGTCCAGTATTGAGCAAAGCAGTAACGGAGTCAAACAGCCATCAACTGCAGTCACTGGTCTAATGTTGGCAAACATGCTTTTTTTCTGCTCCAACAGTCACTTGCATACAAATTCAAACACTGTTTGGGGATTCTATTCTTTTCCAAATATCTGACTGTCAAATTACTGCCAAAAAGGGGCTCATGATTTCCAATTACCAATCCTGGTGAAAAGACCATTTAACTGCTAGTGAAAAGACTATTTTACTGCTTACAACTGCAACTAATGACAATTTTATAATCCATTAATGTGTCAATTGATTTGTTGTGAAAGCTTTTTGATTAAAAAAATAATAAAAACAAATATATCGCTCATCTCTATATGAGATACTTAAATGGTTTCCTGTGGAAATAAGCTTAGTCTTTTCATGGATCTCCTTTTAGTAGACCTTGTACCAGTAAACTGTACCGTCATGAAACTGTACCTTTTCCTAAGCAAACTTCTAATAAAGTCTTCAATCAATCAATCACATTTTAGCTCTCTTTTGGCGGAGTGCCCTGGGCGCTTCAACTTAAGCAGAAAATACTTCAACTTTTGGAGAGGAGCCTCATTCATCAGTGTCGCCTTTGATTTTCCTGGCTGTGTCTGATCACCCCGTCATTTACAACCTGACTTCATATAACCAAAACCATGAGAAGAACAGGTTTACTGTTATTTTAGCAAGGCTATTTGTCTTAACGCAGATGACATGATCATTCAAATACAGCAGCACTATGTGGGTGTCAATAGATGTTCCGTGCACTTAGTAAGAAGCCACCTGGATTGAATTCCAAAGTGCTTGTCCACTCAAAAACGCTTTATGTGGACATAGCCCCTAATGCTGCCGGAAAAGGCTATGATAAACAACATTTAAATCTGTCCCTAAAAGAATAGTGGCTCCCACCATTGAACTATTAATTTACCGAATGTCTGTCTGTCCGTCCGCCGCCTGAACGCATGCTGACATCACTGATACTAAACAGTGTCACCGCCATGGTAACAGCTGCATGCTGAAACAATGCCAGACATCACTGACACGGAACACCATATATGGGCAAAAACGGGTGAAACAGACTGCATGCTGATATCACTGATATTCAGTGTAACTACCGCATGTTGAAACAATGCCCAAATAATGTCTGTCTGACATGATGAAACAAGTGACCAAATTTGGAGATGACTGATATCACTGACTGACATCAATCACTACAGTGCCCAAATTTGCAGATGACATCACAGACTGACCTGAACACGGAACACCATATATGGGCATAAAAGAGAGCCAGACAGACAGAGATAAGATATCTCCATCTAATGTATGGGCATGAAAGGGACAGACAGACGGATACAACGGGTATAGCACAACTGGACGTCAATGGTGACTATTCTGCCCAATGTGCACCGATCTGGGTTCTCCAACATTACTTCTCAGACTCCTCAGGGACATTCAATCCCTCATATACTGTGCACTCATAAGTCCCTTTTCGACTGCAGCTTTAGCACCACACCACACTGCACCACATAAAAATATCTACATTTTCCATTACACAAAAGTACCCATATCGGTAAGAAACAAATTGACCCTTTCAACTGTGATTATAATACAATATTAATTTGTATTACAACTATCCTAAATTATAATACACTATAAAGTATTATTGTATTACTATGATAATTATAATACACTATAATCTATCTATAAATGCGACAAATCTCTGTCTGTTTGTTTGTTTGTTTGTTTGTAATCCGCGTATCTCGAGAACCGTTCGTCCCACCGGCTTCAGATTCGGCACGCGCATTCCCCGCCGCCGCGCGGAGTGAAGTGCCGGGCCTCGACCCGACCCGACTCGCGGTTTTCCGAAACCGGCGCGAAACGTTCGGAATCTCCTTATGCGGAGCTGATTGTTGACATCAGGCTGTTCCGGAGGAAATCGGCGCAAGCGCTGAGTCATTGTGACATCACTTCATAAAAGGCTCTGACATCACGTACGCCACATTGTTTGTTTGTTTGTTTGTTTGTAATCCGCGTATCTCGAGAACCGTTCGTCCCACCGGCTTCAGATTCGGCACGCGCATTCCCCGCCGCCGCGCGGAGTGCAGTGCCGGGCCTCGACCCGACCCGACTCGCGGTTTTCCGAAACCGGCGCGAAACGTTCGGAATCTCCTTATGCGGAGCTGATTGTTGACATCAGGCTGTTCCGGAGGAAATCGGCGCAAGCGCTGAGTCATTGTGACATCACTTCATAAAAGGCTCTGACATCACGTACGCCACATGAGTCAACACAAAATCTCTGTGAATGTGTATGTATGTAATCCGCGTATCTCGAGAACCCTTCTTCCCACCGGCACGCGCGTTCTCCAGATATGGGCATAAAGTCTGACATCAGAGTTTTCTGCAACCGGTACTGTGTGTGCAGAGATCTTCATATATGGGCATAAGTGGACAAAGACAAACAGATGGTCAAAACGTGTCCTATGACAACAGGTATATTGGGGTTTGCATTAAAGGGTGGGGCATTCATGGGGTTTGCATTAAAGGGTGGGGCATTCATTCCCTATTTCAAATTCGGCACGTGCGTTCCCCACCGCAGCAGGTAGTGCAGTGCTCGGCCTCGACCCGACCCGACCCGATACACGATTTTCTGGAACCAGCACGAAAGGTTCGGATTCTGATGTCTGACATCAGGATTTTCCGGAACTGGCACTGTGTCTGCATAGATCTCCATATATGGGCATAAAATGGATGCAGACAGACAAATACAGATATCTCCATATATGGGCATAAATGGACACAGGCAAACAGATGGTCAAAGATCTCCATATATGGGCATAAAGTGGACGCAGACAGACAGATACAGATATCTCCATATATGGGCATAAATGGACACAGGCAAACAGATGGTCAAAACGGGTCCTATGACAACAGGTATAATGGGGTTTGCATTAAGTTTGTCTCCTCCTCCATCTGTTTGTCTGTGTCCCTTTATTCCCATTATGGAGATCTCTGTATCTGTCTGTGCCTCCGACTGTGTTGCAGACACAGTGCCGGTTCCCCCTTTAATGCAAACCCCATTATACCTGTTGTCATAGGACCCGTTTTGACCATCTGTTTGAAAAAGCGACAGAAATCTCATATATGGGCATAAAATGGACGCAGATAAACAGATATCTCCATATATGGCATATATGGGCATACAATGGATGCAGAATCACAAAGATCTCCATATACGGGCATAAAAGGGACACAGACAGACAGATACAGAGATCTCCATATATGGGCATAAAATGGACGCAGATAGACAGATATCTCCATATATGGGCATATATGGGCATAAAATGGACCCAGAACTATAACTGCAGTGATCTCCATATATGGACATAAAATGGACACCGACAGACAGACAGATACAGATATCTCCATATATGGGCATAAATGGACACAGGCAGACAAATGGTCAAAACGGGTCCTATGAAAACAGGTATAATGGGGTTTGCATTAAAGGGCGGGGCATTCATTCCTATTTACATTGTTCCGAGTTGGCCAGGTCGCCGACTAGACGCTGGGCCGCCCGAAGGGCGGCCCAGCTTCTAGTAGATTATAATAGTGGTTATAACACAATATAATCTATTATCATGTATTTTCAACTATATCCTGGTGGTCTAAATGAAAAGTCAGTGAGTGAAGAGTGATCAGTCATTATGAAGTGTTTGGCCCTGCTTGGCCTAGCTCAGACCTACTCTAGATTGGATACTTTTTAGTACCACGTTTAGTACCACTTTCACATCACTCTACCCAGGTCCTTGTAGTGGAAAAGGGACACAAGTGGGCGATGTGGTGTGGAGTGGTGTGGTGTTGGGCCTGTGGAAAAGGGGCTATATACTGTGCACACCCCTGGGCACAGGACTAGTTAAGAGTGTACAAAACAACAATCCAATTGTTGTAGCACCACACTAACCTATAGTGATTTGATAGCTGGTGGATTGTGCTTGTGAACACTCCTCAGACCTGTTCTGTTCAGCACTGGGCATTAAGTATGAACAGCTTGTTGTCGCGTAGCGTCTGGTATTCCCAGACAGGGACGAGGTGGTCGGCTTGCTTACATCATCAGCCTGCATGGTCGGCTTGCTTACATCATCAGCCTGCATCATCACATCCATAGGGGCAGAGGGATGCAGTCATACACAGAGAACATTTCTTGCTCTACTTACGGTGGCGAGCCTCGCTACAAACAGCAACGTCCCTGGAACACAGCAGAGGAACGCACCAGCACAGATGTTACGCAAAACCAGATTGGACCACAGAGAGGGGCATCACACTCAACCTTTTGTCTCTCGCCCAAACGACAAGAGGGGGAATCTGAGTGACCTTCACTCTTAAGCTCCGTTTGCACGCATCCCCTTCCCTTCATCCCTCCCGATTAGGCATGTTGCAGCGCTGACGTCCAGTGGGACAAATTAAAAGCACAGCGCTGTCCCACTAGCACTGTGGGGCAAGCGCCATCTGACTCCGAACTGAGTGCATCAGTGAGAGGCAGAAGAGGGAGCCTAGTAGATCAATGGAGCAGGGAGAGACAAGCACACTGGCCTTTGATAGGGATCACACAGGCTGCCCCTTGTTAGATACAGACACACATACACACCTCAGCAACTCACTCCTCACATTCGTCAGCACAATCGACACCCAGACTTCAAAAAGGTTCCGGAGGGGTTCTCAGTGGACCTTTCAAGTGCAATACATGCTGAATAAATTAATCTAACGAAATAATCTGGGACCCAGAGAACAGGTTGTGCTTTTCTTGAGTGTTTGCTGTGGTCGTGTGCAAGCTGAAGTGGTGCAGTGTGCTATGTGCTTGAGGGTGAATGAAGAGGAGAGTGTGCACAAAGACGGGAGGAAGCCCTTTGACTAATCTCTGGGGAGGATAATGATCTTACACGTACTGCCAACTCTGTGTTCCTCTGGGTCCTTTAATATGGGCACTCGCTCGCTGACGCAAAGCTGATAACTGTCAGCAAATGCCGCGACAGAAGGCTTAGGTTCCATTATTGAAAGAACAACATTTAAATCTGGACACATTTCACAAACCTCCTGACAAATAATGCAATTTGCAGATAACCAGCACAGCCGCAGGCTCTTATGGGATGGGGGCAAAGGACAAAAACAAATAACCCATTGACATTTTTAAATGTCCCTTAAAATCTGAAGGAAGGCCGGAAAATGTCCTGATAGCTGCGAAAATGTTACGTGTATTAGTTCAGATTGTTTTTGATTTTTTTTTCTGTAAACCCGTTCCTCCACTTCCATCAATATATTCCATATTTAGATACAAGGGAGGATATGACCAATACACGAGATGTGCCAAAACCCAAAGCCACAAAACACTCAGAAGAAGCAGTTTATCAGTGGGAAAGCTTTTTAAAAAAGAATCCCAAAGCCCTCTAATAAAAAATAATAAAGAAATGTTGCTTTATTTATGTCTTACAGTATGGTGCACCACTTCCCTCAAAAAAATATTAGCTCTAGTCAGGGAGAAGCAGTGACAAACATGTTTTCCAGTGCTGGGGTCAATCGCATGAGGTGGTCCTCAAGGACTTTTCTAGCCAAAACAAATCTATGCTAATGCTGCTACTGTCGGGAGTCTGGACTTTGGGATCATATCAGAGCCGAATGCTGCTGGCAGAGTATCTAAAGGCCCATAGCCCAAGGCCTGCCCTACACCTGAATGTTAAAATGAAAGCAAAATGAACGCATGGGCCACAAGATCAGCTAATATAAAACTTGACAACTGTCAAGAGCTCTACTGAAGTGATGTGAAACTGTCTTAATTAAGTTGTCTTTTTTATTAGCAACAATTGGAAAATGCAGCCTTGGGCAGTTGGGCTGACATCAAACTTTGCCAATAATGTTCATTGAGTCATATGGATGGGGACTCCATCAGTCTAAAGACTCTACTCTTGTCAAACAAATGCTTTACCATTAGATTTACATGATTACTCTATAGCTTTCTCTTTATTGCTTGGCATTTTACAGTCCAGAGCTGAATGGACATAAACCATGGCAGTAAAATGCACCCACCATACCACCAGTGGCTTGACTAACAACAACATGACTTTTCTCCTAGTAGACCACTGCCATGGTTCATTGTTGTGCCACCTTCCAAATAAAGTACAACTTTAGCTGCATGTCATTGTCAAGTGTGCATTTTGAGCGATTGCACGATAGGGATATCAAAATGGGTAGCCGTGTTCAATATACTTTTTCCCTTATTTACTGGTGTTACTGTTTATTTTGGCAGTTGTATTATATTATATGCTTTTGTTATCATATTACCACCAATTTACCACTCACTGTTACAATGTGGAGTAATTACAAATCAATTAGCGAGTCATTATATAAGTACATGCTTGTTCTTAACAGGCTTAATGTGATATTACACAGGCTAAATTAATTGTTATTCTGCCGTAAAATTTAATTCACCACATTCCCCAACAGCCCTTGTATTTCACATTCCATCGTGTTCTGTCAACTTGGGCTTAACCCTTTCAGTGATAGCTCTCAGTTCAAATAAATTGCTTCATATTATGTTCTTTTCACCTTTGCTGAGCAACACCTCGTCTCTACGCAGCGACGGAACAAAAGATTAAGAATATGCCTTTAACAGCCTCCTTGTGTGACTGTGACCACTCCAAGGGAAAGTTCGCCCAGGAGGCCAGTGAGCGGTATACAAGACAGGCTCATATAATAAGTCCTTTGTGAGGTGAGTGAGGTGCTCAGAAGGGCAGCCTGTAGGGTGCTGAATGTATGGCCAGAGGGCGCCGCAGTCAGACATGCTGGAAAGGGCCATCTGCAGTGCCAATGCCATGGGCCTTGTCTCAAGGCCAAGAAAACTGGATAGTGGAGGGGGAGGGGCCAGGTAGTAGCAATTTGGTTTTAGACTAAACAACAGGATTAAAAAGCACACACACACACACACACACACACACACACACACACACACACACACACACACACACACACACACACACACACACACACACACACACACACACACACACACACACACACACATGAAGGACCTCTAGTGATGCTATTGAAATCATGAATACTGTAACACGTCATAAATCATATTTCAGTGCCTGTGCTATAGCACTATTATTATATTATAATTAATGGCAGCGATTAAATATTCTATCAGCTTTGTAACCAAGAGAATGAAGTCTTATTGAAGTGAGATTGCGTGCACTGTGCATGGTGAAATCCGAAAGTGCAGGTGAAACAGTTGTTTACATTAAGCATAGGACAATTGGTACAGCGTCTTCAAGCACATCATTTAATCATCATGACCTAAATAAGCTACTCTTTGGGGAACCTTACACAAGATGAACCTGACAGCACACCTCATTGTACAAACAGCAGCCATGTAGTGTACAGCAGATAGTTTCATAGTCAGACGACTGTTTTGTGTAGTAAATTAATACATGCATTTACTAGACAAACAAATAAAGGTCCATCTATCTACCTACAGTATCTATCCATCTATCTACTCCAGGAATGAGAAGGAATCAATGGACTAGCCAGACATGTCAGACTCACGTTTAAAATACTAGTGAACACAAAAACATGTGGATAAGTCCTATGGTAACAAACAAGCCTATTGCTAATAGATAATAACAATAATAATGTATACAACACTTCTCAGCCACTACAAACCACTGACACACACCTGATCTCAACACTACCACAGTATGTGTACCATGGTGTCGCTTGCCAAAAACTACAGACTGTCTACAAGCTCGGTGAGTGGGACTGGGAGTAGATCTGTTATTTTTGGCCGAGCGACACCCTCGTGCGAGAGAAAGTATCTCTTTGAAATATGACTTTTTAGGAAACGAGCACCGGTGGCCGTCACATTCCTGGAAGTAGACGGGACCGACCGACCGAATGACAGTAGGTGACAGTTAACTATCCCCGCGAGGGACAGTCGGGACGGGCGCCGTCTGTCTGGTTCAAAATCTACCGGTAAAACACGGAGCTCCATCTCGCTACACAGCAAGCATAATGTCACCAATCTAAAGTCTAAATGGCTTTAAATATGTTCTCAGTTGAGGGACTCAAATGGGTCTTAAATATAATTCTATGTTCAACACATAAGTCAGACATTCAGTCCATTTTGTATGGAAATTAGAACCATTACAACCGTTCCATTTGTACACTCAGTTAAATTAACACTGATTTTTACTATATAAATGGGGGTCTCAGAGATAGAAATGCCATTAAATGGGGGTCCGTACTACGTAGCCTAATGCATGTCAAACTGGGGGTAATTGAAATTAAAATGTTTCAGAATCAGTACTGCTAGAGCCGTAAAAAAGCATCTCTTATGGGGGATCCCTGGCTTATCTTTTCAAATGGGGGTCCACGCGGGCAAACTGGGGATCCTTGACATGAAAGTTTGAGAACCACAGCTCCAACACACGTCTGTAGCATTGTAGCTGCTACTGTACTCAACTGTTGTACGTACCTCTACCTGCACTAACCGCTTCATACAATGTGGGCTAGCCTAATAAGCCAACCGGTCAGCTAGGCTAGCCGGCTGCTAGCCTCAGCCCGCTAACTTTTGTTAGCACTAGCCAGGCTTACTACTAAACGACTTGGTCGCGCGAAGCCTTTTCGACAAAAATGACGCCATTCCACCGAGCGACAGGGTGTCGACGCACGTCACGTCGTCACTTTCGCCGGTCGCAAGCACGTCATTTGTTGCCTGTGTGACGCAACGAAAAGCAGGAGCGTAGCTCTTTTTTATTAGCATTAGCTCGCTATCTATAGTTGCTAAGCTGCGAGGAGGAGGGAGCCCCGTCGTCGCGCGAGCGGCGAGGAGGATGAAGTCCCTCAAAATAACAGATCTACAAGACATCGACGTGTCGCACCCGCCGATCCGCGACGCGTTGACGACTTATAGATCTGTTATTTTCTTTACGCCAGCGACACCGCCGTACCACGGGCGTTCTAAATAAACTAGGCCCCTGATCAAGCACCACGCTGGACGCTTTCAACACAGCACACACACACAACGTCAAACACATTCTCTCCGTTGCTTACCTCCCACTCGGTACATGTTGGCCGCCATTCTCCCGTGGAGCCGGAGGAAGAAGAAAAAAAAACCCTTCTACGAAAACACCGTGCGTGGCTGGCCCCGGCCGGGATTCCCTCCCTCCCCTCCGCGCGTCCGCCGCTCGCTGCGTGTCAAAAATAACTCGCGTGGGATTTTTTTACATCCTTCATTTATTCGTTGAGAATAAAAACCACCATGGCCAAGCTGAAAGGGGGGGGGAAAGGGGAAACAAAAGCCCAAGCCGGCTTCTCTCCTCTTCTTCTCTCTCTCTCTCTCAACCCCACCGAACGGACCGGCGGCTGGCGCGACAACCGCCCGGCCAAAAGGCTCCGGTGTGAGGGTTATAAGAAGAGGGGAGAGAGAAAAAAAAAAAAAAAGTTTAAAGTTTTTTTCTTCCTCCTCTCTCCCGTCGTTCCGTTAACGTTGAAATCCCAAACGTGTCCCCTTTTGTTCCGATCTTCTTCTTCTTGTTCCTCTTCTTCTTCAACGACCTCTTCTTCCCTTCTCCCTCGTCTTCCTCACTTCACTCTACACAACGCATTCACACTCGCAGGCACGCACGCACGCACACACACACAGTCACACTAAACACCACCACCGCCACCACACACAGCCTGTCTGTCTCTCTCTCTCTCTCTCTCTCTCTCTCTCTCTCTCTCTTTACTCCACCACCACTCTTCCTCCCTCATCCTCCGCTCCCAGCCTCATCCTCCTCTTCATCACCACCTCTCCGCTCGGTTCACACTCACACACACACACACACACACACACACACACACACACACACACACACGTACACGCGCGTGCGCGCGCCGCCGCCGCCCCCCTCCATCTCCTCCTCCACTGTTGGTTAACGTCATCTTCGGAAATTATAGTCGGGAATCTCCGACGCATATACACACACATAATAATACACGCGCGCGCACGCACGCGCGCGCGCACACACACACACACACACACACACACACACACACACACACACACACACACACACACACACACACACACACACAAATACATGGTACAAATTATACTTTTATTATTATATTATTATAGACTAAGTCCAAATAATGTGTTTAAAGTTTAAACATAATGCCACCAGTGCTTTATTTGTCTTGTCTCTATAGTTGCCAGTAATATATGTTATCTTATCTAATAGTAATAATTAAATAGAGTGAAAAGCCACTTTCTGACACTTAAACACATCAATCGAAGTCATAAAAACTATATTGTGCATATGTTGCTACCTTTCAAAAGGCTGTTATGTGTCTTTAATTGCAAATGTTACTCCATTCGACTTCTTTAGATGGAAGCAACTACTCCAGTTTTGTAAATAATTATTTATTTGCAAGTCAACCACATATTAATGTGTGTGTCCAACAACTGAGCTGTTGCCAACTTGACCCCACGTTTATAAATGCCTTACAAAACCCTGAATAAAATGAATGAATCTAATATATCATGTATAGGCCTACGGTACCGTACACGGGCTGTACACACACTAGTCAGTGGAGTTTTGCAGCTTCAGTGCTATGATATGATGATACAGTAGCCTACAGTACATTGATGAGCTACTACTCAGTTACTACTGTCTCCCTCCCGACATTGACGATTATTTGTACCGCAGCGCCCTCTAGTGACATATGTAACGTCGTGTTGCCAGCAGAGACGAACATTCTGATACAGGGGGATACTATTAAGTTATACGAAACCTTATGTATGCATGTATTGATGTATAGGTCTACATGTATGCATGTGTTTATGTATGAAGTCTCGGTTTAGAAAACCTTGTTCTAAACTTAAGGTCAGACGAGTAATTTAGATCACACCTAAATAATAATAATAAAATGGATGACAGGGAACCTGGCTGTTGATAGTTGGATAAGACCATCAGTCAGGAACAGTCTCAGAGCATGCATCTTCTAATGAACAAGGTATGAAAAGGGCCAAGGATATTAACCTAGCCAAAAAGGATCTCTAATGCGAGAATGCTGTCTGTACAACTGGTCATTCATCTCTCCCTCCAGAGCCCACATCAAGCCCAGGGACCTACATATAACTCCAATGGTACCAGGAGAACAACCTGTTATTCATTGATAAGACCAAGGAGCATGATGGAAATAACCGAGCTTTATTGTATTTTAACCTTTTGACATCTTTGACCTTGTACATGGCATGTTTTGTCATAGGCTTTTTGTCCATAAACATGTCAATCAAGCAATCAAACTGATCCTGGACTGGACTGTCTGTAGGAGGCCAAAAATAGAGCAAGCCCCCAGCCCCTATCGTTGGCATTGCAGTGGAGACGGTCAGTGACAGTGACTTCAAGTTCCTATAGACGTTCACATCAGTGACAGTGAGAGAACCTTACCTGGGATAAGCATACCAGCCCTTGTTGAAGAAGTCACTGCAACGCAATTTGGCATGGAGTCCAATATCTCCCCTTCCCTCGATGACCATACATGAAGCTATATAGCATTTTTAGGTTTTAGAAAAGTATTTTAAGATTAGGTGCGTGGTCTACCTATGTTATTGTTTTTCTATATTGATATTCCTATGCATTTGTCATATTGTTGTTGATGTACTGACATCAACAACTATTATCTTGTTTATTATATTGATGTATTACTTGCTTATTGTAAGTCGCTTTGGATTAAAAGCATCTGCTAAATGCCTAAATTGTAATATCCTAAGAACCTTCTACAGAGGCCCCACAGAGAGCATCCTGACTGGTAGTATCATTGCCTGGTATGGGAACTGTACTGCCCTCAACTGCAAAGCACTGCAGAGGGATGGCCCATGTGAAGAGCCATCACATCAGTGGATGTGAGCTTCGCTACATCCAGGATACAAAGCTGTCAATAAAGTCCGTATACGATTATCACAGACCCCAGCCACCCTAGCAACGGACTGGTTCAGATGCTACAGCTTTGTACAGTAAGCGGTTCCACGTCTTCAAAACCTTATGAACTTATGAACAATTGATGCAATTGCATGCACGCACGCACACAGCTATGCACACAAAACAACTCATAGCACCCCTCACATAACTATTTTCTTTTTAAACACATCCTACACACAGGCACCTTCACTTTATATTCTAAAGGGGTACTGTCACCTAAAGGGGTACTGTCACTGTTTGAAAAGTCATCTTAAAATATGGTTAATATTTTTATGATGTCATTGTGGGAATGCGCAATTATAAGCCAATCAAATTAATTGACTGTATTTAGACTACTTACTGTGTATGCGATGTAACAAATACAAATCCTTGATCTTTTTATCTATATCATAAAGTAATGTGCTTATGATTTTCAAAGTATGGAGAGCTAAATTGTGTGCACGTGTTTTGTAAATGTAAATAACTGTATGAAAAGAACCAAAAGTCAGAGTCAGTTAGATTTTATTGTGTTAAGTTGGTCTATCTTGTGAGACAGAATATCACAGTGCTTCCATGTTCTATTAAATACATAAAAGTTGACAAAAGTAACCAATGCAATAAATTCCAAAATGATTGGTCTGCTAGAGTCGGATATCCTTGAAAGTTTATCACAGTCTGTCTAATGCAAGCACAAATAGTTTGCTATTAGCTGAGATATTGACCAAACACTGAAATTCTTTAAGAACTTTAAAAAACAATATGCATTTTAGGAACATTTATTCTTAGAGCAAACAAGCGTAAGCCACTCAAGGCTGCAGTTTGGTAAGTCTGTGTAACTAGAAAGGAAAATACAGGATGGAATGTTCACTGAAACCGATGACTTTTTCACGTCAGAAAATAAAGTCAGGTTCTATACAGGTTAATAATCCACCACTTCTGACCACTCAATGAAATTCACAAGATATGTTTGACAGAACCAAAAAATATTCCATGTTCTGATGACTATATCACACTGTCCAGTTGGACCAGACCTTTTCACGGTAATATGTCCCATTCTTGAAAATCTCCTTTTGTCTTCCAGAAGACGTATTTTCTACACAGGGACCTGACTGACGATACATGTGACTGGTGCCCAACTCTCTTTCTATGTTGCAGCATATCTCTCTCTCTCTCTCTCTCTCTCTCTCTCTCGTTCTCAGCGAGCAAACAGTTCTCTCTCTCTATCAACAACATTTTCAGCTCCATCCCTCCCCTCCCCCTCCTGTCTAACCGGTGGCCGGTTCCGGGGAGCTGGCGGAGGACACGGAGGCCAGTCTCTCGCGGCTGTCTCCGTTCCCTCTGGCCCTCCCCACCCGCCACTGGAGGATGCAGGTGTCCTTCCCTCCCATGGAGAGCAGGTGGCTGTCGTTGTGGGTGAAGCACACGTTGGTGACGTGGCTGCCGTGGCCCTCGTACTTGTGGCTCGGTGCCTGGCGAGGGTGTGAACAAAACAGGGACGGGACAATAATCGTTATTATCGTTTATCAATTGGTAAAACACACCTGTAAACATACTTGATACAGTCTTTTTTTCTTTTGGTCAAATGTCACAGGTGCAGATAGTTCACTTTGTGAAGGCCACATCCTTAAATGTAGGATGCTTAGTTAAAAAGTAAAAATAGAACAGAGATAAACAAGCTGTTTTACTGAATAGGAGCTCAAGTTTTCTTCTATGTGGAGAGAAACGTAATGAAACACATGTATGTGAAGCATTCCCAATATGGATAAGAACATTCATAAGGTGAGGGTATATTCTCTATTTTGACATTATTAAGTGCTTCTCAAACGTTTTATTTTAAACAATCCCAGTTTGGTATACAAATTTAGGTCATGAACCCCCATACTGTAACTGTGAGAGTGTACAAATGGAACCATTTTGCATTAGGCATTACTGCATTACTGCATTAGTCATTGGTTTTTAAAGTGGCTTTGCCAGTTTAGTTTTTTTTATTTTGTTTTAGATTCGTTTTTATTTTTGTGTTAGATTAGTTTTGTCAGGGACGAGATTAGAAAACGTAAGAAAAAGTAGTATAATAAAAACATACCAAGGTTGCAGTCTGAGGTTTTACTGCAACCTTCACAGTTAAAACTTGCACAGCCAAAAAAAGACAGAAGGGAAAATAGATTTCATATGCAAAATACTATGTTTATTTAAAGGACAACTTTGTTTTTTTTTTTACATCAGGGGTTCACATTTTAGATTGTAATTAGAGAAAAGAAAAAGTGAGTGTTAAAATGTTTCCATTTACTTCATTCTATCGTTTTAGCAAGTTTAGCGTGCTAAAACGTGGGGCATGCGTACGCATGGGGGCATGTGTACAAGTGGCTAAATATGTTTTTAGACACAATAAGCCTGCAATTTCTTTATTGCTATTTACAACCCCAAAAGTCATATCTGTCCATGAAAGAATGCAGTGCATCTTGGGAATGGGCTTATTCTGTGTAAAAAGACATATTTTAGCCACTTGTACGCATGCCCTCAGCCACTGAAATCTAAATCATTAAAATCTCTAAAACGATAGAAAGGAGTAAATGAAAACATTAACTCTCATCTTTTATATTCTTTAATTACAATCTAAAATATGAACCCTTGTTGTAAAAAAACAAAGTTGTCCTTTAAGACCAAAAATAAGGACATTTTCTCTATGATTCTTTTTAGGGTGCAGTCACATCAAACTTTAATTCTGCCTTTTTTTTTTTGCCTGGTTTCTTTCTGCAAAATGTTCCATAGTTAATATAATAATACCCATCGGAGTCAATGTGCAAGATGGCTGTGCGTGACGATTTACAGATGAAAAAAGTCAACATCGGTGGGCATTCATTGGGCAAGATCATGAATATTTACTATATGATGATGACTCAGCACGGCCTATCAGCCAGATCCTCTCACACCTATCAGGTGACATGTCTGTGCGTCTGTACATGAAGGAATGAACATGATCTACTATGACAGGATGAAGGTACACCCGTCATTGAAATGAATAATGGAGATCCAAGTCACCATCTTCTATTCAGCTATAGACCCTCACCTTATACACATCTATCTATTCAACTCAACTGTGGCATCGTATTATGATGATTTAACCACTTGAACCCAATATGTGAACATTCTGCAAAAAAGGTCAATCTACAAGCTAACAAGGCGTCATGTTGCAACACATTGTGAGCTTGTATATTTGGTGTAGAGAGGAAGAAAATGACGGGTACCAAGTATAGACCCCTGAGAGACTCCAGTCAATTAAGTACATAGGGTTAAAATGGTTTAATGTTACTAGTGTAAGTAATAAGTATACTGGTGGCTAAGAAAGAGGAGCCTGACTTTTAGTTTTGGACAGGGGTACTGGAAGAGGTGGACTTTGCAGAAGTCATCAGCCACAGCAACCACCTTCTCACTGTGGGAGCGACACAAAGCGTTGATGTCTGTTCCATCTGAGCCTTCCAGCCACACACCTAAAACACAAGAGCAACAATATTGGCTTTATTCTTAACTTTTCAATCACAGCGATTTAGTGAAATAGGTTATTAGTTAGTGTGTCTGTGTGTGTGTCATGAACTGAAACATGTGCTGGAAGCTTTGCCACTGTGCCCCTGTGGTGTTCGAATAATAACATGTCATTGTCATTGTCAAAAGGTAGAAAAGCATCGGTTCGATTCAATAATTTAATCCATGGTAACCACTTAACCCCTAAATCCTGAAAATAGCCGGTCTCCAAATTCCCAACGCATCGCAAAGTCAGGCGTTGTGAGCTTGTAGATCTTCTATTTCCGCAATGTCAATTATAATCGTGTGGACTCTGGTCTCTCTCACCCATGACGTGGAAGCCCAGCACGCAGGTGTAGGACGCCCATTCTCTGTCTTTGCTCTCGAAGCGGTTCCTCAACAGTTTACACCCCCCGGCCACATCCCCTATACAGAGAACATTTTATAATCATATCAATCGATTCTCACGCACAACAAATGTGCCAATGTTTGATCGATGCAACCTGGAGAAAAGCAAAGATACCATTGTTTCCTGTTGAGATTGGCACATTTCACCCAGGTTTTTTCATCTCACTCACGTCACTTTGTCTGCTGACCTCACTCAGCAATGAAAAAAAAAAATATATATATATGAATAAAACAATTCACAGGAGGCAAGCTGTGATCACCCCATGATGCACACTGCAATGTAGTTTCAAATGCACTATATTGCAGGCGCTTTTTGAGAGTGAAAAAATAAGAAGACACGTGTGATCTGGGCAGCTTGCCCCAGGAAATATGCCAAGCTCAATAGGGAACAACGGTAGGTGGCTGATCACTTACAGTAAAGGATCTCATAGTCGCCTGAATTCGACATGATGTACTTCCCGTCTTTGGACCAATCGAGATGAGTAATAAAGCTGGAGTGACCCTTGGGCATATAAAACAGGAACAGCGTGATACAATCTGCTATGAAGAACATGTCAGACAATCAAAGCATTGTGTTGGAATGTAAAAGGCCATTATTAACATGACGTGTGCCCACTACCAGAGCTCCCGGAATGCTTCACTCACATTGCACTTGCCAAAGCGGGTGTAGCGCCGCCCACATTCTGTCACAGTGTAGATATAAATGAAGTTGTCGTGAGAGCCCACAGCCAAAAAGCTTCCATCTAGAAAGACAGGAGAGCGTCCACATGTGCTCAGTGTTTTTGAAAGTTTGGAGTCAGTTTGGTGTGCAAATGTATTTGACTAAATCGTGCATATGGATTGTAAATGACTTATGAGGGGGTTTTTTCTCTCCACTACTATGTAACCCCAGAGGGTACTCTACTGACTGCTCAACTTCACAACAAAAGAGATTTGAAAGAATTGCATTAAAAAGAAAGGATTAAAAACGTTAATGTTCTTCATAACAATGTCAATTTTCAATTTCAATTTGACAAAAAGCAACTTCCTCGTTCTTGTCAGCGCGTCAATGAGAAGTGACTTCCTGGTATGTGTTATGGAATGGTCAGGGTGAAACCACACGGCACAGTCACAGGAAAGCAGAACTGGGGTTGTGTGAGTGTCAAGAACAACACACACACACACACACACACACACACGCACGCACACACACACACGCACGCACGCACACACACACAGAACGATTTTCCTGTGCATGTGCTGTAATGCTCCCAGCTGACAATGTCTTTCCCTGGCTGTGGCTTCAAAGACGGAATAATGAACTGAAAATGACCTCTCCCACACACACACACACACACACACACACACACACACACACACACACACACACACACACACACACACACACACACACACACACACACACACACACACACACCAAAAAAACTAAACAAAAATCTTAGTTCTGCAGCTCTGGGAGTCAAGACTGCGGATTCTGACAGCACAGAACTCTGACCTGGGGAGTATCTCATGACAGACAGCTGTTCATTCCCGTCAATGAATTCGGTGACCACTTCCCTGGTCTGCAGGTCAAGGACCAGCCACCTGTCATTGTCATGGGGGGGGGGGGGACAAGAGAGAAAAGGATACATCGTCTCAGTCGGGTGGAAATATGTCCGACAATATTACTTTTCGGGATTCAAATTCAAAAATAGCAAAGGTACCAGATCTACAAGCTCGAAACGCGCCGCTTCACGCCGCTTTTGGAGCTTATGGATCTGCTACTTTTGTGTGAATGCAGTAGTATGATCAAGTACCAGGGCATTCATTTTACGATAATATACAAAAGGTTTCAATATGGAGGTAAGAGGTTTCTGGCCGACAGCGCCTACATGGGAGAGGTGGGGAGGTAGACTTATAGAATACACCAGGGGTTACCAAACTTCCGATTTGAAAATTACCACAGTTTTTCTGGAAAACGTATTACTCAGCCTCTGTAGCAGCTAGAAACAAAATTCCAAAACTATTTGATAGCCCACACCTTTGGCTTTCATCTGAAAATGTCAAATATATTTTCAAAAATTACTGTACTACATACTGGTTGGTGTCTCCCACCCAAGCTAAATTGTGATTATTTTTTTGTTGAAAATAGCCCAAACACATTGCACTGCAACATGCTGAGCAATTGTACATCGATTATTTTTCACTATTTCTTCAGAAGAAAAATGAATAAATCATAATTCAAACAAAAGCCCATAGTGTTGATTCATCACACCTAAGTGGTAATTGTTGAGTGCTTGTGCATGCACAGCAATAATTCGATCATGCTATGATTTAAGAGTGTGGTCGAACACGACGACCATGGAAGCAAGGTTTGCACCTTAATTGCAGCCCAATAGGATTAACACAGCTAGATTTCTGCTCACTCTTTCAATTCCTTTGGGCACATAAACGTCTTTTAGTCGGATTGCTTTTGGCTTCTTAAATGTGTAAGTAAAAATGTCACTCCATCTCCATATGCTGGGGATAAACCACATGATTAGCGACCACACTATATAAACTGGTTTATTGGAATAGTTGTTGCATTACTGTAATGCTTTAAATGGCATAATGCCATAATCCAATTAGTCCCAGTCACCATGGATTTGTGTCCATGTAAATATACAGTAATTATGGTTCTGGGATTGTTATTTAAAATACATGTCTGAAAAAAGAAACTGTATAATAGATTATTACAATTATTTCAAAGATGGAACACACAGTAAGTCATAAAGACTTGTGCGTTGGACCTGTGAAAGCTGGGACTGTCTTTAACCACGTATACCCTTTATACTTAGTTGACTGGGTTCACCCAGAAGTCTGTACTTGGTCCCGTCCTTTTTAAAATAGCCGTTCTACAAGCTCACAAGTTTAGAATTGTATTGTATCTTTCATGTGGGAGATGCCTTACCTTCCCGTGTTAAGTCCTACAGAAACCACAGAACCATTTGGACAGAAGTCTGCACACAGGCCGTACTCCTGCTGAAAGAGACACACAACACAGGTTAAGAATGCTCATGCATGTGTGTATACATACTCAAATAACATACAATCACTGTCAGGCGGAAACCTTGTATCTCTGAAACCGTGACCTTTCAGGAAATGGAAAAAGCAACATGTGTTCCAATGGATCAAATGTAGATATTATTTAGTCACAAGCTCTTGTTAATACTTCATTGGTTCAATATTTATGAATCACTTTCAACCTGGTGTTCCTATGTGCGGCATGCCATTTTAGGCGAGGATTTTCCAAAAATAGTTTTTGCTACTTTTCTGCGTCCATTTGGTTTCATTTGTATACTGTCAGAGTTAAGGGGAGACCTTGACATTTTAAAGTTTGAGAACTACTGATTTAGACCAAAATGCAGGTTTAAATTGAATTCTGCAATGGATCTCTGTATTAACAATTCAACAGGACTTTTTCATTGTATCACGATATATGCAATATCTCTGAAAAGGCATATCGTGGAGACATGGTATCGTCCCAACGATATTTATCACCATATCGTGCGTGTGTGTCCTACCTCCAGTGTTGTGGACCAGTCCAGCTTGTGTTCCTCTGTATTCCACAGGCACACCTGTCTGTCATGGCCACAGGTGAGGAAGATGCTTTGAGACGGGTGGGTGGCCAGACCCCACATCTCATCCACATGACCCTAACACACATGCATGCACACACACACACACACACACACACACACACACACACACACACACACACACACACACACACACACACACACACACACACACACACACACACACACACACACACACACACACACACACACACACACACACACACACACACACACACCATTATTCTATCCGTCTTTGTTCATTATATCATTTGATGACTTTCAAGTCATTTCCTTCAATATCTCTAAAATAGTTTCCAGTTGTTTGCATTTGAATTGTGCATTTAAACACGTGAACCCTACAGTATGTACTTGTTTACCGGGGTCCCCCAGGGGTCTATACTTGGTCCCCTTCTTTGCTCAATCTATACCTATCTTAACCAAAGAATTGCTGATCTACAAACTCAAAATGTGTCACGTTGCAATGCAATTTGAGCTTGTAGAGCTGCAATTTTCGCCAAAAGTTTGCCTATCAGCATATGCCTAGCATAGGGACGCTAGGGTTCACGTGGTTAAAACCTAAAAATAAGGAAACAGGCGTTGTATAATTAGGTTATTTGCATACCTGTACTATGGCCACAAAGCCATCTGAGAACGTGCCCCTAAGGATAGCGTTCCGGGTCGTACCAACTAAAAGTTCTTCCCCGTCCACATCTGCAATGGTACGGACTGCACCAAAGTTTTCGGGAATCTGGGGAGGCAGGCAACAATACAAACATTTGCATGAACAACATTTTGAATGCACATTTGCATCTACACAACACTGCCAGTATCAACGCACGCACGCACGCACGCGCGCGCGCGCGCACGCACGCACGCACGCACGCACGCACGCACGCACACACACACACACACACACACACACACACACACACACACACACACACACACACACACACACACACACACACACACACACACACACACACACACACACACACACACACACACACACACACACACACACACACACACACACACACACACACACACTTGTCTTTCACCTCACACTCTCGCTCAGGGGCCAGGTCTGCGCTCCAGCGGATGATCTTGCGGTCTTTACCCCCGCCACTGAGCAGAGCGCCGCCCTGTAGGTTGCACAGGGTAAACACACTGCCTTCGTGCGCTCGAGTCTGACGCATGATCTGAAAGGTCTCTGGGAGAGGAGGACGGAAAAGGGAACAAGCTCATCAGGCATAGTATGTCATTTTGCCCTGTTCTTACATAACAAATTATGTTTTACCCATAATGTCACAAGCTCAACAAACAGTGTGTTTCTGCACCTCCACATTACATAATATGCCTTTAAACTTACGCTGGGGTTAAAATTAAATGGCTTGAACTGTATTTCAGGTGCGCTTCACTCTCTGTCGCGTTAAACACTTTGACCCTACTTCATTGACCAGGGTCCCCTAGGGGTCTATCCTTCCACATTGCGATACGTTCGATAGACCCAACAGTGTGATACTAAGACTAAGCTGACTAAATGTGCCCCTTTTCAAAAAGGGATTCATCTGTAGGAATACCTTAGTTCAGGACCAGCAGGATTAGATTCTAAGCTAGGTATGGCTGCCTCACAGCTTGTCCCTCCAAAGCCATGTGTCCCTGAGTAAAACACAGAATCCTATTTTACCCTCTGAGCCACCATAGCTAATAGAGTTACCTAAATGACCCAAATATGATGAGAAATAAGCGTGTGGCATTCTAGTTAGTCAACAAGGCGGTAAGTGAGACTGTACAATAGCAGGAAGGGCTCTAGCAGCACATGGCCATGTTATTAAAATATCTGGCTGATATATAGGCTGCAAACATGCTTCCGATGTGTTCAGATTTGTAACCACTCTGAACCTGACGCATGATTTTTGCAACCCATTTTTTCTCACCCGGTGACTACCTAACCTGTAGTCCTGGTTTCCGCTCTCCCCCTGCCGCGCCAGGGGACATTGGGGAGCACCCGGCTGGCTAGGGGTAGTATAGAAACCAGGACTACTGCATGTTTTTGTGTGAGGGCCTATGCCCAAGGAGCCACGGGGAGAACATGCAAACTCACCACAGAGAGGCCCCATCGCCAACCTCAGCCTAGGGTGTGGGTGCTGATGACGCGGGTGGAGGAACACAACCCCAGCGCCCACAGCTTCCCCCGGCAGGAATCGAACCCAGGACCTTCCAACTGTGAGGCGAAGTGCTAACCACTGCACCACCGTGCCCCTCTCTCTCACCCTTTTACTCTTATTACTCTCTTTACTTTCTCTCACCCTTTTACTCTTATTACTCTCCTTACTTTATTTTTGTTGTGCCCAGGAGCTATGGCGGATTGGCGGCCCACTTCAAAGATTCACAAAGGCAGCAAGTTCATCGAAGACTCAGCTAAAGTCCCTCGCCCTTCAATTTGTTTCTTTTGTTTTGTGTCATTTGTTTTCATTTTCGTTTCTTCAATACAATCCTTTTTAACATAATCATATTGGTAAAAAATTCTCAGTGTGATCTATTTTAATTACCCTTTGCTCCTTTCCCCAGCGTTTTCACGTCTGCTGCTGATTTCCCCCATGTCAGGACGTTGCCCTCAGAGTCTCCCGTCAGCACGTCCCCCGTCAGGCTGAATACAAAACACTGGATGAACTTGGGCTTCTTGTATTTCTGACAAGAGAGAGAACACCACAAACAACATGTAACAACAACAGCACTGGAGCAGTGGGTGGAGCATTTGTGGCAGGGGGAGGATTCTAGTTCAGCCCCCCAAAAAGTTTATTCTCTCTGTTATGATTCTTTAGCACAGAACAAGGGAGTGAGTGCACAAGGACGAAAAACTTTTCTTTTCAGTTCTGTTAAGGCTCAGGCAGTCCAAGTACCCTAAATCCTGCCGATTTTTGGTACCTATCTGTCTGTCTGTCTGTCTGTCTGTCTGTCTGTCTGTCTGTCTGTCTGTCTGTCTGTCTATCTATGTTTGAAAATAAATATTCTTTGCTGACAACAATTTCAGTGCTATTGTGTTGACCTAAGTCATACATGGGCAACTGGCAGCCCGGGGGCCACATGCGGCCCCCACCTTCACTTAATTAACCACAGGTTGATATTGGAGTACTGATATATTATTGATTTCAGCTGTTACAATTCCAAACATGGAAAAATTACCTACTTTAATTACTTCAGTCTATATTAGTAGCTTAATGACTAGTATTAAAATGTTATTGTATTTTTTATGTCCAATGTATTTATATTTAAGTTAATAAAGTTAATATAAGAACATATAAATGCATTTGAAATCTTAACAAATAGAAAATAAAAAAGTTACTTTTCAGGATTCTAATTAAAAGATAGCAGATCTACAAGCTCAAAATGTGTCACACTGCGACACGTTTTGAGCTTGTAGATCGGCTATTTTTGCTATGTACAGTATATTGCATTGTGGCCCTCGGGAGTGAGTGTGAAAATGTAGTGGCCCTCTCTATCAAGACGGAGCTACTCTTCTTCCCAGCTAAGTCTTGCCCCATGCAAGATCTCACTATTTCCATAGATAATGCATTGGTGACTTCAGTTCCTACTGCTAGAAACCTTGGTGTGGTCCTGGACAGCCAGCTATCATTCAAGGCACACATTGCATCTGTCACCCGATCCTGTAGGTTCACACTCTATAACATCCGTAGAATCAGACCCTTCCTCACCCAGGAGGCAGCCCAGCTCCTCATTCAGACATCTGTCATATCAAAACTTGACTATTGTAACTCTCTCCTCACTGGTCTCCCGGCATGTGCACTTAAACCTCTCCAACTGATCCAAAACGCAGCGGCACGACTGGTCTTCAACCAGCCTAAGTTCTCACATGTCTCTCCCCTTCTCCGCAGCCTCCACTGGCTCCCGGTTGCGGCCCGCACTGAATACAAAACACTAATGCTGACCTTCAAAGCAGCCAAAGGTATGGCTCCTCCATACCTCCAAGACCTGATCAACCCCTCCACCCCCACCTGTTCACTTAGATCAGCCAACACAGGGATGCTGACAGAACCCTCGCTAAAAACTCCAGGGCAAAAATCCACTTGTCCGAGACAGTTTGCCCTCCTGGCCCCCAAGTTGTGGAATAAACTCCCTGTCGCACTTAGAACAACGGACTCACTCGCTAGCTTTTGCCGTGGACTGAAGACTCACCTCTTCAGACTCCACCTAAACCCTTAGCACTACAGAAAATCAATGACCATACATGAAGCTAGTTAGCATTTGTTTTTAGGTTTTTAGAACTTTGATTATATTGTGTTTTTTTCTTCTAGATAGATATCCATTTGCACTTGTTATATTGCTGTTGATGTACTGACATATTATCTTGTGATGTTTTGTATCTGCTTATTGTAAGTCACTTTGGATTAAAAGCGTCTGCTAAATACCTAAACTGTAAACTGTAAACTGTATCATCAAAGTTGCCCACCCCTGACCTAATATTGATGTGCATGGTGTATGTTCGCTTGCTAAGCGGTGGCTCTGGGGGTGGATGTGGATGTTACTAAAGGCGGTGTTGGCCATCAGAAGTGTTACATTAAATTCCGCCGTGGAACTCGGCAGAGCCGTGTTGATCTTTAAACTCGAGGAGGCAAGGGAACACAGAGCACTCGCTATATGCGGCCCGACGGCTTCGGAAAAGGGATAGCGACTCACTCCAAAGATGCCTTGTTTCTTGGTGAGCTGTCCGGCGGTGAGCGTCCAGAAGTAGACGTGAGACTTGCCACAGGTGATGATGTTGGTGCTGTCCCCGGGGTTGAACTCCACCGCAAACACTGCCTCATTGGTGCTCTGGAAAAACAACACACTGTCCTCTTGTCACACCGCTCTCCCGCTCACTGGTGTAAAGTAACTTAATACATGTATTCCAGTGCTGACAAATATTTATTTACTTATATTTTATGTACTTGACTTTACTTCTACTCCTCTACATTTTGATTATTATTACAAAACATAACCCACTTCAGCCCTACGGTATATACATTTCGGCCATTTGATCTACAAGTTCCCTGATCTTGTAGATCTGCTATTTTCAAAATAGTTTAATGAATTTTATACATTTGAAAACTTGTGAAATGGGACATTCTGCATAATGAGTACTTTTACTCAAGTGCATTTTTGAATTTCCGAACGTTTACTTGTACAGTAACAGAGTATTTCTACATTGCATGTACACATTATTGTGTATCATTATTTTATGCTTTAACTATTGAAAAATAGCAGATATACAAGCTCACAGCGCGGCACCGAGTGCCGGGCTGCGAGCTTGTAGATCTGCTATTTTTGAAAAATCGTGAAAATTAGAATTTTGACCCGATTCTATAAGTGTCTTTTGAATCCTTGTAAGGTTTTTTTGAAAAAAACTATGTTTCTATCTCAGCAATCTGGCTAGCCATCGTCAAAGAAAAGGTCTTTTTCACTTAACTGGAGCTCAGTTAGTCTGTTCTTGAGAGACTACTATGTCAGTGGTTCTCAAACCTTTTCATTTGAAGGACCCCCAAAATGATATTTATTTGGCCACGGACCCGCATCTCAAAATATCTAGTTCCAGGGACCCCCCAGAAGCAAAATTTGAGTTACAAACGTTCGCTTTAAAAATACATATATTCAAAGAGTTGCACACTTTTTCACGACTTTTTCAAAAATAGCAGATCTACAAGCTCGCAGCGCGGCACTCAGTGCCGCGCTGTGAGCTTGTATATCTGCTATTTTTCAATAGCTAAAGCATTCAATAATTCTAGGCCTGAATGGGTCAAGAAAGAAAAAGCCTGTACTTTTTCCACCACTGAATACAACACACTGTCCTCTTGTCACACTGCTCTCCTGTTCACCGCCCAGAGGCGGACGGATGCACATCGTCACTGTCAGGCGAAAACCTTTCATGTCCAAGATTGTTACATTTCAGGAAATGGTGGAACATAACCTGTGTTTCAATGGATCCAATGTAGTTCGTCAAAATATTTCTAGAATCTACAAGCTCAGAACGCATTGCATCTCGATGCGTTATGGGCTGGTTGATCATCTATTTTTGATACTTTTGCATGACAGTGTTATGCAAATACGGAGTACAGTATAAATTGGGTTGTCCAAAATGTAACTAGATTAAATATGGAGATGCAAAACTATTGCCAGACAAGTGATGATGATATGCTTATATTTCTATACTTTCCATTGTCTTTCATCGACTATTTACATTCCTTAATAGACAACCTGAACTTTGACCCAAACCTTAACATAAACTTAAAACTAGCACCTAAAACTAAAACAGGATTTTGCAGGATCTTTCTCATCTCTCTGTCCTAATGGTGACATTTGCTACTAACAGGAAGAGAAGTACATGAACGTGAATTTACAAAGTAAGACAAGAAAGAAAGAAAGAAAGAAAGAAAGAAAGAAAGAAAGAAGAAAGTTCTTGTTAATACTTTTCATTGGTTACATATTTATAAAACCTATCGCCACCAATTTTTGCGCATGTTCAGCATGAAAATAGCGGTGCAACATGTTGTGAGCGTGTGTGGATCATAAGACAAAGTATAGGATATGGCATTCATTTATGGAAAAATAAAACTCACACACACACACACACACACACACACACACACACACACACACACACACACACACACACGTCTTTAATGTCCCACATGAAGAAACAAGCTATTATCAGCTGCCTCGACTGCTTTAGCTCATAAATTATCATTATATTAAAATGTCAGTGGTAGATTAAAGGAGTTGACAGAGGCAATGGAGGAGAACGCTGCTGCACAAAAGTCCCATTCATGTCCCCACTGTACTGTGGCATATTATGGATTATTCCACTCCTATGGCGAGAGGAGGGGCACACACTGTAATTATCTGATCCTGGATGAACGCGTGTGTTTACATAGCACGGGCAGTTAGCCCCGTCCACTCCCACTCCAGCTGCTCACAAAATGGACATGACCCAAGGGCCCGCGCTGCCGTGACAAAATAAGTTGGGAAAACAAGTTATGCAAAAAAAATAATAAAAAAAACTAAAAACATTGCACAACTTACTGGAGTTAGAAAATGAGCTCATGCACCTATGCTAACACACGCGTCTTAAGCACGTGGCCCGGTTCACCCACGCACGCAACTACCCACCCACACAAAGACACACACACACACACACACACACACACACACACACACACACACACACATAAAGACACGTGCACTGACACACACACACACACACACACACTCACACACATACATACCGCTGAGCAAATTCCCTGTCTAAAATATTTACACCGTTGCCGTGACAACAGCGCTGCAATTGCTCTCAGGGAAGTTGAGAAATTTGGGACAAAAGCCCATGACGGCACGCGGCGATGTTGCCTCCATCTTCCTTTCCTCCCCCTTAATCTCTCCAAACAGACATGCTCCATAAAGGGATCCCGGGATCTTTATGTGGCTATAGTGGGCGTTTGGCCGCACAGCTGCATATGCATGCAAATTCTCACTCTTGGCGCTCGGCTAAAGATACAGTACACCGTTGGAGGCAGCGAGCGTGCATTGCGGCTGTGTCATAATTTCAAGAGTTCTTCTGGGTTCAAGGTGCAGAATAGTTTTAGGTTACGCTCGAATAAATCCAACACTTTTTTTAGTGCCTCCCAGGGCGGTGTGAGTGAGATTTCTCCCTGTCAGACGTACAGTCTGACAGGGAAAAGCAACTTTAATAAAGGAATGTTGTGTTATTTATGTTGGGCGCTACTGCCAGTGCATAAATCTGGTGGTGTTGTTTTACCTTAACCTCGGTGTGCTTGGTTCCTTTGGAGCAGTCCCACACTGACAGCATGTGTTCATTGGAATCATCGATAACACAGAGGAACGCCCCCGAGTCCTGGAATAAGACACCACATGCACGCGCACGCACGCACGCACGCACGCACGCACGCACGCACGCACGCACGCACACGCGCACACACACACACACACACACACACACACACACACACACACACAGCGTGAGAGAGAGTGAGACATATAGAGAGCGAGACGGGTGTGCAAGTGTGAAAACAAATGACAGATGGAGAGATGATGCAAGCGAACAGCAAGCAGCGAGGATAGTGAGTGACAAAGTGTGTCAGAGAGAAGGAGGGAAATGAAGGACAGAGATGTTAGCGGTTTGTTTTTTTACTGTTCTCGCGGTTGTAGGCACCTTTTAAACACTTTAGACGTGTGTGTCCCTATTTTGGGCACGTCGTCGTTTTAGCCAAACATTTTCAATATCATCAAATCTTCAAAAAACTAGCAAACATTAAATTCAGCAAGCAATTCATGTGTCTAGAATGGTCTTTCCTTCGAGGATCATGACTATCTTAGATTGGACCAATCCTAGAGATCCAGGTATGGTTTCCCAACACCTGAGTACATGGGAATAGCGTGGCTCCAATGTGAATCTCAGACTTCATGGGACCAGCCTGTGATGTCAGTCATCTATAACAGTGGTTCTCAACCTTTTCAGGCCTGCAACCCCCAAAATAATCATATTTTAACTGGGGACCCCCCCCCCCCCCCGCCCTGACAAGAGTTGTGGCATTACATTTTGTATAACATGGTTCTATTGTGAAAATAGCAGATCTACATGGCATGCTCACGCCGCGCAACGCAAGGCGTTGTGAGCATGTAGATCGGCAATTTTCACAATTTCTGCCTCTAATATTTGACAATTTGGCCAATGTTTAATTTGTCATTTTAGAGGTATTAAATTGTCACTTTAGAAATGTGCATATACCCTCTATGCACTTACAATTAATGTTGATTTGTTTACTGTTGAGTGAGAAAACAATGCTGCACATTAAGTTAATCATCTGGGGACCCCCCCAAAATAATTTGGGGACCCTCCTGGGGGTCCCGACCCACAGGTTGAGAACCACTGATCTATGACATATCTATGACGTACAACGTCAAATTCGGGCAAGGTTTCCGCCGATCAGAGCCCCATTGACTTCCATTCTAATACTTCAAAAAGTATAAAACATATAGTGAAAAACTATTTGTGGACATACGTCTGTGGGTTGTGAACTACTTACTGGCAGAGTGACAAGACAGACCCTCTTATAGAAGGCTAGAGCCAGGCCATGAAAACTCTTTCATGCGACTGAAGTTACTGTACGTGTGTAAGATCAAGATCACTCACAGCGAAAGAGAAGGCCACGGATCCCACTCCTCTCTCAAAGCCTTTCTCCATGCCTATCTGCTGCAGGGTGACCAGGGTGGATGAGTCCCAGATATGGACGCAAGGCTGCAAAGGCTAAACCCCGGTACACACACGCACACGCACACGCACACGCACACACACACACACACACACACACACACACACACACACACACACACACACACACACACACACACACACACAAAGAGAGAGAGAGAGAAGGGACTTGGCTCATACAATACAGACATATGGTACAGTGCATGGAAAGGGTTGATTTTGTATGGTCATGAACAGGATGAGAGTGTCACCTTGCCGTCTTTATCCACCCCTGCTGCCTGCCCAGATGCCACCCGCACCTTGTCTGGATGCAGTGTCAGACTGCAGTAAGAGGAAAATATGATATTATTTATCATATCATGTGTCGTTCACTATCTACATGCTTCTTTATCATAATTCGGAGGGATAAAGAATAATACATATTTCGATATTTCAGTAATGAAATAAATATGATTACTTTCTTTGTTCCTACTCTCACCTATGGTCATGAAGTGTGGGTCATGACCGAAAAATAATAAGATCGTGGGTAACCGGATACAATCGCCAAAATTGAGTTTTCTCAGACAGGTGGCTGGCCTCTCCCTTAGAGATAGGGTGAGAAGTTCAGTCATCCACGAGGGACTCAGAGTAGAACCGTTGCTCCTTCACTTGGAAAGGAGACAGCCAGGGACGTGCTGGCCATTGGGAAAAGCGGGACAACTCCCGAACGGCCGGTTCATTCCGGGCCAGTCCAGGCCGGCCATTAGGACAAAATTAGTTACAAATTTGTAGATTTTTTCGCAAAGCAAAGCCCT